>NC_134117.1:5360000-5662500 GCF_040939455.1 Microcebus murinus
GGCGCCAGCTTGCCGGGCTGCGAGTGCATCCTCGCGCAGGGGTCCTCCTGTCTCAGGCCCTCAGGTGGCGGCAGCCGCGGGGGAGACCCTCTGCTAAGCCACGGGAACTGTGAACAAATTGATAAGCCGAAGTGTCCTCATCTGAGCAAAGTCTGCAGACGTGACCGGAAGTGCCCACCCGTCAGCTTTGGTGGCACCTCTCCGCACACGCGTGTGCACACGCTGCTTACGAGCCGAGCGTGCGCCTCCCGGTCTGTCAGCACCTGAGATGTGCCGGTCCCCACAGGTCGAGGGGACTGTTGTCTGACGGGAGACGAGAAGACTGTTGCTTGTTCTTGAAGCAAAGAAACTTAAAGACTAAAACACTCAACAAACTTGGTGTTTAATGAAGCCAGCCACGCTCGTGGTGTCGTGTTTGGCTTGGCTTTTACCTTTAATGACAGCGAATTCAGAGTAAGAACCTAAGAAAAGGCTTCTACATGCGTGTTTCCACCTCCGTGAGGGCCCACCACAGACCTGCCGCCTCCTTGAAGCCTTCCCTGGCCACCCAGGCCCACCAACCACACGGAACACAGAGTCCACACGCATCGACGACCAGCCGTGTGGTCAGGACCTCTGGCTGCACACAGTGTTTCTCCTTTTGTGTTTGGTTTGTGGAGGGGAGACAGCCACCTCCACTCGGTCACACTCATTGAGAGACGCAGCCAGGTTCCAGCTTCAGACCTTGCCATCCTGGAGGGCAGAGAGGACAGGACCTGGCGCTTGGAGAGGGAAGGGGCAGGTGCGTCTGAAAGGCCCCACCGTGGGCTTCCGTCCCCACCGTCTTATGTCCCTGCTGGTGTCCTGCCACGGCTTTCTCACAGCTTGTCTCAGAGCTTCTTGTTACAGCTGGACAGAAAAACAGCGTCCTTCACTCTCTCACTTCACTTTTCTGCTGTGTGGGGCTTTTTCTCATCCCACCCAATCCTCTGACTCTCTGGCCGCCAGCCGGGTGTGCTACGATTCAGTTCTGACTCTGCCTGGAGCTTGCACAGACCTCGCGGGTGAAGGGCTCGGTCCCACACGACCACCCCACTTCGGATGCAAGTTGCAAATGGCAGGTCCCCAGGCCGATGTGGCTCCAGGCGTTCCCACGACCCCTCCTGAGACGCGGTGCTTTGCCGTCAAGGTGGCCAGAGCCCACTGGTGACTTGTGCTTGCTGCTTCATTGTAAGAGATGCGGTGAGGGCTGCAGATGAACAGCTGGATGCAGGGGAGCCCGTTACAACGTCCAGAGAGTCCTGATTACAGGAGCTGCTGTCCCATGGAGTGGGGGTGCCTCTCTCCTGGCACCCAGCAGCTCTCCGAACCCCATCTTCTAGGGGTTTTTATGGGAGGCTTCATCATGTAGGCGTGAGGGATTATTAACTGAATCTCCAGCTCCTCTTCCTCCCTGGAGGGTGGAGGGCAGAGGGCGGGGCCGGAAGTTCCAAGCGTCTAATCCTGGCTTGGTCTCTCTGGTGACCGGCCTCATCCAGGAGTCACCTCACTAGAGCAAAAGATGCTCCTATCACCCAGGAAATTCCGGGGGTTTTAGAAGCTCTGTTCCAGGAACTGGGGGCAGAGGTCTCAACTGCTCTCTGCCAGTGCTTCGCCTTAAGTATTGTGCGAGTTTTTAAATTGCTATCTTTGGAGACATGGGTTTGGAAGGAATAACTTCCTCTCCTGGGTCTCTCCTCCCACTCCAGTTACACTTCTGCATCCATTGAGCAAACGGAGATGGAAAGTGGCATTGCCAATAACATGCAGGATGCCCAGCTGAACTTGAATTTCAGACAGCGAGTAACTTTTGAGTACGAGTGTATCCTGTGAAGTGCCTGTGTGTAACGAGGAGGGCCCATAACCACTGGCCGAGGGCGGGGAGGACTTAATAATTCACGAGCGAGGCTCAGAGGAGGCTTCCTGGGGTTGTACCTTGCACTGATGCTTTCCCGTTCCCTAAGCGCAGGAATCTAGCTTCCTACTTCGCCGGGTCCGCCGGGTCACGCTTACGTGGTTTTCGCTCAGCAAAAGTGTATTATCCCTCTCATTGTGCACGGTTTCACATTTTGGCCCCACTCTAACCAAACAGATGTAAGATGATATTAATAGTTTTCCTGAGCGTGGGCTGCTCTGCATTATGTCTCATGCCGTTTATTTACTAAGCTTCTTAGACCTTCCCATTGATGGCAATACTAGTATCTTAAATAGTGATTTATAATTAAAAACAATGTAATGGTATTTACATTGTTTGGAGTTAACCCAGTTTTGATGCTGTGGCCTCTGCCCCAGCTCAGCCACCAGGCATCTCGGAGGCATCTGCTGGCTCTCGGTGTCTGCTTTGCACCACGGGTTTGCTGCGGTAATTGTCGCAGCCTGGTCCTGCCACTTGCTTGGAACGTCTTTTGTCAAGGTCAAGAATGACCTTGGTAAATTCCTTGCCCTTCTCTGTTTGTAGGGTCTTTAACTTCTTGGCACTTGTAGTTGGTGATCTCTTGCTCTTCCTTGCAATTAAGGATTGCAGGAATCCAGGACTGCCCCTGGATTTCTTGGTCCCAGGTTTTTCCTTGTTCTCCTGCCTCTTTGACCCATCCACTAGCTTCTTTCCCCACTCCTGTTCTCTCCCACCAGCCTTTTGCATTTATGCAGCTCCGAAAGTTCTGTCTTCTACTTCCTTTTTACTGCATTCTCTCTCTGAAGCCTCTTAGAATATCGAGGTTTCAGCTATCACTTCTGTTAACATGGCACAGCATCCTCACCTCCAGCTCTGATCCTTTGCAAGGTTCAGGTTCATGTTTACAGCTATCTTAGATCATCTTGATCTCGCTGGCTGCTAGCCCTCAACACTGAATCTCTCTGCTTCTCCTCCAAGGCCGAGTGGCTTGTGGATTTCCGCATTTGCCCCGTGACACGGCCGACTCCTCAGCGTGGATTCCCGCTCAGGGTGATGCAGTAAGAGCACTTTAATTTTATCTCCACCCTCTGGACCCGACTCACAGCTCTCGCCGCCCTTCTTGGAGCAGACTCTGGCTGGGGACGATAGTCCATCATTGGGAATTGCCTAATAAATGAACTAACTCTTGGTTATGAATGACAGAAACCCAATTAAAGCTTGTGTGCGTTGGGATTTTTTTTTCTTTCTATTGATGATACTGAGAAGTCCCAGGGCATTTCCTGGCTTGAGCCATGACAGACTCCAAGACCTCAACCAATGTCCCCACAACTGCTGTGTGCTCCGTTGGCTCTGTTCTCAGAGGGGCCAACCTTCGTGGTGGCAGATGGCTGCCAACGGCTACAGCCTTGTTTTCCCTTCTCAGCACCCCCAGCTGCAAACATTCTCTTCCTCGGTGATGTAAATAGAAGTTCTCAGATCGGGTCTTCCCGAACTAATTTAGGTCCTGTATCCACATCTGAAATGATCCATGTAGCCAGAAGGTGTGGAATACAGTGACTGGCCAAGCCTGGGCAGAGTGTCTACCCGTGTTACTGGGAGCAGGAGATGGCCGAGATCACAGGGACTGGGTGGGAGAGGGGTGGTTCCACAGAAAAACCCTGGGTTCTGGTACTGTGTAAGAGGAGATAGGAAGGCAAGCAAGCAGAAGTGGCAAATGTCTACTCAGTTGTATAAATGCTTCCTGTTATCCCAGGAGAGACTTCATGGCAGCTGACACATGCATCATTCTTGGACTGGAAAGTGGTGATATCTGACCTTCAGCTGTGGACATAGCATTCAAGAGACTTCAACATGCCACAGCTGTTATTTGCAGTTGCTAACTATGAGATGATAATGCTTCTTAGATGAGATGTTCAGTTATCTTCCACTACAAAGCACACATCAGGCATCAGCCAATTTGCAATAATACTTTTTAAACTTCTAGGATATAGTTTGAGGGCATTTCCTCTAATAGGAAATCAGGATTTGAAAAAATAGTCAAAGGACCACTTACTCAAAACTTGAGTTAATTTTAAATAGTGACTGTAGAAGTTTGCTAGAAGTTTAATAGATGGTATAAATCTATTTAAAAATGTTAAGTCAATGGTGAAAGCTAGATTTCTATGGTGATGCTTAAAGTAGTAAAGAAGACTTGTGTGTAAAGTTTCCTTGACAAAGTAGTATAAATGTACGTATAAACTC
The DNA here is from genome assembly GCF_040939455.1 of Microcebus murinus. Taxonomy (NCBI): domain Eukaryota; kingdom Metazoa; phylum Chordata; class Mammalia; order Primates; family Cheirogaleidae; genus Microcebus; species Microcebus murinus. Next base: position 5,364,154 of record NC_134117.1, read on the forward strand.
TGGTGTAGTTTGGGAGGCCCGGGTGCTGGATGAGAAAGGCAGTGTGGAATCTTCCCTGTTCTCCTGGTCATTGGGACGACAATGTCCAGCTACAAGAATGCAAATTGCAACACACACGACTGGTCTCCCCCTCATGCCAGATTTTAAAGTCGCATGATCAAGGAAGCTAAAAAGTAAGCTGCTAACTACCAAAGGTAAAACCAAACCTATCTGTAGTCTTTGGGGCTGAGAAGACAGACTGACCCTCAATCAACAGCCCAGGAGAGTCATCCTTAAGCAATAGGCACTAGCCAGAGTTGGACTGAGTCTTTCTGAACATGCAGCCCAGCCCTGCCCTGCCCTGCTCAATTTCTGACAAGTGAGAGAGATCACATCAGTCTGATCTACCTACAGATGAAAGACTATAAGCTCTCTGGTGGGAAAACCATCTCTAGCATGAAATTAAAAGTAACTAGACATGTTTCAAAAAAACAGGAAACTGACAAGAGAAAAATGATAAAAGCAGAGTCATGGATGATACATATTGGAATTGAGAAGGACTTAAAAATAATGGTTTAAAAAAGATTTGAAATTGAAGAAAATGTGCAGAACTTCAATAGTGTCTGGATTCCATAAAAAAATCAAATAGACACTCTATAACTGAATAATGTAAAATCTAAAATTTAAATACCCATTAGAATGGAAACACAAGTTGTTAGGAATAGTGAATTTGAAGACAGATCAATAGATAAAAACGAAACAGAAAAAAAAAATGGATGAGAAGAACACAGCAAACAAGCCATATGGAACAGTAAAAAGTCTGACATGTAATTGGAATCCTATAAGGAAAGGGGAGAGACCACGGCAGAGGAAGTATCTAGACACGGAGACATTTTCACAAGTGACGAGAAGCATCAACTCGTAATTTTGAACTCTAAGACCCCGATTAGAATAAATTTATTTTTAGTATTCCAGTTTTCTATACTGTTGGTTTCTTAGCTCTTTGTCTTCATTGTATTTATTATTTGTTAATAATTTTTGGTGTTCGTGCGAGGCATAATCTTAACCTGACTGTTTCATCCTAACCACAGAAGACAAACGATTTCAGTGTCGATTTTTCTCAATTTTACCCAAGAATGATACACAATTAGTACCATTCTAAAATGCATAGGATAGAAGTCAATTCAACATATATAACGCCTGTCTTGAATTGCCACTTAATCTCTGGTGGGGGTCTGACTGAGGAAGGTTATGGGATTGACAAGGTAGTTCTTTAATTTATTCATAGACTGCTGTCAAATAATAGTAGACCAGGGTGGGAGAACTTAAAATTAGCTTCAGCCCGGGATCCTTGCCCAATTTAGTGTATAACGTGACAGTGTCTATTAATTAGGAGCAGCATGGCGAGGCGTTACCTTGCAGTGAGTTAATGAAGCCAAAGCCACCACCGGTGTAAAGAAGGTTTCGCTGCACAGGGTTAATCCGTCCCCAAGACGGTATGTGGCGAGGCCAGAATTCAGACATACTGCTTGTTGCCCTGTCCCGTGGCCTTCCAAAGGCTGTGCAGAAATAATATCCCTTTACCACATTCCCTGGTTTTACTCAAAGCATACTGCCTCACCTCAACAAATACCCAAGAGCCAGGAATAGGGTGAGGTTTTCTTAATTGCTCCAAATGAGTGCCTTGCGGGGAAAGTGCTGAATGTGAATCTTCTCCTCTTGGAAAGTAATTTAACAACCTGTCTTGGGAAACAGACCGGGCCCCCTGCATAAGCTGGTACGTTCCTCTTTCCAATGGGATTCCTACGGCTATTTAAGTATTCCCCACTAATTGTGAAAGACCGATTTAATGAAAGGGAAAAGTGGCAGTCTTGCTCAGAGAAGCCACACAAACATGTTTACGCTTCTCCAGCACAAGGACAGAAGCAGTGAAAACAGCTGCTGTTACCTTGGCGACACACACAGGTTGTTACAAGCACCAGGAAGTACCAAAAGGATGCAAAGCCCACTGCGATGAACGGGGACGGTACCAACGTGTGAAAAGGAATGTCTCTGCTTCCTGAAACAGCTGTGGGTCACGTTGTATTAACACTTAAACATTAACTTGAAATGGGTAAACACATTTAACACATCAAATACCGAAAAACGATCAAAGGACACCTCTGGGCCTCGGTGTCCTCCCCGGCTCCCGGCTTCCCACTTGGATCCATCCTCCGCTTGTATTCTTTCATCCCTAGTGTCCAGCCTGTTCCAAAGCTTGCCACCTCTTTTGTTCCCCTCTTGCAAAAGTCACTTCTCTTCTGGCATCACTGCCCCTGTGCTCAACTAGTAGAACTTGGAAGTAGTTGAGGATTTTACTGCATTCTGACTCAAAAATGCTCACAGTTAAGGCATTTATCATTCTGGAACGATGCATTCTTTGGTAATGGTGTGTATATCCTATTTCCCAAGCCTTTTGCTTTCTTTCTAAATGTTGTTTTTCCGTGGTGATTTATAATTTAACGTAATGAAGGATCCTTGCCATTGGTGGTTTCCTCTTTAGAAACGACTGAGTACAAACTGACTCGAGACGAGACAACTGCGCTTTTGTTTTAAACACAGAGATCATCTCAATCTCTCGAGACACCCCCCCAAACCCTGCTGTATCTTGGACCTAAGTGTCCTCACGCAAGGGGTGAATCCTTCCTGTCTGTTTCCTCTTCTCATAATTTGTTTTTGCTGAAACTCATTTATCATGTTCAAAATATCATAAAACACCAATTACTTTCTAAAAAATGCTGACTTTCCGTTTTCAGCGTAAACTCCTTGCGATCGCACACAAAAAAGGAACTGGGATCCGGAAGCACATCTGGGCTCGCAACAAGAGCGAGTCAGCGAGGGGTTACTCTGAGCCCGAGCCCGGTAGAAGGGTGGTCCAAGGGCTGGAGGTCTAGCTTTTGCAGAGTTTGGCGCAGAGACAGACTCGATAAGCAGAATGAACGCTCTGGACTGACAAAGCCCTGGGGTGGGCGTGGGGGGCTTAGGGAACAAAAAGAGAGTCACGCCAGATGATTGTTTGATTTAAGCATCGGAATTGGATGACCCTGAGCGTCCCTCTGGAGAACACACTCCGGACTGTTGTTTCTCCAGAGAATGTCGAAATTTTAGATAAGACCAGGATGTTTTTTTGTGCACTATTTGGACTTGAAGTTTTCCTTAAGTGGCTCAAGCTGTCTCATGGTCATGATACATGCTGCCCATGTATGTTCCTTAAATTTGGAAAAGACTAAGTGATTCGGCCCCAGTCTCAGAGTATAAATTATGATTTTTAAGGAGGCAGAGTCATAACTGTGCCTGGAAATTGGAGATGACAGAGTATAAGGGGCAGTGTCTGCAGTTTGGATGAGAGGAGAGTGCACCGGCGTGTTTTTGTCTTGCATTTCTCAGTGGACTTGTAATGGTCCTTGCCTTTTTATTGCTCGGGATTAAGCATAACCTTTGATGATTGTCCTCAAAGCTTCTTGCCAGCTGGTCACACCCTACATGCGTTGACCTCACATAAATGCAACCCGCTCCTCCAAACCCCCACGGGTTCAGCTATGTCAACCACCCCACCTCCCACCCCCGCGTCCCTTCTGCCGATCTCCAAGTTCTTGTGTGTTTGACCCAGAAATGAGGCTCTCTCCTCTCCTCCCAGCAGCCTGCCCTATTGCTCCTTTAAATGAGAACTGAAGACCTATCTCCCGGAAAAACCTTCCCAGATGGACCACATAGTGACCTATTTTCCAGTGTGCCGCCATTTGGGGGCTGAATGAAACTGTGTTCACACTGACACAGATTGGATGGAGGTATATTTTGGCAAGTTTTCTCACATTCAAAGGTGGTCTTAGAAAGTACATGACGCATCTGTTTGCGTATATAAATTAAATAACAAGAATGGGAGCTCTGTAAGCCAGTGGGTTGTTAGTATTTATGAGGTTATAGACCATATGGTTAAATGCAGCTATTCAAGGAGAAAAACCTAAGCCAGGCTTTCTCGATTCTGGCGCTGTTAGCATTTTGGACTGGATAATTCTATGCTAGGAGGGAGGGAGGGGACTGTCCTGTGCCTTGTGGGATGTTTAGCAGCATCCCTGGTGTCTGCCTACCAGATGCCAATGACACCCCTCACCCTGTTGTGACAGCCAGAAGTGTCCCCAGACGTTGCCACATATTCCCTAGGGAAGAGGGAGCAAAATTACCACAGGTTGAAGCCACTGATTTCAACCTACCTATTGAAATAGTTGCTTATTTTGAATACTTGTTTTTACATTAGCAGATCAAACTGAAAAGCACTAATGACAGAAACTTATGGACCCCTCAGGAGTTGGTCTTTTTTTATCATATATTAATGGAATTTCATGAAATATTCTAGCAATACTTACTGATCTGTGGACATGTGAAAAGAGTTCAGTGTTCAACCTATGTAGACCTTTACATCAAAGTTTTAAAGGTTATTTTAATTTTTCTGGGTAGAATTTTATTCTCCAGTAAGGTCAGTTCTTTGCATTTCCTATTAATAAAAAAAATGTGAGGTCCTGTGTTAATGTAGGTTCTGCAGTAAATAAAATTGGGCTCTTATGTTAATAGCAGAAACATTGAAACAGCATTCAGTATTTTAAAAATGTGTCTAGACTATAAATTATACATAGACATGTGATTGATCATGGCTATGTAGAAATAATTTTCCCTGCAAGTTGTTACGTGGTGATATAAATATATGGAGAAGTTATCGCCAGGGTTTTGGAGGGTAGCTCTTAGCTTGGAGGTGCTGAATTTGGTAGTGGGAAGAAGGAAGGAGGGTGGTCTGGCTGCAGAAGCTGCAAAGATAGTATCACAGTTGGCCTCGTCCCCTCTTTTTTCATCACTGGGGCCCCAGCAGCCAGGTCTGGTCAGGTGGGTGAGACAAAGCAGTAGCTCCCTTCCTCCTCTCCTGGGCCAAGATGGAGCTTTGGCTTTGACCCTGACCCCAGCTCTTGGCTGGGGTGGGAGGACGGTAGCTGTGTATGATTTGGGTATCGTCATTTAGATGGTTGGAAATCTTACTGGGATCCTTCCAACTGCAGAATGTTGTGTGCTGGTATCTTAAGAAATAGAAGGTTGTGAATTTCATATACGAATTCAAGGTATTTTTATCCCACAAAGGCATAAAGCATGAAATAAAGTGAAAGGCAATAATTTGAAGATGGTGATGGTGATCTAGGGATGTGAGAGAGAAAATCTCTGTGATAATGGCAATAAAACATTAAAGAGTAATATGGATGAAATTTTAGCTGAGTGTTCACATAGGTGCTGTTTTTGGTTTTTGGTTTTTTTGTCTTTTTTTTTTTTAAACTGGGAGTCAAGATTGCTTAATGAAAATGTCAGGGAGATAGATCCGGGGTGTGGCTCACTTAGGAACCAGTGACCTTGGGCAAATTGCTGAACTTCCCCGAGTTTTTCTCCTTCACCTATGATATGGGTGTCGTGTTCTCTGTGGTCGTGGGACTCTGCAGTGTCTAATGCATAACAGATGCTCAATAGGCCAGTCGAACAAATGAATGAAAATGAAGAAATGGATGTAGCCAGAAGAAATTGGGGCTGTATCTCTAGTAACTGAAGTTCCAGGCAGAAACACCAAGAGCTGTGGTCATGGACTCTTCTTCCATTTGAAAAGTATGTCGTTGGAAAGGAAGGTGCTAAAAGTGGACATGAGCTATGTTTAAATTGCGGTGAGCTTATTCACTGGGTTCTGTTTACCTCCTCTCGTTCTTATCGTATCATGCCTTAAATACTTATTTAGAAGTTCCTACATGATGATCTTTACTGCTTCATTTTTTCTTGCCATCTCCAAGCAACTGTCAAAAGTATTAATATAATAATAATTCTCTTGCCTGAAGAAAAGTTCTTAGCCCTTTAAAGCAATTGGCTACTGACGAATTATCTCAATTTTTATATGTCTGAAAATATCTTTATTTCACCTTCAATTTTGAGGGACACTTCATAGCATTATAGAACTCTAGGTGGCAGTTATTTTCTGTAAATACTGTAGTATATCCTGTTTTCTATGATGTCATCTGTCAATTACTGCTCCTTTTAATATATGTTTGTCTCTATTTTTCAGCACTTTTATTGTGATTTGTCTGTATGACTTTTCTTTTTGATTTTTATTTGTAGTACTTTGAATTTGTGGGGTTTTAAAAACTTTGTGATTCAATGTCTTTTGCCAATTTTGCAAAGTTCCTAGTTATTTTTCTCTTCAAATATTGCTGCTGTATTTTCTCTTGCCTCCTTTTCTGAGTCTTTGATTACTTATATCTTTTACCATGTCCCATATATATCTGAAGGTTTTTTCTAAAATTTCTATTGTCTCTTGCTGCTTCAGTCCTGAATATTTTCTTCAGACCTATTTTCCACTGCACTATTTCTTCCTTTGGCTATGTTTAAACTACTGTTGAATCTGTTCATTGAGTTGTATTTTCCAGTATTAGAATTTCCATATGGGTTCTAGTTCTCTGCTGAAATTTCTGTATTTTAATTTCTTGGACATATAAACCACTTCAGTACGAGCATCAACTATAGTCGGTAGCCACAGATGGACATGCACAGCTACTTTAGCTGATAGCAGTGATATGAAGGCACACAGCCGAGCGTCTACTATAGCCGACAGCCATGATATGATTTTTCTAATTTTTATTTAGCAAAATAAAATTGTGAACATTTAAAAATAACGTAATGAAAACATATATGTACATGTTACCTATTCTGATTTACAAGTAAAGCTGCCTGTAAAGTAAAACAAGCTTTCAGTGCTTTAAAGCTTTCCTCATCACACAAGAGCAAAATGGATTCGTCGTCAACGCATAGCACAAACTATCATGCAGACTGAGTGCCGGCTGTGGGCGAGGTTTCAAGGCCAGTGAGCGTCATACCGAAGTGGTTAAGCATAGCATTTTAAAAAATGTGTTTTTATGTTAACTGAATCTCCTATAGGTCAGTTTCTATTGCCTGTTGTTTCTCTTGTATTTCAGTCTCATCATCTTGGTGTTCACTGATGCCTAGTTATTTTGTGAGTGTCAGACATTGTATATGGCAAAGATAATTTGAGGCATCCAATAATGTTATATGGCTTGTGCCTAAACCCAGGGACATTTGTGGTTAGGGGCTGAGCTGGTTTCTATCTCTGTGAGGACTAGTTTACTTCTCATTTACCCTTTCTCCTATGGCTTAGCATTTTGAGCTCCCAACCCAAAGCCCATAGTTGGGGGGTTATCAGAAGTATCTCTTAGCAGGCTTTTAATTTCAACTTTTGTCCCCTTTACCATATGAGTCTGTTGAGAGTTCTACTGAGGTTTGCTGCTTCTCAGCTGCCTAGGGCAATATCTGCAGATGCTTTGAGTGGGAAAGTTAACTCCCAATTGTGGGATCATACCTTGGAATTTCCTTCTCTACCTGGGTCATGGTCCCATAATTCTTCATTACTTTAGAAACTGTACATTGCTTTCAAATATAATTTTTGTGTGTTTCTTCCAGCTTTTCTGGTAGTTTTCTAGTCGTTTTCAGTGGGAGACTAGGTCTGAATGACTCAGACTGTCATTATCAGAAGAAAAACTCCTCCATTCTTGTTCCAGTAGTTTAGTGGCTATAGAATATCATATCATGTGATTCCTGTTATTTTTTTAACCATTATGCCGAGATAGACATATAGGTGTTTTCTGACTTTTTCACTATGAACTATGCTAAATATATTCTGCTTACATCTGTGCATACTTTTCTATTTATTTCCTGTAGGTGTATTCTTGGGAGTAGGAATACCGAATCAAAGCTATGCATATTCTTAAGGAATATGAAAACTATTTCTAGAATGCATCATGGAAGTCTGTACCAACTTACAATTTCACCAGCTGTGCATGAAAACACCCATTCTTTGACATCATATCAACACCAGAATCTCATACTTCAGTAAACCGGCGTGACTCCAGGCAGCTGCCAGAATGCTGAAAGAATCATGGCTTTAAAAGTTCTCAACAGGATGGAGCTATGTGTCAAAACTCATAGAACAAATCAATAGTAAAATGACAAGGGGGGAAAAAAACTAGCTAAAGAGGTCCAGGATAGGGAAATCCGGAATAATAGCAGTTGATACAAAAAAAAAAAAAAAACTGGGCGTCATAGTAGATGGGCAGCCTAATGTACTCATTGACTGGACCTGTAGACCCTGAAGTTGCAGTAAACTCTGAATTAGGTGGCTCGTGTCAGAAATATTCCAACCATGGTGGCTTTTTAAGAACTTGGCCTGTTTCCAGTGCAGAATACAGAACAATGTACAGTAGTCTACAACCATCCTGCAGGGAAGGCAGCTGAAGGAAGAGGGGTGTGTATCCCCCACAAAAGATGCGTTAGGGGGAGGAATGATGCCATTGCGTGACTTTGAAAATGTCATTCTTTTCAACTACATTTAAAAATGTTTAAAAGGAAGGGATATTTTATTTCAAAGAGCATTTTGGCACATGCTTCCTTAATAGTCCCCCACATGGGGGTGGAGATGAGCCTGCTGTTTCCTCCTCTCCTGCTGCCAGGAATCCACCTGCCCGGCCTGGGCAGCCCTTGCAGCAGAAGTGGAGAGTGTGTGCAGGAGTGACCCAGGGACGGCGTATGTTTCTCTTGTTCATCATTTCAGCACAGTGGTTTATATTTAGCTTTGATTGGCAGAAGAAGAAAGATGGGCTTTCTTGCTCTCCACATATGGGATTTTGTTTTGTTTCATTTTGTCTTACTTTATAACCAACATCCTTCCAGGAGAGGCCACATAAACCTGTCCAGGTAGAATGGGGGCAGGAGAATGTGCATCTATCTTGGTGAGGGATACAGTCCCCTAGAACTATTGAGAAGGAATTTAACTTTTCTTCTTCAGGGAACTATGACTGACAGTTTGGATCAGGCTCTTGAGTGGTTCTTTTTCTCAATTCCTATAAGAGACCAGAAAATTAGTATATGTATATGTATTTTTGTGATAAGATGTTATGGTTTGCAACAGAGTGGAAACTAGATTATAAGAATGAGTGTCTTGCTGGATTTGGGGACAAAAATATATTGTTAGACAAAAGGAACAGAGGTAGGACCAAGACAAATGTCAGTGTGGTGTAATCCTTCTGTCAGACACATTATGTGTTTCCTGTGTGCCAGCCCGTCCAAGTAATGACGTAAACTATGTCATTTGATCCTCCCAGCTGGTGTGGTATGATTTACAAGTGAGGAAACGGGGCCCAGAGAGGCTCCCAATGACTAAGTTGCACAGGTAGCAAGTGTTGGAGCTTAGATTTGATCCCAGGTCTGTGTGATTCTCATTTATTTTGGGGGCGGGAGAGGGGGCTGTTCTGATGAGTTCTAATTCCATGTAAAACGATTGATTGGTTTAGTTAACCACTTCCTTTTATTTTCCAATGGGCCTGGATTTTCTATTTGTAAAGAATTAGCAGGAAAACCTTTAATTTAAGCTCGATGACCATGCAGTAGTTGTTGTGTTCCCTTATTTCCAGAGCGGCTTTAGGTGAGATCGTTCTCTACACTTACGGAGCATACATGTACACACACAGTGCTGTTTATACAAGATGTCTTCTAGCTAGTAACTCAGCCGAAACCTTTTCTGGACTATTCTCTTTGAGACTGTTACAAATAAAAGATTTTTCAGCAGGAGTTCAGGAATCCCTGCCTAACATCCTACCTTTAGAAAATAATGGAATTTTGGGTTTTATTGGTTAAAAATCATGTTGGTCAGTTATGAATTATTCATACCCATGTGCTGCATCTATTAGCTGTCCTGTCCGTGCTTCCTCTGTTTTTTCTTTTGTCAACATTAGTTTTATAGCCCAATTAAATTGATTATTTGCCCAGTGTTGTGTCATTTACATAAGATCATTCTTAGGAAGGGAGCAACTCTTTCCTCTTCCTAGCAGGACAGGGAGAGAAACCTGAACAGCCCTGGCTATCCTCCCAAAAGCAAAGCCACCTACAGCCCCTGAAGCAGATGAAGGCACAGCTGTGGCCATGAACTTGGTTTATCATGTTCATCTCAAGGCAGCCAATACTGTTCTGGAAGAAATCCTGCAGTTTCCACAATGACCTTTTTTTTTTTTTCCTTCAGACTGAGTCTCACTCTGTCACCCTGGCTAGAATGCAGTGCTGTCATCACAGCTCACAGTAACCTCCGACTCCTGGGCTCAAGTGATCCTCTTGCCTCAGTCCCCCAGAGCACTGGGATGACAGGTGTGAGCCACTGTGCCTGGCCCATAGTGACCTCTTAAATGCTGTCGCATTTTCACTATCTATCATAGTTTTGTTTTAGATGAGACAATCCACAAAGGCTCAAAACAGGTTAAGGATTTTGTAATTACCCATTTGTGATCATTCCAGCCTCATCCTCAGCAAGGACTACGTTATCTATTTTGGTCTGAAAATTGCCTGTGCTTAAGGGGTGAATTTAAATACTTTATCGACACATCAATAAGCAAGTAGCTAGCATATTCATTTGTTCAGTATAATAAGATACTTTAATGACTTTGCACTTTGTAGCAAAGATCAAGATTGGCTATCAGGATAGACAGCCTACACTCGGCCTAGTATCAGGGTCTTTTGTGTCTACACGACGTAGGAATGAGTGAGCAATGTTTTATACCGCGCTGATAAAGTTAATCTAATAAAGCATTGATTTCATGCTTTCTGTGTACAAGGAAGCAGTGCTTGAGGCACCTGGATGGATTTTCCAAGTTAGCTAAAGCCCCAGGAACTTGTAGCCTGGTGCACTAACAGTGGCGAACAGAAGTAACTGCACTCCAGGCAGAGCGTGGCAGAGCCGTTTGAAGAGCAGAGACTGGAGAGAAGGGTTCGAAGGCCAGGGATCCTCTCAGGGGTGCCTGAGAGACGGGGAGTGTTTCAGGAAGCAGAAGGGAAGGTAAAGGAAGGAATGGGATGCTCGATCATTCCTCACATACTTGCGGTACAGATCATCATCCCGTTTGACCTTGAGACCAGGGATTCTGAACTCAAAGGCCTCTAGGGCCATGCTGATGTTACAAAAGAGTGAAGCTGGCCAGGCGTGAGATGGCAGATAACCTTTGCCCCCTGGGTTCCTTGTGTGGACACAGGAGGGCCAGGTGGGGCTGGAAGAATTGGCAGCCTCTGTTTAGTGTTAGCCTATTGTTACCAACTGGAGTCCAAGTCCAGGGTTCCCATTTTGATGATATTTTCTCCCTGGTGTAAGAAGCTGCACACTGAGATTTGTCTGAGCATTCTCCTGACTCTTAGATGTTAGCAACGTAATCAAATTGACAGCACTGGACGGCTCATACTTGGGGGCCAAACAGCTGTAGCTACAGGCTGCCGAAGCCTTGTGGGCTGCTGGCCTGTGGAGACTGGGCTGAGCACGGTGGTCCCAGGCCAGCAGCATCAACATCACCTGGGACACTTGCTAGAAAAACATGCTCCGCCCCTGCCCAGATCTGCTGACTCAAACTATACAGTGGGCCATACGATCCCTGTTTTAACAAGGCCTGTGGGTGATTTCGATGCTTGCCCATGCTTGAGAATATTTTATACCTTTTTATATGGCTGCAAAAAAGAATATTTCCTAACACATAAAATTACAGGAAATGCAAATTTCAGTGTCCATAAATAAAGTTTTATTGGCACACAGGCACACCCCACCCATATTGTCTATGGCTGCTCTCACACTGCAGTGGCTCACAAAGCTTAAAGTATTTAGTATCCGGCCCTTTACAGAAAATGTGTGTCATCCCTACTCTAGAGCCCTGAGCAGAAGAAGAAAGGGCAGTTTGAGGAGCTTGGGCTTCTCAGGAGCCTTAGCTTTGTACCCAAGACGGAGGGGAGAGAAGTGTTGTTTGAGCCCTGCGTTAGTAAACAGGTCAGGGGAAAAGTTACAGGGATGGCTGATGAAAGTAGAGCCAGGAGGAGAGCTAGAATGAGGACCATACAGCAAAAATAGAAAGAATTGCAGAGTTGCTTCAGAGGAGTCCCAGAACTCAACCACTAATTCAACATGGAACTCAGAGGAAAGAGAAAGTCAAAAGAAGATGGTACCCCGGTGGCCCAAAAGGACGACAACAATAGGAAAAAGGAGAGGTCCCAAAATGGGAAGTGCACTTGGGGAAGTTGGGGGGAGAGATGAAACGAGCTGGCGGGCTTTAAACGCTTGAGTTGCTGGTGAGAGACCATTGGGCGTGCGAGGCATTTGCGATGCACGTGCTGGGTGCCCCAGAGGTGGGGCTGGAGCTAGAGATCTGGAATTGAGGGTCTCCTACATAGAGGACGAAGTTTTCCTTAGGTATCACTGAACTTCATGACCGGTTGATTTTATGAATGTCTTAACAGGACAAGTGTTGACGTCTGATTTTCATCAGTGAAGTGTGCAAGTTGAGGTCCTCTCTGTCCCAGAACCAAGCTGGGCTGGAGAGGGAAAGCTTTATCTGCAAGGGGTGCAAAGTCCCGCAAGCCCAGCGAAGTGACCGTCCACGCGGTGGCTCCAAGAGGCCACGCAAACAGCCAGATGACCTAGAGGAGCTCGAGTCCTTCACTTGCTCTCCTTGGTCTTGGGTCCTCTGCCCCAGGGCTGCATCCAGGACACCCCCATCTCCCAACTCCAGTGGAGCTCCCCCCTCCAGCCTCAGTGTGCACCCCCTCCTCTTGCTGCAACTCCTCCCGCCTGACCCTGAGGCTCCAACACCCCAAGAAATAGCATCACAGGCAAGCAAAGGGAAAAGCTGGCGACAGTCCTACTCAAGTTTCATCTGAGGCCGTGATACGTGAATTCTCTTTGCACGATCTTTGTGAGGCTTGTAGCATGAGTTTTTGTGGTGCAATTAGTATGTATTTTATAAAAAGTTAGCAATTAGCTGTAATTCTGTTTGTAATAGAAACACTTGTTTGCACTCGGCTTCACTAATACATAGTGACTGGCGGTGCCTCCGTGGTGGAATAGCAGGATTACTCTTTAAAGGGCTTATTATATTCTGCTAATGTTTATTTGAAAGCGATCACAGTGACGCTTTATAAATGGCTCTTAGTCAACACATGAATGGGATATTCTCTCTAGAAGACAGCTTGCATGCAAACAAACTAGGAACTCAAGCTATTAACTTCCTCTGACTGACAGTTTTGAAAAGGGGGTTGCAGGAAAAAAAAATACATGAATGTTTCCAGACATCAAATTAGTTCAATGAACATTGAATTGGAAACCAAGCTTTCTGGTTAATAAACACAGTGGATGTTATTTTACCACTGGCTGTGTCTTGTAAGGCTGGACATGTCACTTTGAAGAGCAATGCTATGTGTGATTTTATGTTTTAATATCCCTGGTTATATCAGTAAACATGTCTTAGTATTACCTTTAAAAATATTTCACTTCGAAATGAAGTACATTTACATATATCATGCTACATCTACGCAGGTCTCCTCCGAACCTTGTATCCTCTTCTCTCTCTCTTTTAATTTCTGAATTTTTAAGGGGGTACAGATGTTTTTGTTACATGGACAGCTTTTGTAATGCTCGAGCCAGGGCTTTTAGTGCCACCACTGAAGGGTTTTAAGAAAGGGATTCCAGTGTGGGGGAGATTTTCCCCAACCTCCCCTTTGTCATGGATGTCAGGATATGGGGGGTGATAAAATAAAAACCAAATTTTAGATGTGATAAGTTTGAGAAATCAGTATTCTAGTATTTTCTGGACTGCTTTCTGATAAGTCATCTCGTCACTTCCTTCCTCCAACCCAGTGGTAGGCTGGAGAAGGGAACAGATTCGTGTTGTCTGCGTCAGAGTTAGCCGTGTCCTCAGACAGACATGCGTGCCTGTGGACTGTCGTCCCATAGCATTCAGATGCATGGGAGGAAACTAGAAATATTTCGATGAGTAAATAAGGCTTTAGGATGCCCTGGCTGTATAGCTACAGTAATCTAAAATGAAAATCTAAAACGTTTGCTACAAGTTTAAGCATTAGTGATCATACCAGTTGCAACAGGATAAAGAACTTGAGCTGAGAGCATCGCCTGGGCCAGAGGTGATGTGGTTTATGCCTTTTCCTGGCAGGAAGGGAGAAGCAAGCCGAAAAAGTCAGAATCTGTTATGCTGCAGAAATACAGTGAGAAGATTCTGTACTACCGATAATCCGACATTTTAACACACAAACAACATCAAACTGCATTATACATCTTTCAGAAACGATTTTTACCTGAGGATAGTATGTGCTGTGCCATCCTGCGCGTTTGGACAAGTTGTTTGCTAATGTTAATTTTCATCAGGAAAGATGATCAATAACTCATCAATAAACATTATCACTTATGCAATAATAGGCCCAGGCCAGGGACACCCTATCACAGTGGGCCACAGGGCCTCAATGCCTTGCTGTGTTACCCTGCAGTTAATTCAACTTTGTCCTCTCTAAATTCCACAGTGCACATATCTTCCAGGCTGTGGAACCAGCACACTAATATTAAAGTGGTAATCAAGATTGCCTCTAAATATTCATAGCAATAAATGGCTCCCTCGTGCCCCATGAATGCCAGGGCTGCAGCCCGAAGCATTTATTTAGTGCTGGAGAGGGATCCAGCTATTTTAGAGTTCCCTTGAATGCAATATTTTAATATTGTTGTTCTGCTTGAATAATTAGATCTCTCTGAGCTTGCAGTATTGACAGATGAGATGAATGACTTTGGCTCAGAACTGACCGTACTCTTGAAAGGATAACCTAGGAGTTGTGTGATGGAGATGGCTTGGCCCATGGACCCCACGTCGCACTTTTTGGATGGTAATTCCCTCCTGCCTGCCAGCTCTGTGCTGCTCCACTGCCGTGTCATGTCACCTTCATGATGAGGGGCAGGTTTTCTAAGTCAGTGATAATTTCTTATTCTTTAAAGACAGACGCCAAGAAGATGATGCTATACATCACTCCATCTAGCAGAGAAAAAATAAACACCCCTATACCCGTGAAAAGCCACATTTGTGGACTCCAGATATTTTGTACCTATCATGGGAGAAATCATTGGGATTCAAGTTTGGACCAGACTCCAATTACAGAAATTGAAGAAAGGCAGAACGACATGAATAACACCAAGAAGAAGAAAAAAAAACAACCCTGTATCTAATCAACTAATGGCTTTTTACACATCTGTTCATACTCCAGTGAGGCAGGATGCCCTGAGCCAAGTGTGTCATGGGTGACCTCGGAGAGAACATGGCAGCTGGGGCCTGGCCGTCCCAGCTGGCCAAAACCCCTTTCTGTGAGGTTGTCATGTGCCCCCTGGGAGCACATACGTGTCTGATAAGTGTGGCCCAGTGGCAAAGCTTCTCTCCTAGGAGGGAAGGGGGATTCTGGGTAAATGCCATGTCAACTTCGGGATTTATCTCCTTACCTTACCACATTCCAGCAAAGTGACTTAGATCTGAGTCCTGGATGGAATTGGAAGTGGTGGGGTATAAGTAAAAACAGCAAGAGCTATTTAACACACACACACACACACAAAAAAAAACCCCTATAATAAATTTGACCTCAGCTGAAGTCATGTATTATAATATGATTACACACAAACCTGTGCACATGCACATACATGCCTACATATACCTGCATGCAGGTAGGATCAACGCCTTATAACTTAAGAGGCAGTGAAATGGGAGAAAAGGCATCAATTCACTTGTCCTTTCAAAGTAAAAAAAAAAAAAAATCATATGACTTTGGAGTAAGCAAGATGTTGAATGTTGCCATGACTTCCTCCCAGCACCTTTGTTAGGAAGAACTTGCCTCCAAAGTCTGTTGCTTCTCTCTCTGCACAACCCTTTCCTTCTCTCCTGCCCAGCATCCCGTAGGACGTGGTCCTCTTCTCTCTGGGATGTCCATGCCACAGGTTTCTGTTCAGTCTGTCCGTGGCCCTTTATTGGCTGGCACCTGCTGGCTCCTTCACCTCCACCTGCATCCTGCCCAGGCCTGCAGCCGCTCTCGCCTGTGCAGTCCCCAATCCTGGATCGCACCCCTGCCCCTACCTGCTGTTTCCAGCCGCCACTGGGCCCTGAACACTGCTGGAGAAAGACAGGTATGTGTGGGTGGTTGGGAAATAAGCCTATTCTCAAGAAGAGGAGAGTTAAGAGAGCAGCGCTTCCTTCCAAAGAGCACAAATACAATTGGGCAAAGTAAAAGGAACCCACACGCAGACTTATTATGGTGGCTCTGCTGAACATGGAAGACAAAGGGAGGATCACAACAGCAGCCAGAGAGAAAAGGTGGCTCCACCTGTGCAAGGAGCCCGAGGGCTACTTCTCGGCAGCAGTGTCTGCTCAGAAGCAGACCTCCACCTGCCGCTGCGGGTCAGCAAAGGCAGACTCCTTAATGAGCGGTGCTGGGACAATTGGTTAATCATATTTTGAATGGCGAAACTGGACTCCTGCTTTGTACCGGACACAAAAATCAAGTTTAGGTGGAATACAGGCTTAAATATGAAAGAAAAAATGATGAAACATTTAGAAGACAACACAGGCTGCTTGTCGACATTGGAGTAGGGAAACGTACAAAAGTTGAAACCGTGAAGGACTTTACTCACAATCCAGGCATTCCGTTCACCAGAGCACACTGAAGAGGGTGGAAAGACAGGGAACACGGCTGGGAGAAGATTATTGTGACGTGTGTAACAGGCAATAGTATCAGAATATAGAAAAAATTAAAAAGAATGGGGCAAGAGGAGGAGGGGGGGGAGGAAAGCAGAAAAGGAAACGTTCAAAAAACATGAGCAAGTGTTTCACAGAAGAATAAAAATGTTCCCTGCATAAACATAAGAACAGACACTCTGCCTCGTTACTGCTGAGGGAGACATGAATGGAAACCCCAATGAGATACAATTTCACAGTCAGCAGATCAGTGTTTCCTGACTTTTAAAATTTTTGCCAGATATTCATGAGGATATGGAGTGTTAGGAAGAGTTATCCACAAAGAGAGGGAGTGTAACCTGTTTGTACTTTGGAAAACAGTTTAAAGATCCCCAGTAAAGTCAAACGTGTGCAAAGCTCACCACCAGATATGCCCAGGGAAACGCGTGTCTGTCTGGTGGGGTTCGTGTGCAAAAGAACATCATAGCAGCATTATAAGAGCAAAAGGAAGGGTCAGGATTAAAAAAACCCAAATGTCCATCTATAGGAGAAAGGATGTGCACATTGTTTATATAATAAAATACCATATAGCAGTGAAAATGTATGGACTACAGCTACCCACAACCACATGTGTGAATCTAGCAGATATAAGATTAGCTAAAAGGAACCAGTCCAGTCAATAGAAGAATGGACAAAATATGAGGCCATTTTGATAAGGTTCAAACCCAGGCAGAACTAAACGGGGCATTGCTTAGGAATGTGTACACTGGGAATAAAGCTATAAAAGAAATTAAGATCACGATTGACAGAAAATTCAGGATAATGGTTCTCTCTCGAGGAATGAAGAAAATGTAATAATGACTTTGGAGTGAGATGAATGGACTGAGCCTGTCTCTCCTTTGTCCCCCAAATTCCTGTGTTGAAGTCTTAAGCCCCAGTACCTTTGAATGTGACTGTACTCGGAGAGAGACCCTTTAAAGAGGTAACTAAGGAGAAATGAGGTCATATGGGTAGCCCCTGGTCCGATGATGGCTGGTGCATCATAAAGAGAGATGAGGACACAGACTGAGAGGCCGTGTGAGGACATGGCAGGAAGGCGGCCGTCTGCAAGCCAAGGGGAGAGGCCTCAGAAGAAACCAACCCTGCCAACAACTTGATCTTGGATTTTCCAGCCTCCAGAACTGTGAGAAAATTAATGTCTGTTATTGAAGCCACCAAGCCTGCAGTGATTTGTTATGACAACCCTAGCGAACTAACACAGGGGCTTCTAAGATTCTGATGATATTCTGCATTTTCGGCTGGGGTGGTTATCTTATTGTTTTTCAAATTGTACTTATACATTTTCTATGCTCTTTTGTATGCGCTTTCCCAATTAAAAAAAAAATAGAATTTCATTTCTGGCCTATTGACTAGCATTTAGTTGTTTTTCTCAGCAAATGCAGTTAACTTTAAGCATTCAACGAAAGATGCCTGTTCCGTTAGGGTAATCGATACATCATTTCTGAGAAAAGGAATACTGCATCTCACCAGGACTGCTTCGTGGTCTCCAATGGACAACAATCAAAAGAAAGTGGAAAGAACACATGCTGTCAAACTAAGAAGTCTCAGGCAATTAGAGTCTTGAAGTAAAATAGCTGTTTTCCCTTCTCTGACCGTTCATAACTCAACTGGAATGCTTAAAGGTCTCCTTGCTTCCCTGGAGGAAGGCGTACTCTTTGAGAGATGCTGGCATTGGAATGTTAGAACAGCTCTTGTGGGTACTTGCTGTGGAATTAGTACAAATGTTAACATTTAAACCAGCTCAGGTCTTTGGGGGAGCAAAGATGCCACAAATAATTTATTTTTATCCACAAATACAATCGTCAGGATTTCTCTTTAAGATAGTGATATGTGTGTTGGTATCTCAGGCAAACACAATCTGTAACTAAAGTGACTAAGCTATTTATATATACACATGTATAAAACAACAAGTTATATACACAAACATACATATGGTATTTGGACACATTTTGACAGAATACTGAGACATATTTTCTAATTATTTTATAAACATAACTAATCTTATTTTTCAAAGATGTAATTAATGAATACATATTGCAAACCCTGGAGGGAACATTATGTAAGTGTTTGTAATTAAATCCAAGTGTCAGCAAGTATAAGTAAATATGGACAAAAGTCCATGTGACAGACCCAAAAGAAAATACCTGTACAGGGCTTACAAACACTTTTGCACACTATATTAAAAAGAAGTAATGTGTGTTTAATATCACATATGATCAAATAGTAATATTATAAAAGTTCAGCAAATACTCAGAAATCCATACAATTCTTATAAGTGCCAGACTGTGTCAAAATATATAAATTAAGAAGTGTGTTTGTGTAGTCTTTTGCTGGAATGAATCTATTACAAACGAAACCTATTTAGAACCAGAAAATATGCATTAAGAATTTCGTGTGTATGGAAAACTTACCAGTTTAATTCTCAAGCTTATGTGGCTATTTAAAATGATATCATCCATCAGTTAAAATTGACACAGAGCCTCCTTAAAGCACATGTGAAACAAACCTCTGGTTTGCATCCAATTTTACCTCCTGAGGGTACCAATATTTAAAATCGTCTATTACTCAGGAAGCAATGGGATGATGCAAGTCCTAGGTATTTATCCCTAACTTGAAGCTGTAAAAAAAAAACAACTTTCCATTAAGATGGAAATGTTCTATAACTGACCTGTCCTGTCCAGTAGTGGGAGCCACTAGCCTCCTACAGCTCCTGAGCCTTGAAATGTGCCCAGTGTGACCAATGAACTAATTTTTAAGCTTTATTTCATTTTAGTTAGTTTAAATAGACATATGTGGCTAATGACTACCATAGTAGACATAAGAAAACTACAAGAACATTTGCAAAGGGCTGCCGTACAATTAAATTGACTAGCATTTTAGACTTTGATTCTCCCCCGATAATATGGCATTAGTTTGGTGCATGTTTTGCCTTTTTCCCCAAAACTCCCGTGACCTTCAGTTGTTGTGGGTTTTGTTTCAATTTTGTTTCATTTTAACTAATTATTTTCATTGGATATTTGGAACCTATAGTCCATGTTCTCTTAAAGTGTCATGTATGTAGGTAGTTGGTCCAGGGTATAGCTGAAACACTAAGTTGTTGAAGGGTTTCTTGAACTCTGGAATTATAACAGTACCTTTCAAATACGGAATACTAGAAAACCATGTGTAAACTTCTCATTCTCATAGCTCTTGCGTCATCGTAAACCCAAAAGAACTCACAGAGCAAAAGCAGAAAAGGAAAAAAAAAAAAAAAAACCCCTAATACGAGTGAAGGAAACGGTAATTAATGTGCTGATGGTGTCCCAACAGACCAGTCTCCACGTGCAGGGCTCCTGCCTCGCTGACTGGTGCCAAGTAGGTGCCTTTGAGTTTGTGGCACCTGTTCCCTGGGGTGACCCAATTCTCCCTCCACTTTTCTCTTTTTAAGCTGCTAAGAAGCCTTCATTGATACACTGGGCCGGCATTGCATTTGGCCCGTTCTTAGGTTGACTGTATCGTTTATGACTTGAAGGAGTTGAGGGGTGGAGGAGGAGAGGGTGGGGTCAGCAGGGTCCCCAGGGTATGTGGCCGAAGGAGTGGAATGCTGGGGCCACATCCACGTCCCCTGGGGGGGGGTTGTGTCTACCAACTCTTGCCCGGGGCTCCTGTGCTTGGAGTCTCACACTGTTGCCAAGAAGAAAATGTAGTTTTCTCTCCATCTGTCAAGTATGTACGTGGAACGTGTTCAGATGTTGGCAGGTCAACCTCAAATGCTTTTCTTGCTTACCTTTCAGAATCATCCGCAAGTGCTGAATGTTCGAATACAACTGGAAAGCAAAGAACTGATCATAAACCTGGAAAGAAATGAGTAAGTCAAGTAAATTCTTGTTTGTTGCATGATAGAAGAAAGTTGAGACAACGTGGAAAGAAAAGTGCGTGCGACTTATGTTGGTGTTTAGAGAGCCAGAGCTAAATGCATGGATTTGGAATCCGAATTTGGATTTGAGGCTGGAATTAACTTCAAAAAATTATCCAGTAAGGGGAAAAAAAAAAAGAATTTTATTATTCTAAAAAGGGACTTTATAACTCAGCAAATTTTTTTTCATAGTTCCAATTTGGTTTTTTAGAGCCTGATTTTTCAAGGATAGATTTTAAGCATCCCTTGTCTGTTCAAATAACAGTGTTCCATAATTAGTTGACTTTTGACAATTCCTGGATTATATAAGAGGAAAGAGCTTCAGATGGATAGAAACTCTTTTCTTCCTGAGAAATACCTAGAGTTTATCTTTCAAAGCTTATCTCCAGTGGCTTGAACTATTAATTTTATCTTTTTATTTAAACATTTGGTCCTTTTTTGGGAAAGACTATCTAAATTTCCAGAAAATGGTATCATAATTTTTTCTGGACCGCATGATTATTGTCTATTTTGTATGCCTTACTAGTAGAAAACCGTATCTGCCTCCAAGTATAAGTAAAAACAGCTCATTTTCTTGTCATTCTATACTCTAGCTATAACCCTAAGTATTCCTCAGATCTAAGGGACCCCTTAAAATTGTGTTTCGTGAGTACCAGAAAAGAAAAGCCTATTGGTTCTAAGCTCTAAGAAGCAATGTGTATTTAAAGGAATAAATCAATTTTCCATGTCCTACTTGATTCAAAATAGCAGTTTCTGTCCTTCAGAAGTGCTGGTGTCTATTCCTCACCCGTTACCGACACGCTGATTTTTGCCGTGGAGGGAGGGCAGCCTCGCCGGAGTGAGCTCTGCCAGGATGTGGGGTCACAAACCTGCCTGGGCATCTTCGTGTGAACGAGTCAGATCATTTACTTATATTGGTGCTTTGGCTTCTGGGTACGAAGCAAGTCAGACAAAATACACAGTCAGCGGCCTCTCCCGACCTTTGACATCTAACATCACGAAATATGAAAATACACGTAAAATCATGCTCCTCGGGATCTGCAACCTGCTGCTTTGTAGTTTGTTATTTTTTTTTTTTTTCCTACATGCTTACCTTTCACCATGAAGTGGGTCAAAAGCTTTGTGAACGGGAAACAACGTGTTTTTAGCATTTCTTGTGATGCGATGATCTTAATATAGAGGTTCAGGCACATGTGTTGGCTAATCGGGGATCTGGACAGAAAGCTGTATATTGCTTTTGGTATGTCTCTCTTGGCAGAGTAAACATTTTTGTACTCGTCTTTTCATGTAGGAATACTGTGGAACATTGAAACATTTTTACATTGCTGTTTATATGTGGTTTTGAAATTACCTTAGTGGAGGAAACTAGGTATTTCCTGAAAGAGCAAAAGAAAATAAGGCTTCGGGGGGTGATGCACAGCTTGATGGAGGAGTTGTGATCTGCGGCTGGATTTAGGGAGTTTCTTTGTTGTTCCTGCTTCCACTGTTAGGCCGTTGGAGGAGCGAGGTACAGAGCAGGAGGGAGGCAGCTCTTGAACTCTTTATGTGGTATTGCAGCTGCAGGTAGAGAAGCAAAAATGGACTTTCTAGAAACTTTAGGTTGTTTGTTTTTATTATAAAAGGAATATGTGCCCAGTGAAGAAAATTGAATGCTGTATGGGGGAAAAAGAACCAAAAACAAAACAATAAAAAAGTACTCCTGCAACCAAACACAACCATGATTCATATTTTGGTGAATTATATAGATTTTTTTCCTTATAAATAAGACTTTGCTTCTTTTGCCTTCTTAGTTGATACAGTCTGAGTGCAATTTTATATCTTCTTCATTTAGTTTTATAACGGACATACATTCCACATAGAAATAACTACTTAGCGCCCATCTGGTTCTCTGAGTTTATAAAGAGGCTCAATAGCCTTGTCCATGGTTCTCTCTGAAAATGATTTGCCTTCTGTTACTGCGAGTAGTGTAATAAATGTGGACTCTACTGGATTGTGCTAATTTGTATGAATATCATTTTAAAAGATGCCTTAATTTGCTCCCTTTCAATTCTGGGTCTTTCATAAGATAATCTCAAAATTAGAAAAGTTGAAAACATGAACTACCTCTTTTCAATTTACTTCTCTCTTCTCAACCTCCATCTACCTCTAACCTACATTTTCGAAAATATATGGAGAATATATAATACGTTTCTTGATATTCAATAGCTTTATTTTTACTTGCGTTACTTGTAACAATTTTAGAGATTCTAGTCTGTTAACAGTAACATTTACATAATTAGAACATGCCGGTATTATTGTGCATTACCCCAAGTACTTCAGTATAACAAATTTTTTTGATAAAGGTTACATGTCTATTCCAAATGCACTATACCTTTCAGGCAATGAATACTAAAAATCTACAATTTTATAACTAGAGTGAAATGCTTGGACCCTATTAACATATAATGCTATCAGACACAAAAGGTAATTAATCGTGTATGTAATAGAGTATTTAATTTGCATAGCCTTTGGCCCAATAGATCCAATTCAGACAGTGTATCCAAATGCAGCTATTACATAAGAACCCAAAGATAAAAATATAAACAAAAGTCATTTAAATGTTTAATAGCCAGTATTATTACAGAGGGCCTCTATGGTAAGCTGTTCGGTCCCTGTTTCCATGCCTTCAGGCCAAGAACTGGCCCTGTGCTCAAGGATGTTCACTGCAGAATGTTTTACCTAAAAGTATCTCAATATAGGAGATGTCTCAAATAAATTATGCCTAGACTATGAAACAGAATACTATGCAGCAATTAAAAATGATGGATATTTTCACTGTAAAAAACATTCATAGTCTGATCAATGTAAACAGAATGAGAGAAAACACAGTTTACATAGTACTCAGTTTTTACTTTAAAATTAGACATGTGGCATGTATGTTTGGGTAGTAAGATTATGGAAGATATTTACTTTTCTTACTGTCTTCACGTTTTATGACAAGAACATGTTACTTTTAAAATTAGGAAAAAATCCTTTATCTTTTGAAGGAAAAAATCTGTTGTAAAAGCTTGGCAATGGTTGGAGAGAAGAATGTTGAAATATTTATTATTAATAAAAGGGAAATGCTAAAAGGCCTCCAGCAACTTTCAGAGGGCAAAAAGGGTCCACCTATTGAGTATTAAGTCTTTAAATATCCAGAAATGTATTTTAATTGGAAACCTGCTTAGAAACCATAACCTAAATAAAAGTGGCTCCAGTCCCTTAAATTATAAGCGTTATAATCCATAGCTAATGCTGAAAGAGAGTCATCTAATTAGCCCCACTCAGAATGCTTCCGTGGTAAACCAATTCTTCATGGCATAGCACCGATTTTTTTATTAAATAGTTTTTCAGGGGATCTACTTTATTTGCTTTCTAGCATCCTTAATTTGTGCAAGGATTGGATGCTGTTCACTTAAAAATCTGTGTTGGTATAGCCGTAATTGAATGTTTAAAGAAACGCAAAGCTTCCCACGAGAAGCGTTTTTCACAGCGTTGCCATCCGCCTGTGGAACTGCAGGAACCAGGTTTGCAACTTCGATGACGCTGCCGGGTCCCCGCGGACCGTCGGGCCGTTCCTCAGACAGGTGTTCTGTGAAACCGCATCTGTGATCAAAACGCCTTGTTGGACAGGCTGGCCAGCTTAGACATCCGTTCTTCTGGCTTAGGATAATGAAGAGTGATGGCAGCAGAGCGCACTGCCTCCGTCTCTCCAGCCCGGGGCCCTGCTCCCATCCCCGATGGAGGGCAGCTGCCGTGGCAAGCCCACGGCCGGCTGGAATCTATACGTGGGGTGTCTGTGGCCAGAAGAACTTCGGCATTGACTTCTGTTCAGTCCGGAACAATCCCAGACACCTCTTAAGGGGCAGCTGTAATCAGCGTTCACCCTAGAACACTAGCAGAGGGGGCATCCTAAGATGGGCACACGTGGGTGTAAACGTTTGGGAAGGCATTTATTTCAGATCGTCTCTCCGCGTATCGCAGTGCAGGAAGGAGAAACGTGGCCGGCGCGGAGATGGCCGTGGGTGGAGTAGAGGAGGTCAGCCCGCTGTTCGTGTTGACCCGGCCCACGGTGGACAGGGGGCTGAGATTGTTGCTGGTGGCCTTAGGGGCGGTGCAGGCCCACGGCTTCCTCAGCCGTGCCGATGAAGACGTAAAAAGTGCGCCGATCACATTTCCTGGCAACGCGAAGCTGGGCGGATCACTGTGCTCGGCACGGCACGGTCTGGATTATGAAGATTTCTGCAGTTTGGATCAATGGGCCAAAGCTAACAAGATGAGATTTAATGGGGATAAATGTAAAATCCTATGCTTGGGTTAACACAAAGATAAATGTTGCAAGTGCAGAGGAAGTCTGCTCGCCGTTCTCGTGACTGAGACCTGCAAACTCGAGAGGAGGTCCTGAGGCAGTGCAGCTGCTGGGAAGGTGACTGCCACCTGATGAGGGGGGAGGGGGGCGGGGACAGGTGGGGGTCCTAGACCGGGCCTAGGGAGTGTCATTCTTCTGCTGTGCGGTGACCCTGGCCAGGCCACGGCCAGAGCCCTGCACGCTGTGCTGTGCCGAGCCCCACGTCTGAGAGCCACCTGCCACTTTGTTCTTCTTTCCTCTCCCACTGACCAAGGACGTCCTTGAGGTCAGGCGCGGGGTCTGAACATCCTCCCCCCACACAGCCTGGCTTGTCACAGCACTCGGTACGCGCCTCTCAAATGAGTGAATGATGCAACCTGGGCAAGCCGGCCCCGGCCAGAAGTGAGTCACCAGGAGGTTGAAGGTCGGTCCCGAGTGATGCAAGAAGCAATTCAGGGAGAAAGCTCTCTGGCAAGGACACAGGGTCAGGAGTTAGGAGTGGCACCGGCTTTGACAAACCCAGCCGAGCTGCGGACATTCTCCCATTTTCTCATCGGCAAAGTGGACTAACCGTCCCTGTAAAGACTGTGGGAAGATTAACGCTCATGTTGTTTTTGATGGTCAGGTTTGGATGACTCAGTCATGTTTCTCTGTGGATCCAGCAATGCCAATTATTCTACCTAATTATACCCTTGGCTTCACGATAACTATGTTCTATTTCAGACTTTCCAAACTAGCAAGGATCGGGCTATATGCCCGCTCTTTACCTCTGAGTCTTGATGGCGGCCGGATGTGTCCACTCTGACCTGGGTGGGACTAGCCGGGCTCGCCCTTTCTGGGCTCCTGCTCTGTAAGGGTCTCAGTTTGACAGCCTTGACCTTCTCAGGAATTGAGCTTTTTAAGTCTTCGAGTGTTACTGCTTCTCACTGCCGCTCTTGCAGGAGGAGCCTGGCCTGCGCTTTGGAACCAGGAGCTCTAACTGCTCGGTGGTTCTAACTGTGGGCTGAACGGGTGAGGACAAAACCAGAACTCGCCTGTCTAGCTTCATGTTTCCATCTCTCAGCTTCGCTTCTACTGTGCACGCATCTTTATTAGAATATTTACTCAGGCATTATTGAAATCATCTGTCCGTTCGCTCGCTCACCTAGTCGCTTATTCACAAGCGTGTTGGATGCCAGGCACTGTGATTGACACGGGGGGTAGGGTGGTGACTAAGATAAAATCCTGTCCTCAGGGAGGTTAGTCAAAGAGCCCAGCACTACGCAGACCGTTACAAAAACGACGAGCGAGTGAGCGACAGTGGTGCCGGTGCAGAGGAGGGAAGGTCTGCAGGCCTGGCCTGGGGAGGGAAGGGCGTAACGGCACAGCATGTGTGCTGTGGGCGCACAGGGCAAAGGAGCGGGGCAGGCACAGGGTTCGAGAGAGAAGGGCGCACGTCTAGTCCTGAGGAAGCTTTCCAGGAACTAGGAAGGTCACTGCTCATGAGCAAGGAGGAGAGTCGAGAGACAGAGAGCTATAGGGCTTGGTGGTCTATATTTTTGACACATTCTCCTAGGGGTCATATTCACACTTTACTTGGAGAGCCACTAGCCACATGTGGCTATTTAAATTAAACTTTAAGTAAAATTTTAGTTCCTTGGACATACTGGCCACAGTTCAAGGTCTCAAAAGCCACTTATGGCTACATGGACATTTCCATGACCACAGAAGGTTCTGTTGGTGTTGGGACTGGCAGGGCAGTGTTGGACCCTTCTGGTTTGGGGTTTCTGTCTCAGCTGAGGCATTGCCCGTGGAAATGTCCTTTCCTGCAGGAGTGACCACACCTCTTCAGGCTGCCCAATGCCTGCAGCATAATAAACCTGTCCCCTGCCTGAGAGCATCGGGTGGTACCCGTGGTCATCTCTGCCCACCTTGCTGTGAAGGGGTGATGGGACCATCGAAAATTCTCTAAACGTGACTGTGGACTAAGGGGATTTTGACGCCACCTACCCGGATCTCAGCAGTCTAGCGCGATCCAATTCCGTCAGCTTTAAGTTAACATCTCTCGCCTTCAACATTTAAGATCTTTTTAATTGGGCTAAATTTTGTTTCCTGAATGAGAGCTGAATTCCCTTGAGCTTCTCCCCTCGATCCATCCTTTGAAGTTGTGCAGACACTGGGAAAGGTCGGAACACCATTTTTAGAGTTTTTTTGTTCCCCAACCCAACTTAACTTGAAAGTGCCTAAACTGGTTAAGACCAACCTTTTCAGAACAGGCCCCTCTGGGTCCCAAATTGAGAGCGTGGTGTCCTTGAGTGAACTATTTAAAGTTAGAAGATTTGCTTAGAAAAGGGCATTTGATAGGAAAGTAGAGTTCCCACATTTAATTACGCCACTTGCAATCCCTTGCTTCATATGCAGTGGATTTAGGGTTTCCTTCCCCAACGCTGTGTCCCAAGCAGATGACAATGGCTGTCCTGGCTTTCCAGGTGGTCTCTGGCAGCTGCGGGGAGAGCCGATGTCATCGGATCTTCCCTGCAGTGCAGCCAGCAGGGGTTACGTGCAGATGTCACGAGGGGGGGGGGGAGTGCATTTATGGCCGGTCTCTTCTTGACTTCTCCTAGTGGTCACGTCCTCAACAGAAAGGCCACGAAGCTGTGTCGGGTGTGGTACACCAGGACTCCTCATCGATCACTTAAGGCAATAAAACTAAGTCTCTGGAAAGCTTGAAACTTTAACATAATCTTACTAAGTTCATGAACACAGGTTCTGCTAGATTCTTGTAGCATGGTGCCACAGGAAACCAAAACCCTACATTGCTTTTCTTCAGAAGTGTTTGCTTCAACTCATTAACCTGAGTGGAGATGAACCCCTGTCTGCGCTTGGCCGTGTTTCCGAATGTGCTTGGAAAAACTTCTACTCGGTAGTTACGGCTCTCTTTCCTTGATTCCTTCTCCCTGGTTTCTTATTTCTACTCAGGTTCCATACTTTGTTAGAGATGACAAAGAGCCGTCATATACTTCAGTTGACAGCAGCTCGTTTGCTGTGTGCTGAGGGCATGTGGCCTGCTGTGCTCCTCATTGCAGGTGACATCTTCCGTAAGGAGCTGGGCCCCATCAGGGACTTGCAGATACTTGTACATGTTCGTAGCAGCACTGTTCACAGTAGCCAAAAAGGGGGAAAACGACCCAAATGTCCACTAGCGGATGAACAGAAAAACAAAATGTGATCATACACTCAATGAAATATTACTCAGCCTTCAAAAGGATTGAAATTGACACATGCTGCAACATGGATGAACCTTAAACACCATGCCGAGTCGAGTAAGCTAGACACAGAAGGACAGATACCGTATCATTCTACTTACATATGAGGTATCTTGAATGGGCAGACTCGTAGAGGCGGAAGTAGAGGGTGGTTGGTTGCCAGGGGCTGTGGGGGCTCCGGGTATGGGAAGTTGTTGTTTGATGGGGACGGAGCTTCTGTTTGGGAAGATGAGAGGGTTCTGGAGATGATGGTGGTGATGGTTGCACAACGTGGTGAATGTGCTGAATGCACTGAATTTCACGCTTAACAAATGGCTAAAACTGTAAATTTTATATATGTTTTACCACAGCTGAAAAACAAAGCTGGGTCACTGGTATGTTTTTATTATCAGAGAAAAGATCCCCTCCCTGTCATCCGCATGAACACATATAATGCACAGTAGCAGATGGTCAGTCGTTTATGCTAAGTGCTTTTTTTGTTAACTGTAGGAAAGTCCCTCAGTCGATAGGCTCCATGCAGGCCGCTGTCCCAGTGAGCGAGCACGGGGCAGCCAGGACGCAGCTCCCAGCGGCTGGCTGACTTTGCCTGGCGTCCCAGCTCTGCGTCCCCGCCCCACTCCTCCTGGAGCTGCATCTTCCGTCCCCATCCCTCACAGAGGAGGACGTGACTGTGGTGTCAGGACGAGGATTTAGGTAATAGACTGGGGGACAAGCCACCTCCGCTCCTCCATTCTAAGGTGGAGAGAATAATTCCTTCCAGATCGTCGGGACGGCCAGCAGATACGGAACTTGGAGTGCGTGGCCCTGTGCTGCCATCTCAGGAGCGCATGGCGCTGCCTGTCTTTGCTGGCCTTTATCTTTGTCTCACTCCGGCGACTTCTCTCGGTAGGGTCAGGAATCCCATCCTCGGTCTCATCTCCCCTTGTGCTTCCAGCTCCCCATGACACCCCGTTCCTGGGCTCTGGCCCCAGCCCCTGCTCTCCTGGCCTGTTTCTCCCCCTCCTCTGCTGCCGTGGTCAGCCTAGGTCCATCCGGTGTCCTATGCACCCTCTGTGCCTGCTACTCTTGTCACTCGAGGCTTTGGAAACCCCCATTCTCCACTCCACAGGGCGTCAGCAGCAGGGGAGCTACCAGGTCACCTGCGTGCTGTGGGCTGAGGTGGGCCAGGAGGCCAGTGCAGTCTTGGAGCCCTGGGAAGGCCCAGGGACCTTCTGTTTGTCTGGCTTGGGTATGGATTAGGTGAGGCAGATGTGACAATTACCTCCCATGTACCCGTCACCTGTGTGCAAGAATTAACACATGTCATCAGACTCCCCCACCTCCAGGCATTGCATCATTTCATCCACAAAGTCTAACTATGTATTGCTAATAAAGAATACTTTTTATCACACCTAAAAATTAATAATTCCTTAATCTTATCAAATATCCAGCTAGTAATTGTGTTTCCCAGTTTCTCCCCCTGCCCCGTCTCTCTCCATATATATATATATATATATATATATATATATACACACATTTTTTTTCCCTTGGCAGTTGGATTGCTTAAATCAGGATATAAACACAATCTTCACATTGCATCTCAAGTCTCTTTTAATATATTGGTTCTCTCTCACTCTTTTTAGTTCTTGCAATTGAAATCTTGCTAGGATTGCAAATGAAACCAGGCCATTTGCCCAGTTGGATTTTCCACACTCTCAGTTTGCTGATTTCATCCCCCTAGCACTGTCTGGCCTGTCCCTCCGCCCCTGTGTTTCCTGTTAGTTGGTAGTTAGATCTACAGCCTTGTGCAGGTCCGGGTTCTGGTTTGGGGCAGGACTACATCTCACGTACCTCGTCCTTGTGCCCTTGTGCCGTGTCGGGGGTCCTGTGACTTCTGCTTGTGTTGTGTGATGTTGTGTTTATCACTGGGGTGTCAGGGTCACTCTGATGCTCCCGTTATAAGCTCCACCTGGGCCTTTACCTGCCAGGCTCAGTGGCCATTAACAGTCAGTGCCTAGACCTGTTCTTTCTTTAGGTTTCATAAAACAGTGGCGTTCTAATTGTGTCATTCCATCTTCGTTTATTAGCTGGAACACTCCCATAGAGAAGAACTTTCCTTAATCAATTCTGGTTACTCTGAAGTAGGAGAGGAAAGGCAAGATAAAGTTTGGGGCAGGGGAACCACCTCTAGCCCTCACTCTGCCTTGCCAGTGGGTACCACTGTGTCCCCCAGGTTAGCCCCTCACGCTGGGTTCTCCCCGCGGCCCCCTGTTGAGCACCCACATTTGTGGCCGGTTCTGTGGGGGCACGGAGGCGCACCACACCTGTCCCTGAGAGGCGGTCAGAGTGCTGGGGAGAGCCTGACTCTGAAACTGCTCTGCAGAGACCTACTGTCCTTACTGTCTTAAAGACAGAAAGTGTCCCTGCGTCCCCATGCAAGCAGGCGCTCATGGTGAGGAGTGATGAGGACAGGGCAGTGGCTGGGGGCAGAAGCAGGGTCCGGATTAGAGTCTAGACACACGGAGCCCGTCCCGGGGAGGGCTGCTTCCAAGCTGACAGTGGCAAATTAAAGAAACCGTTTCATCCGCAGGGCGGTTTGGTCACACGGAGGGGACAAGGGCCGTCACCGGCCCGCAAAGACCCAAGGCCTGAGAAAGACGCAGGGCGGAGCCCACGTACTCAGGCGCCCGTGAGAAAAATAGAACGAGGGTGTTTATCTAGAAGGGTTAGGAACATTCACTTCTTTCTTCCCAGTGTGCTAGTGCGTTGCTCCAGGGGGCGGGGAGGGTTTAACGCAAGTGGAGGACAAGGGTTTCTTTATTTTCCTTTATGATTTTCCTTCTTATGAGAAACATGTGGTCAGATAGAGCATGATACAAGACCAAGCCCCCAGCGGGAGGGTTATTTGGGGAGGATGACATATTTAGATAGTTATTTTCACAGCCTTTCTAAGTCTACCTCTTCGGTTTCAGCTGGCCTGGAGAATTTTGTTGGTGGGTCCCACGGTTTTCTGTGAAAACCTGGCAGGCTCCAGTGGGGACGCCCTCCGAGCCGTGTCCTCAGACAGGTGGCCCCCGTTGGACACAAGCCGGTGTCACAGGAGTTCCCTGGGTGGGGCTGTGGGGTGTGGTTACAAAATACAAAAGCATTCATATTTTCAGTGAAGCTCTGATGGTATCATACATACAAACCAACAAAATAGGATGTTTGATTACATGAAAAAATACAAAATGGCACTAAACACTTAAAGTACTGGTTGTATAATTGAAATATGTTTAAAATTCACTTAAATTTTGGATCAAATTTGTTATCTTGCCAAATATGAGTTATAACTGTGACTTGATTAGATCACTTCTTACGTTGTGTCAACACTTCCTGATTCAAAACCCTTGTGTTTTTACCTTGGACCGTAAATTACCTACATAGATGTTGTACAAATCTCTCTTTATTTAGAACATTATTTATTCAAGACTACTGCTTTTCCCAGAGTAATTTTGCACGTATGAACCAAAATGTAATCATTGATTTAGATGGTAATATATTAATGAATCAGTTAATTACTTGGTTTTTGTCCTATCATGTTACAGAAAAAGATTCTAGGTTGGTAGAGGAGGGACAGACAAATAGACTTCTTCCAGGTGTGTAACATATCCCCTATTCTCTTCTGCATTTTGCTGTTTTCCAGACCAGCAATTCTAGTCCGTACTGATAGAAATTATGAAGATGACCATTAGGGGAAGTATTATGTATGCCTGTCATTCCTTTTTTTTTTTTTTTTTTTAAAGAGCAAAGATGATTTAGTGTGATATAGGGGAGAAGCATTGAGCCCAAGGGGAAGGAAACTTTGAAATCTCTGGTATTTGTAAGCTTTGTGACTTCAGGCAAATTAACCTCTCCGGTCCTGAGTTCCCTTACCTGTACTCTGAAGTTAAGTCTTATCGGCGTGTTGGGGACTGGATCAGACGGTTTTAAGAGGGCGTACTTCCACTCCAAGATCTGTGGCCTCAGTAACATTCTGCATTAGACCGCTGACTTCACCTGGAGGAAGGCTTGATGAACTGACCCTACTGGCAGAAATTTCACTTCTGACGCTAGCTGAGGAGGCATGTGCAGCACAGTGCATTTGGGCATCCATCGAGACCAACCGAACAGTTCCTATGAGAGCAGGTTTCTTAGTTAGTCATGTTTTCATGACCCAGGAAACCCTGGGTAGCTCCTTCCACGCGGGGCTGACCGCTGCTTCTGGGAGACCTGAGAACGCTACGCTGCGTCTCCGTGCCCAGAGTATCTGTTCCGTTGGGAGATTAAACATGTGAGCTTCCACACCTGAGGGAAATGTACGGTCCAGGGACACTGCTGGCCAACACGATGAAGCCAGCGTGGAACACCCGATCGTGGCTGTAGGGTGGGCAGTGCCCCAGGGAAGGTGACACCCCTCGGCCTGAGGCGTGGGTGGCACGTGATAAGAGCTGGAGGGCCTTCCTGGCACACTGACACGTGATCGAAACCTTGACCTCCTTAAAGTCTTTTAAAGTAATTTTTAAAACAATTACGATGGTAAAAGAAAAAGGCACTGGGGGGGACTCTGGGGCTTAAATTTGGTTATGTCCTGTTCACTATAGGTCACAAAAATAAAACACAGGTGTTTTTTTTTTGTGGCAAGACTTGACAACAGGTTTTTTGTTCACAAAGAGCGATTGTACTGCTCTTTCTGAACACATTTGTTTTCGTCCCCTCTGACCTCCCTTGGCTCAGGACCCTGACTATCTGCAGGGGACACTGTCATTGGAATAAATTTAAGGAAGTAGCCGCTTTTTGTTGCCAAAAGACAAAACTTGGCTAAATATTTTGATGAATTGGCATCTTTTTTTTCTGTGATCATTGGCATGGGATTTTTATAAGTGGAAATAGTGAAAATAAACACAAACATAAAGAGTGGGATTTCTCAATGTATTTGTAATTAAATTTTGACATAACATGAGTATGAATAGATACTATACATGTAGTACATACTATATGATATTATATAATATGGGTTATGGTAGAATACAATGGTTCATTCTATTAGATTGAGCCAGTAACCAATAAGTTATGCTTAGAAAAATCTATTAGGCTATACTTTCAATGACTTTGCATAAAATTTTATAACAGTACAAACTTGGCTGATGCCCTCAAAAATTATCTATAGATTTTGATTTAGAAACAGAAGTTAGGGCTCTTCAGAAGGTAAGATCTGATGTCAATTTCTTCCAACAGTTGGGTAATAAGAAATTATCAGTCCTTGCTTATTAGTAGTGAAAAAGACTTTTAATATAAAGTATGTTTTTGCCATTTTTATTTTAAAAATTTTTATATTAAAGTACTTTATTAATATCACATCACACATTTTGTTCATTTGTTCATTCAGCAAAGTATGTTTCAGACACTGTGTTGGGGTTTGGGATAACGTATGAGTAACACAGGGCCTGCTCCTCACAATGTCTAAATCCACCCCCATTTTACAGAACATCAGAGGATAGGCATGACTGGATTGGTTTAATAAATACTCATTATGGGGTATTGATAAATTAAGACTTCTGATTAGTGGGAAAATCAGATAAATAATATAATACTGCTCTTCCTCTCCCAATCTTTGCCATGCCTTTTCCCCCCAAAGAATTGACAACTTTTGCCTTTTTCTAATCATACTCTTAATTGCTTTAACCTACCAGTATATGTGTGTGTGTGTATCTACAATCGTCCCTTGGCAGCCACAGGGGATTGGTTCCAGGACACCCCACGTACACCCAAATCCGAGGATGCTTAAGTCCCTGACATATGTCATATTTGCATGTGTTCTGCACACATCTTCTTGTATACTTTAAATCATCTCTAGATTGCTTATAATCCCTTGTACAATGTAAATGCTATGTAATAGTTGTTATACTATATTTTTTTATTTTTATTTTATTCAGGTATTTTCAATCTGTGATTGGTTGAATCTGCAGATGCAGAACCTGCAGATAAGAAGGGCCGACTCAAAAAAAAAAAAATCAAGCCATTTTTTCTGTTAAAAAGAAAAAAAAAAAAAAAAAGGGCTGACTCTGTGTAGGCAAATAGGTAGCAAAATATATATTACGTATTGTATAAATATGAAGGCAGGCTGGAAGTGTCTGGCCATTGTTAATATATTTTTTTGGTATAATCCATGGGTAGTCTGTTTCTGTCACAGTGCCTTTGGGGTGGACATGGGAGAGACAAATGTCATCACCCTGGCACTGCCATGGCCAACCACCCTGCCTTAAGATTGATGGTCTCGGGGTTTGAATGGCAGCTCTGCTCTGAGCTGCCACGGCCACCACGAGTCACCCTGTGTCAGCATTTCATGTAGCTTCCATCACACCCTGACAAGTTATCCCAGTGATGAACTGACCTCAAGGAAAGGGTAGAATTCTAAGTTTCAACCTCTGTATGTTCACAACGGGGGTCTGCTTGCCTTTAAAGATTTTTATTTTTTGCTTCCTATTTTTATTTGTACCCTTTCCCCCAGTGGTCCAATTTTTCTAAACAAGAACCAGATGACAATCAGCCCGTTAGTCCCTCCACTCTCCTGTCCTCCGAGGAAGCTTTGCTGGTTCCCATACAGAATGTTTAAGTGTTTGGGGCTGTCGCCACGGCTCTCTGTTTGGACTGTGTTGTGAGCGCTGACCGTTTTTGATTTATGAGAATCCCAGGCAGGAACAGAGATCAGCTTTTAAATGCCTATTTGCATCCAGCTCTGCCCTTGAGTACGGAGAACTGAGCAGGCTGTCTGGAGGGCCGGCGCCTGCTAATTTGCCCTGCTGCCCCAGGACGGCTCTGGAGAACCAAGAAGAGACTACTTGGCCTCCGTCCGTGGGTAGTTAGGTAGCGTGTGCGGAAGAAATGCTGGTGCCCTTGTGGGCAGATGGGACCTCGGTGCCACTCGAGGTGGTTGCTGACCTTGCAGGCAGGGCTGTCACCTTGGGGAGGTTATCCCCTCTTTGCACATCCAGAAATTATTAACAGAACTCAAGAAGTCCGACTCACAGTCACCAAACTCACATGCGATGGACACCTCAACCAGACTCGTCACTGCAGTATTGATATATCCATTATTTCCCCGTCACCGTCAATGAGCCAAGTCTCTTTCTCTCCATCTTCTTAAAAAGAAAAATATTCAGTGTTAGGCGTTTGGTCCACCAAACCATACATAGTACGAAGGCTTTGCAACTCTTTTTAGAAGTAGAGATCGGCAGCTGGGTTGATTGTCCGGGTTTAATTCGCGGAAGGTGACTTTATTCCCTGGGTGAAGTGGTACTTACGCTCTAACCCACCTATAGATGATGGATGATGGCTTAAGGCCTTTGTAAAGAAGAACGAAAGAAATCAAGATGTTGGACTTCCAAGTATCAAATATTACAATTGCATTTTCTCATAATATTAATGAAATAGTTTGTTCTCTTAAACCAGATCATGTGCCAGAGAACTTTAAGTGAACAAAGAAGTGATGGCTTTTATTTTTGTTACTAAGGAAAGCATGTGATCGTTCTTTCCAGTTAAAAAAAAACCAAAAACTTTACAAACATCTTGAAAAGAGAGTTTTTGGAGCCACAAGGGCTATAGGTCACTTTGCAAACTTATTATTTAACTTTACAGAGCTTGGACTTGTCCTTAAGGCTCCTTGTAACATTTTCAAGAAAGATTTTTCTTCTGTGTCACATTTGCTTGGATAGCTGAGACAGTCGTTTATTTCACCAGATGCACTGGGAGCCCTGGGCTGGGAATCTGATGATCCCAAGTGAAAGCTGCTCTCCGCCGTGTGAGTTTAGGAACTGTGCTCTCCAAGCCTCAGTCTGATATCTGCAAGATGGGGACCGCCAAGACCCCAGTGTTGTTTTAAGAGTTAAATGCAGTAATCCACAAAAGCACTTAGTATAGGGACTAAGGCATGATAAAGGTCCCACGAATGTTAGCTGGTGCAACTTTTATTAATTCAACCATTTTTTTTTCCACCTACATATCAAGCGTTGTACAGCACACTGGGGTTACAATGGGGAGGAAAGGAAAAACAATCCTTGACCCTAAAGAGCTCGCAGGCTGGTGGAGCGGTGGGATGTCAAACAGATAACCCTACAGATGCCGGGTCACACTGTTTCATGCACTGGAAGCACTTATGGGAGTGGGTAGCAAGGGGAAGAAGCGTGTCTGGCTCTGGCAGCCAGGGAAGGTGGACAGGCTGGACGCCCCATCCCTGGAGTCAGGCAGGTGGGGGGAGGAGGGGAAGGGAGTTTGAGGCCAAGCAGGCAGTTCGTTTAAAGGCCCAGGCCAGGTGGCAGCTTGTGGCAGGGACCAGGGCCCAGGCTTAGAGAGTGATCCGGAAGGAGAATGAAGAGCCTGACAGACCCCAACCCTCCCCCGCCCAACACTCTGGGCAGGTTTCAGACTCTCCTCTGGGCACATGGGAGCCACTGAAGGTTGGTGAGTGGGGTAGGGACAGAACAAAGTTTGTGTTTTCAGAACGACACTCTGAAGAAAACTGTAAGGCATCAAGACAAGGTGTTGGAAGCCCGTCGAGAGAGACCGCGGCCTCAGGTCACTTGAGTGCCCATTCATGGGGGCACAGAGGCAGTGGGGGTTGAGGGAAGTGGAGGAGTTTAAGAAACAATCAGGGAAAAAGTCCTGACTTCCAGAACATTCAGATGCAGATGAAAGGTGGTCATCCTAGAAAACTGAGATGACTCAGAAAAACTCTAATAAGAACAAAGATGTCAAATAAGAGTGTTTAGTGAGAGGTAAGAGTGTGGAAAAGCAGTATTAATAAATTTATGAAAAATATTAAATATGTAACCGAGTTAACAAATACTGTAAATTGACGGTGGGCTGTCTCTACTATGTGTGTCTGTCTCTCTCTAAACCAGACATAGACACAGATATGGGGACGGCCAGAGTTCCTTCTGGCGTCTTCTCACTGTGCAAGCGGGGAGCCCACCTTCCACCTGGGATGGCCTTGGATGTGGCAGATACAGCAGGTGTTTATCTTACTGGCTGTCCCCTGGCACGGTGCCCAAAAGGACACCTCCCATTGTCCAGAAACCCATGACCTCTGGTTAAGACTCCCCTGCTCGTCAATGCTGGGCATCATCGCTCTATCATTGCTGAGTCTTTCCCGAGTCCTTGGCAAGACGGACTCTTTCTTTTGTTCTAACCTCTGCATTTGTCTATTTTCATCTTCCTCCTTACCTCTGTAAAATGAGCACAGTTGCCACCTCCACGGTTGATGGATGGAAGTTATTTCGTGAAGCGATGGTAGTATTTTATGTGCGATGTAATTTTTATGTGATCGTGTGACAGGTCATATTTCCTCATTTTCTTTTATTGTTGTGAATAGAGTTTTTAAAGAGTCAATAAAATGTGCTTTTTTAAATACAGTGAAGAAATGCATGGCCACCTCTGTGCACCTGAGAAATTTGGTGAAGATTCTCATGGGCTTGAGACATTCTTCTTGGTTCTAAGTTTTATTTGGGTCAGAAAGAGTTACTTTGCTGAACTCAGGGCAGCTACGGCTTTCTCAAAGCAGTGAAGAGGCCGTCTCAGTACAAATGGGAGGACTTGATCCCAGAACTGAAGACAAAGTGCATGCTCCAAGATAACTTATTGAGGTGTTTTCGGTGAAAAGGAGTGGGCATACCTGGCATCTTGGCTGTCCGACAGCGTTCCTCCCTGGTCCTGGGTTTGGAAGGTGACTCTGTGTGTCACTGCATTTTGCAGAGCACATTCAGGGTTAGGGGGCTGCTGCAAGTGAGAGAGAATCCAGGTTGCATGGCATATGCAGGAGGTGGAAATGCTCGGAGAGGCAGGGGCTGGAGTGGGAGCCGTGGGCCGGGGAGCTCCCAGGCAGCCAGCGGGTAGGCAGCTGCCAAGAGTGGGTGAGCAAGTGCTCTGCAAAACACGCACAGTTGCAAAACCGCACAAGTCCCGTCACTACTTTTATAATTGTTGTTCTCACTCTAAAGCTACAGGAACAGTATTGCTTAGGAATAAACATGTTGAAATGTTCCTTAAAGAACCATTGATACTATAATATGAAAGAGATTTCGGACAACTCTACTATCTTCACATCCTTTAGGGCTCTCCTACATAACCTCATCTCCATCATTTTGACGCCCTCCAGAGTGATACGGGGAAAGTTTTCCTTCAACTGTTGTACTTTTTAGTTGCTCTAATCTCTGCTTCTCTGAACTGGGCTATTGTCCAGGTAAATGAAGTGGACGCCGGATCTGTAGACTTTGCAAAGTGGAGGTAGATGGAAATGAGAACGTCTGCTGGAATGTGAGTTCCCTCAGGACGGGCGCTGGTCTGAATCCCCAGCACCCAGAACAGAGCCGCGCACAGTGGGTGCTCTGGGCTTGGATGCTCGCATGTCGAGTGAACGAAGGGACTGAATGCAAGTGTGAATGGGACTCAGGACACCACCTGAGGTCATCACACACCTGGAGCTACTTCTTGGGATAAACAGAAGCAGTATCTTAGTTCCCCAAAGTAGGTCGAGACCTGGTCCATTCAGTTATCGGGCCTCAAAGTTTGTTGAGTTTAGCGAAGGGGAGATGAGAAGAAACCAATGTCACTGCCAGACATTGGTTCGGTGAGGCTGCTCGGAGCTGGGACTCCTGGTTTGGAACCTCCAGAGGCAGGTGTTGCAGGACAAGCCAGCAGATGAACTCATAAAAGGAGCACCCAAAAGCCGTCCGAGTTTGACCTCCAATTGAGGGACAGGAGAGCTGTGCTCACAGGGCGGCCCCTCTTCAAATGCCCCCGGGAGCTGGGGACCAGGATGAGTCATGGCAAGAACGCACAACCTCTGCCTTGAGAGAGAGGACTGACATCAGGAAGGAGAGAATGTGCCTGATTATAACTTCACCCCACTGGCACATTTTTAAGGCCTACTACGCAGAAGCAATTTCTAAACACGTAAAATAAAGGCTGACACAAAAGGAGGGCTCCCCGGCAATGGTGGCATGTCAGGCAGCGAGTGACCCCTGAACATGTTTGCAGAGCTGCCAGCAGCCTTCCCCCGCAGAGTGATGGAGTATGGACCCTGCATGAAGTCCCAGGGAGGGAAGGGACAGGAGTTTGGGAGGCCAAGGAAGAGGCCTCCAGCCTGAGCTGAGTCTGGGATTTACATTGGATAACAGAACTGGGAGGGGCGGACTCCAGCGAGCAAGGGAAGGAGAGGCCAGGGATAAGAAGAGAGTCCCCTGGGGTGGAGGCCGAGAGCCCTTGAGAAGAAAGCTTTGTCAGCTGCTCTCGGGATGGAGACGTGCTGGGTCGAGTGGCCACCGGACCACAGCTTAGCCCCGGAGCCAGTGATAGTGCAAACGGCTTCCCAGGAGGGGGCACATGATATTTGTCTCCATTATTTTTACTTATTCCTCACATCAACACTGTGAGGTGCATGCTGTTACGGTCCCTGTTTTACAGCGGAGGAAACTGAGGCACAGCACTGTCACATGACTCAGGCTGAGTGGAACAGCTGACAGGTGGCGGGGCTGGGTGCAGAGCCGGGCAGGCTGCCCGCAGAGCGCAAGCGCTGACCTGTTCCGGTGGCCGAAGCCTTCGCACGCCTCGGAGCCCCCACGGGGAAGGGGCGAGCTGGGGAGGTGAGTGGTGCTGCCCAGGACGGGCCTGGGGAAGGCAGTGGAGGCGGCCGGGGTGTCTCAGGCAAGAGCCACCGATGAGCCCTGACTGAGCACAGCCCCGGGACCTGGAGAGCGGGCGTGACTTAGCACCGCTGGAACTCTGGCCCTCGGTGTCCTGCTGATGCGATGGGACCGCTCAACTCCAGGTGTGTGTGTGGGGGGCTGCCGGTGGAGGAAACGGGGGACGGGCGTTGGGACCTGCCTTTCCTCACCGAGCCTGTGCAAGCTCAGGCCAGGCAGGAACCCTGCCTTGTTCACTGCTGTCCCCGCCCTGGTCTGTAGGGCCCCCGCACCCCTGGGGAAGAGTGGGATGGTGTGTGAGGAGAAGACCCCCGCCGCCCTGTCCCCAAAGATCTCATGAAGAGGGAGTCCAGGAGCTGTTGGAGGGGCAGAGTTTTCTCTGGGGGTGGGCGTGCCCCCATCCCAGTCTCCACCGTACAAGAAGCAGACGTCTCCTCCTAATCTTCGAGTGGGCCCGTGCGCGGCCAGCGCCGCTAGCTGCTCTCCGGACACGGGGAGACGGCTGGAGAGCGGCTCTTCCCGCCTGGGCTGAGCTCACTCAGTAGAGCAGCTTCCCCCCTGGGGAACAGGGAAACGATAAGCTCGTATAAATCACGCTGAAAGGAATGAGTCCTCGTCGTGAGTCATTAGGACAGATGCCACGTTGGCAAGCAGATGAAAACCCGTTGATGAAGACCAGTTGTAAAAGCACAAGCTAATGCTGGAGAAATGCACTGCGGTGACTCCACAGTGTGATGTATGCGTGCCCCCCCAACCCCACGGTCTCTTTTTTTAATCGCAGTAAATGTTAAGAGTGGTCAAACAACATTTCCTGTGCTGGACCCTGGCGGGGGGATGTCCAGGAAGGCTGGGTTTGTAAAGGATACTTCTACTCAGTGACTGCTGAATGTAGTTTGGTGCAGTAACTCCTGATGGCATCAGAAATGTGAATCGCAGCGCTAAACAGGCAGGTCCTGCCATGTGAAAGCACCATAACGGAGTGTCACTTGCAAGGCTTGAGAACACACATCAGAGCACGGATATTAACTCAAGATCCAGAGACGTTCCAAAGAAGGGACCATGGAGTTACAAGTGCCGCCGCCTCCGAGCAGCAGGAGGCAGTGCCCCAGGGCTGATGCATCAGCTCTGCACCCAGGCAGCCTGCCCTGTGTGCTTGTTCTGTCACTTAATAGCTGTGTGACAGTGATGGTTAATTTTAGGTGTCAACTTGATTGGGTTAGGGGACACCCAGATAGCTGGTAAAGTGTTATTTCTAGGTGTGTCTGTGAGGGCATTTCTGGAAGACGTTGGTATTTGAGCCAATGCACTGAGTAAGGAAGATCCCCACTCATCCAATGCAGGGCACCATCCAATTTGTTGAGGTCCCAGATAGAGCAAAAAGGCAAAGGAAAGGTGAATTTGTGCTCTGTCTTCGAACTGGGACGCCCCTGTTCTCCTGCCTCTGGCAGGACACCAGCACTGCAGGTACCCGGCCCCCAGGCCTTTGGCCTCAGCCTGTTACACCATCAGCTCCCTTGGCTCTCAGGCCTTTGGACTGAACTATTCCCAGACCCCCTGGTTTTCCAGCTTACAGAGAGTGTGTCCCAGGACTCCTCAGCATCCACAATCGTGTGAGCTGTTCCCACGATCAATCTCCGCTCTCCCGTCGGTGCTGTTGCTTCTTTTTCCCTGGAGAACTCTGGCGACGTGCTGACCTTGGGCAAGTTCCTTGACTTCTAAGCCTGATTTCTCAGCTAAATAGAGAACAGTGATCACAGTGCCATGGTCTGGGCAGGTTTGTTTCCTTGCAGGCGACAGAAACAGACTCTGCTGCCTTAAGCAGAGAGGGAGCATTTGGGGAAGATGTGGCTTAGAACAGCACAAAGAACCAGGTCTCAGGAAGGCCGGGGACCGGGCCACTCGGAGATCTTTGAAGAAGAACAAGCGGACAGGCTCGTCGGAGTCTGGTAAGCACCGTCCTTGTGTCGTCTTGTCGGGCTCACCTTCCAGAGAGAATCTGACAGGTGCGTTTGGTCCTGTCCCTGCCTCTTGGCCAGAGGAGAGCAGGCCACTTGGACTTCGGCCGGGGGAAGAGGCAGTTTCCATTACAAGAGGGAAGCCAGGATGTTATGGGGACTGGGTAACGTCCCGTGCGTCAAGCTCTCGGTGCCGTGCCGGGTCTGTCAGAAGAGCTGAGAAGTCAGCAGTGTATGAACAGTTACAAATTGGAATGACTGATTGGTGCTTAACAATGTAAATTATTCTGAATAATGGCTCATGTGCATAAATGAGTGCATTTGCCATGGGAAATCTGAACAGGATCGTTGGACTACATCAGAGTCAACATCCTGGCTGAGCTGTTACTCCAGGGGTTTGCTGAATCTTTCCACTGGGGGAAACTCAGCAAGGTGGACAGGGATGTTCTGTCTTATTTCTTGATAACTGCATGTGAATCTACAATGGTCTCAATAACAATCTCAGTCAGCAACAAAAAGCTAATGACTTCAAAATCCCAAGAAGTTTTTATGTCCCCAGTGGAGCTCATTGTTTTAATTCCCCATG
Organism: Microcebus murinus; assembly: GCF_040939455.1. Classification (NCBI taxonomy): domain Eukaryota; kingdom Metazoa; phylum Chordata; class Mammalia; order Primates; family Cheirogaleidae; genus Microcebus; species Microcebus murinus. The sequence goes on from NC_134117.1 coordinate 5,406,573, forward strand.
CCACAAAAAAAGAAGAAAAGATCATAAAAGTACTGTTTACATGTAAGGGTCTCAATGGATTAAAAATTCTTTTTAAATGTTTGAGAAAAACTTAAGATACAATAAAAGAGCAAGGCCAGGTCAGCATATTTCCTTCCTAAAAATGCTCATTATCGGACATTTGATTAACTTGACCACACACACACCCCCTGTCCTCCCAATAAACATGTGAACAAAATGTCAGCCTGGTTTGTCCCCAGTGGTTTATCTTAGGGAGAGCTGTTTGTTCTCAAATCTTATCTTTTAAATGTTAGTTTATTTAAGTAAAGGTGGGCCCCAGTGAGTGTCAGGTCTGGAGGGATGTTTGTTAGGTTTACTGAGTCCTTGAATCCCTGTTTATATACTCTGGGATTATGCTGGGGGAGGAACCTCATACAAGGACTCTGCAGAGCCCTGCGGTCGGTGTGCCCTGGCCTCGTGTTTTCTGTGGTCGTCCCAGATGGGTTGGGGCCCTGCTTTGGTGGAAGGTGGAATCCAGCCATGCACCGGGTTTGTGTTCACTCATCTTTTCCCCTATTTCTTGCAGCCAGTGTTTCTTGGTGGCCTACTTACTGTGCTCAAGTCCCCATGTTAAGCAGCATGGATGCCAAGACCCAGTTCTCCCCTTGAGAAATTTACAAGTTGGCAGTGCACCATGATGTGTGCTCCAGTAATGACCAGTCCAGGCAGGGGTGTCTGTACACATAACAAAGTGCTAGATGAATTCAAGAGGGGGAAAAAAAGCAAATTTGGCCATGAATTCTAAATTAGAGTTCCTGCAACTTAAATTACGTTGCAGGCAAGGGCTACCTGTTGCTATTGGCTTTCTGGGGCACTCTGCAAACTTGTGAGCCCCTGTGTCCCCTCACGGACTTAAATGCCCTCCCCAGCACCACCACCGACACCCCCCACCTAGACGGCCCTCCCCGTGGCCCAGAGGTAGTGGAGAGTAGAGTATTTGCGTTTGATTCTATTGGCTGTTGGGTGTGGCTAGATTTTAGGAGGGGAAATTGATCACAGAATAAAAACTCTCTTCCAGAGTCCACTGGGAAGAGAGGACAGGAACATGCTAGCACAGAGAAGGCAAGACTTAGGAGAAACACAAGGTGTGTGGTCTCAGGCCCAGTGCTTAGTTTCTCTGTGCCTCAGTTTCCTCCAATTATAAGGATAAGAATCGTACTCCATATGTGCTTCCAGAAATGAAATAGGTAAACACCTGCAAAGCACTTGGAGCAATGCCTGCCTCAGGGTGTGCATCTGATAATTGTCAAAAACACTGAACTACCTTTGCATGTTGCTGAGCCTGTCAGAGGGTGGGGACATCTCCTGATTGGCCACCGAGGGTGGAAGCAGGCCAGTGAGCGGCAGATACGGTGGAGAAGCCACCGGAAGCACATGTGATCATAGCTCCAAAGCAAGAGTTGAGTCACCTCGGGGGGGGGGGGGGTGGCAAGGCCTGCGTCTGGGAGGGCCCAATCAGGACTAAGTGGCACTTGTATGTCCCGGTTGGGAGAAGCCCAAGGAAGGACAGAAATGATCATTTATCATGCGCCGGGTTCTGTGCCGTGTGCTCTCGTATGTGTGTGTTGGGGACGTGCTTTGCCAGTTTTGTTCATTTCCAAGTTCATTTGTTTCCGGGTGCCCAGACAAGTGCCTGGCAGGTGGGGTAGGCATTATCCTGTAAAGGGCACATGAACCATGCCCTTTAATCCTTCCCACTGCCTAGTGCCGCGGAAGAGTTACGTGATTGCCATCCTCGTTCTGCAGATGAGGATACTACAACCTAGAGAAGTGAGTTACGTTGCCCGGGAGGTTTAAGCCACGAGGTCTGCGGGGTGTAGGGCCGGGGACCTGAACCCACATCTGATACCTTCTCCGAGGCTGCTGCCTTCATGGCCTGCAAGACACCATTCTGATGCTCCCGTGTTTGATTTTTAAAAATTATGTGTTTCAAAGAGCGTGACACTGAGTTATTGGCCCACTGAGTCACAGGATCCCAGGAGGCAGGATTCATCTTTATTGGTGAATGGCTAGAGGAGGAGGTGGAGCGACGGCCACTGTGACTGTATCCACCATGCGGATTTGAGAGGTATTTTTAGAGTCACGTGTCCATTCCTGATTGACATTTTAAGTAGCACCGAAAACTAGATAATGGCAAAGAATTCCCGGTTAGTGACTTGTTCTCAAGATGGGGCCCGAGGCCTGTCCTCAGTGAGCCTCTATCTTCTGCGGCTGTGGAATCCATCAGTTCCGCATGACGCAGGGCCTGAAAGCACGTGAGCTTCTCAGGGCTGCCCCGGCATTAGGACTATGGGATTACCCATGCATCACAGACCGCGCGCTGTCTCCTAAGCATCCAGCGACGCTTGCCGAGCGGACCAGAGTTTCCAAGTTCCTGCTGCTGCTGAGATACGGGAGCAGAGTGTGGTCAGCTGCTCTGTTGCTGTGAATCTTTCTCCATCACTGGTTTTGCTGGCGTTGCACTTGAGTGGAATCAAAGCTATTTTGTCTAAGAAGAAGGGCGGAAAGAGTTAATATTATACACAAGCATTTTATACAGCGGTATTTTGAAACTATCTCCAAAAGCAGTGATGCTCAAAGTGCACACTTGAGTCTCCTTAAATGTGCTAGCACCCGGCCCCGGCGGATGAGCGAAGGTGGTTTGAGATTGACGTGTTGAGGTCGACACGGGATTTTCTTAGGAACCCGCTTTCAGATGGTCTCCAGGATAATTGGCAGATATTTTCCAATGAGAAAACAATTTGATGCAATTTTAAAACCATTTTTATCAACTCGTCAAGTGGCATTTCTCCTTTGCAGTTGAAATATTAAAGTTTAGGTGCGTACCTGCGGGGAGGGCTGGATGTTAGCAGTTTACCTTGGGTTGTCCGTGCCCGTTTTCCTGAAGATGAAACTGTGGGATCTGGGGTGTTTTAGGACAGGTTCTAAACAAAGAGGAGAGTTAAGCAATTACCCGTAACCTTACGTCCATAGGTCCGCATCCCTACAGGCGTCTTCATCCTTCTCCCGGTTTCTGAGAAAGAGGGTTGTCTTTTGGTCCCAGAACCATTTTTTTTTTGCCTCTATCTCAGGTCCCATTTATTCATCTTTCTCTCCAGAATGCCAGGATTTTGTGTCCATAATTATTTTCCTTGTCTTTATTAGGCTCTTCCTTTTCACCTCTAAATATTCCTGAATGTCTTCCTTGTTTAAAAAAGAAAAAAATCTATCTTGTCTGTCTTATCTGTCCGTCTGCCCATCCATCCCTCCATAGTCAAATCTGTCTCCTTCATCTCATAGCCAAGCTGCCCCTCCTACAGGTGCCCCTGCCCATGGGTGTCTCCACCCCCATCTTACTGCCCACCCCCACCCAACACTCTTTCCTTTCAGGCATCCCCGACAAAGGCCACTTTCTTGCCAAACCCATGTTTTCCTCTTGGTCCAACTTCCTCCTTGACCCCCGGCCCTATTGTTCATCTTCCCCTTGGGGACCCCACTCCCCGACTTCCATGATGATCTCTTTCCTGGGGTCCCCAACCTGTCCAGCTGTGAATCCCCTTCACTGTCTTCACCTCCTCCTCCTGAGTGGACACCAGAGCGCTCGGCGCTCAGGTCTGGATCCTTTGGGCTTCCTCAGGGACCCGTCTCCTGCTGGCATCGATTCCAAAGGGAACGCCCCCAGCCCTGCCCCACCGCCCACTGTCCAGTCCTTCCACAACGTGCCCTCATCTTCCAAAGCCAGCCTCTCTCCCAGCTCCTGGTGTCCCCTTGTCTCCGGACTGGGCTGCACTTCCCAGCGGTGCACGTTCCCTTCTTGTAAGGCGGCAGGACTCCTCCCCTCATGGTCCAGAGTCAGTCTACGATCCTGCTTCCTCCTTCAGAGCCTCTCCCGGATGTGTCCGTCCTCTCCCTGCCCTGCCCCAGGTTTGCGCCGTACACACCTGGGTTATTTCAACAGTCTCCTCAATAGCTTTCCAGAAATTTCCTGCCACCAGTATATCTTGCAGAGATGCCAGGCTAGAATCCCAGACTCATTCCTCTGTCTTCCCCCTGCCAGCCGGGTGCTCTTTCCGAGGCACAGTTTGGAGCACATCTCTATTATGCTCACTCACCCTTGAGGGTCCCCTGATGCTGGGGAGAGGACATCCTGGTGCCTTAAGGTGGCCCCCTAGTCTCTGTGTATCACGCCCAGCCTTGCTGTGGCATCCACTCCTGCTCACCTCCTTCCTCCTCAGGTCACAGCCCCTGGGCTCTGCCTCCGTGAAATCATTCCTCCTCTTCAAACTTGCCTGGATGTGGACGTCCCATGTCTCTGCTTGTGCAGTTCTCTTGTCCAGAATGCCATTGTCACCTTCGCTTGGTGAAGTCCTGTCTGCTTTTCTAATGTATAATCCAGCATCACATTCTTAGAGCTTTCCCTGTTCAGTTTATAGTCCCTTCCCCCTGTCCTGACAAAAGGGACGTTTTTCCTCCTCTTTCATCCCATAAAACCTTGCGCTTCCCTTTATCATGGTTGGTGCACGTTATTACATATATTAATAGGTCTGCTTGCGCTAATGCAGCACGAACTGCCTGAGATCTGATACCCAGTGTCTGTTTCTACATCCCCAGCAGCACCAGACCTGTACATTCATAGATGTCAGTAAACACAAAGTAACACTTTCCTGCCGCAGGGACAGGATTGGGTCCCTGTTAATTGGCTTCTCCAGTCCAAACTTTCCACCGTAGTTACCACGATTCCCCAACACACCCCAGTGCTTTCTGGAACATGCCTAGGCCCTTCCCTGCGCCTGTGCATCCCTGGGCCCTCGGTTCCCTCTGCCTCCCCTTCCTCCTCCTTTGTGCTTTCTCCTCTCTTGCGTGCACTCTGCAGTTACCGCTCAAACTCGGCAGCGCGCTGCGTAAGGTTAGGGACCCGAGTGTCTCTTTCCAGCATCTGTGCTATCCCGCAGAGCTGCGTGGCTGCTGGGTGAAGGCAGAGGCCATGCCGTAGGCATCCCTCGTCTCCTACCAATGCTGGGTTTATGGCATGCACGTGGTTGCACGTCAGAAACTCGATGAGTTGTTTAGATATCTTACACTTCATCTCCAAGTATTCAAGACTATCAGATCCACAGTTTTATGGCTAAATCCTTCTGCTCTAATCACAGACTTGCCAAAACATTGAGTAGGCAGTCTGGAAATGACCAGAATGTGAGAAACAGAAACCTTCTGCCCCCAAACCGATCCAGTTGGTAGTACATTCTCCTCCAGATTTTAATAGGACTACAAATCTTTTCTGAACTGGCGTACTGTAGAATTTTAAAAAAACTCACAGAGGACAGGCACTGAGGCTGAGCCTCACGTTCCCCAATGGGACAATGTCTGCATTGTCCCAGAGCAATCAGAAGCCCTCCTTCCTCTGAAAAATAGCCAGTGGTCTAGTTCTGGGATGAAGGCTGTTAGAAGCTGCTTCCATTTGGCTACTTCTCCAAAATGCCTAGGTCCTTGCACATGAGCGTTTAAAAGCAGAGTATATTTTCTCATTAGTATTCTACTCACAAAGCAGGTATTAGTAAGAATACCACCTTTATGCCCCCAAAAAGCAGCCAATAAAAATATATTCACCCTGAAAGTGAAAAATGCATCCCATAAATGTTTTAATTTGGCCTAATGACCACACACACACACACACACACACACACACACACACACACACACACACACACGTACAAAAGTGCGTGCGCGCCCCACTGGTGCACGCGGAAGACAGTGTTAGTCCCTGCATCCCGGGACACGAGAGAATTTAATAAGATGCATGAGAGGAGCTTAGTGCAGCATTAGAAATCAATAAAGGTTTGGCCTGGTTATAATTACACACTCAAAATTGATGTCTATAATTATTATCGGTTTTGCTTTTATGCTGCTTAAACATCCGAGAGGCAGACACATGGCTGCTGGCAAGGATCTGGTGGCCGGTGGCATGAGCGGCTCCGGGTGGGACCTTTTGCAGGGAGTCTGCAGTGGCGGTGCGTGCTGAGGACCACGGTGACGCTGGCCGCCTTCCCGCAGCACCACGCGGCAATCACGGCCGCTCGGCGTGCGGACAAGACGAATGTGTCTGGAGGGGAGAAGAAAAAGAATGAAGTCATTCCCAGCCCCACGTGGGGCCACCCCTTGGGCTGGCTTGTGTATCTCTCTTGTGCCACAGCCTTGGCTGGGTCGCATCCCTTCCAGGGACGGTTTTAGCATGGAGAACAAAAGAGCGCTCCCTTACAGGAGATCATAAAAGCCCACGGCACTTTGCGATGTCAAAACCGGGCATCGGAAGGAGCCAACGAGGGCTGTTTCTCGCCGGGTCTAACCAGAGCTGGGAGGCAGACCTCGATTTGCTGCTTTCCTCCCAAACGCACGCATCCTGACATCCCGAGGAGCCTGGGACCCTAGCCACGGCTTTGTTTATTTGTGTAGACAATTCAGAGAGAGTACTTCCGTACTTACTCCAACTCAAATAAAGCGAAATTGGTCTTCGGTGAACAGGTTTTCTCAGCGTGTGCCAGAGGCTTCGCCGAGGACCTGCTGTGGACAGGCAAGGAGGAGCTGCATGTCACAAACTGATGCAGTCACCCAATCTTGGGGATGTGGGGGTGGCGGGCAACCCCCAACACCGCCTCCCCACCCGGCCTATGCCAGAACTGCTTACACTGTACTTTCCATCATTTTGCCTTGATTTTGAAAATCTTTGGGGAATTTCAGTGGAAGATGAGAAGCCAGGTTAGTGTTTACTGCTGAACCATAAACACAACTCTGTCCCCTGCTCACAGGCAAGCCTTAGGAGTGTAAGTGGCTTATCTTACGAAATAGGTAAGTGGGGGTTCCTTAAAACATCAAGGGTATTTTAAAGTATGTTTTTACAACTTAACAGTCCAGGGAGAAAAGAGGCTTTAAAACTAAAGTGTTAGGAGTTGCTGCCAATTGAAAATGACTCACAAATGAAGATAAATCACCCCTGAGCATGTAATATGGAACAATGGGAAAATATCAGAATTGTAAAAATTTGATTTGCATGCAACTTTTCAGAAACATAGCTTTGCAAGCATAAATTTAAACAAGCAGACTGAGTCATTACAGGGGGAACTCAGCCTGAGATTCCAAACATGTATGTCAGAAGATGATTTTTTTAAAAATACTGTTTTACAAAGTATGCATCAATCTATCTTTGCCACGAAGGATTCCAAAGAGCATTTATAAAATGCACTAACTGCCGAGACCCTGTAGGTGTATCAGTAAGACTATTAATAACCCCACTTATTAATATGTGCTGCTTATATCTATCCCATGCACATGTAATCTGTTGTGCAGTTGTCACCACTAATTGCAGAACATTTCCATCATCCCCAAAAAGAAACCCCGTACCTGTTAAAGTCACTTGCTATTCCCCATTTTCCCATCTCTCCAAGCCCCTGGCAGACACTCATCTTTGTCTCTATGGAGTTGCCTATTTTAGACATTTCATGTAAGTGTAACTAAACCATATTTGTTCTTCTGTGAGTGACTTCTTTCATGATGTTTCCAATGTCATCTGTATTGTAGCGTGTGCCCAAACTCCATTCCTGTTTATGGCTGAGTAATATTCCACTGTGCAGACATGGCTCATGGTGTTCAGTTATCAGTTACTGAACAACATTTTAATGGCCTCTAAATTTCACTTCAAGGAGTTCTGTGTAAGCCGTAGCAAACCAAAAAGTAAGGTCTATTCTACAAAGTAGAGAGCTAATGGCAATGTAGCAGCAGCGGCAGCAGCTAGGAGAGCCCTCCAGTGGCTTCCTGTTGCCTTCAGAATAAGGGGGGGATGCCTGACCGTGACCTCCCAGGCCAGTGTTCATCTCCGGCCTCGACCAGGCTGCCTGCACCCCGAGCCCCAGCTGCTCTCCTTGCACTTCTCAGACATGTCATCTCTTCCGCCCCAGGGTCTCGTGTTCAGGTCTCTGCCTGGAAAGCTCTGCTGCCAGCTGCCCCTTCCTGGTCTTCAGGTCTCAGCCTAAATGCGGGGAGGGCACAGCTGGCCTCCTGTCTGAGATAGGCCTGCCCAACCTCTCGTTCCTTCCCAGCACTGTCTGTCTTTCCCTTTAAACCACACTTCTTAATTTACAGTTGTGCATTTATCACCTGTTTACTCTTTTTATGTCAGTCTCCTCCACTATTCATAATCGCCACTGACAGCGGCTGTTTCTGTTTTTGTTACCCTGTGTCCAGGGCCCTAGCTGCATCCGTGTGTGTGGAGTCAGTCTGTGCCTCGCTGGTTACCTTGCGATTCCTGGCACAGCCGGAGTATTGCACCCAGGACAGTGGTCCACGGGGTGTGCTTCCCCCCAGATCCGCAGCATCGGCCTCACCTGGAACTTCTCGGATGTGCCAGTTCTGGGCCCACCGGAGAACCTCCGGGATGGAGGTGGCCAATCTGAGTTGCGACGAATAGCCCCAAATGTAGTCTTACTACAACCTCCCTTCTCGGTTGAGCTCCTCAAACCCAAAAAAGTGGCCCAAAGAGAGGAGGAGAGGTTCTAAGACACACAGTGAAGGTGGAAGCCACAGTGGCCACCAGGCCTCCTAGGGATTTTTTGTTGTTCTTATTGTGGTAATAGGTCACTTTTTATTTATTTGTTTATTTTTTTTATTTCAGCATATTATGGGGGTACAAATGTTAAGGTTATGTATATTGCCCATACCCCACTCCCCCCTCGAGTCAGCGCTTCAAGCAGGACCATCCCCCAAACATTGCACATCTCACTCATTATGTTTGTAGAGCACTTTGTTCAGTACCTGCAGTTCCTAGGAAATAATTTAATCTTTGTGCTTTGGCTCCTGCCTACCCCAGGACTGGCGGGTTCTGGCCTTTGCCCCGAAACAGAAACTATGAGAGTATTTGTTGGATGCTGTCTGTGTTCTGGAAAGGATTAGACAGGGTGTGGAGAGGCAGGGTGGTGGGGGTGCAAATTGTAGTAGATTGTCCCTTAACAGCTCCCCTGTTATTGAAAAGTTAAACAACTCAATAAAATCTAAGCCAATCATTTAGGCTGAGGATTTCAGCCCTTCCCAGATTTCCTGCAGGGGTGTCTGGTCTTACACCTGAACCAGCCTGGGTGGGGGCGGCCTTTGTTCCGTTGTCAGCCCAGCCCAGCCCCCTGAGCTGCCTCCCTTGAGGTCGCTTCAGCATCTCCAGGAAGGAGGATGTAGTGGTGGGAATGGAAGGCAGTACGGAGGATCCTTAAACACTTAGAGCTACCATATGATCCAGGAATCCCACTTCTGGATCTGTATTCGGAGGAATGAGAGCAGGATCTCAGATGTCTGCCCACCCGAGCTTATTGCAGCGTTATTCACGGTAGCCAAGACGTGAATCAACCCTAAGTGGTCATCTACTGATGAGTGGACTAAAAAAAAAAAATATATATATATATATAAAACGCACAATGTATTTCTGTAGCTTACATATTCTATCATTATTTAGAAAACAGTGTTATATGCACATGTGATGTCATTTGAACTAGTTCAGCATCAAAAGCTAATCTTTAGCACAGACATTATTGCCAGAAGTGGTTCTCCCCTACCCCCTGCTAAAAAAAAAAAAAAAAAAAAAATTTGTTGACACAGTTTTTACTGCTTAATTTTGGTTTATTTCCTCTCCCAAGGTGCCCACTTAGTGAATTGATCAAACTCAAGAACCTGAGGCCTAACTAGTCCTCAAACCTCCTCTCTTTTATCTCTTTGCCTATGAATAATTCATTTGTCTGCGTAGCTTCTGAAGCAAATCCTCTTTCTACAAAAGAAATAGTGTAGCAGAGCAGAGTAAATGCCTGTGGAATCTCAGGTTCATCCTCGGAAAACAGGCTAAGATTTCGACAGGGGGAAAGAGTTTCTGTGTCTTGTGGCTGTTTAGCGGGCAGACAGCGATGGATTTGTTTTATGAGCTATTGCCTAGAAGTAATGACACAGATATTTAAGCCCAATACCATAGACGTTCTTGTTCCAGGTATTTAAGTTCCATGTTCTTGAGTTAACTTCTAGAATATTTCACGTGTTTTCTGGACTTTTTTAAAAATAAATTTTATGGTGTATACTTAAGATATGCGACCCCATGTTACAGGGTGTGTACAGATAGTAAGATGGTTACTACGTGGACTTAGAATGTAAATTCTCAGGATTTAATTTAAAATACCTTGCTGTAGCAAGAGTTTGCAAGGACCTTCCTTAAGGATGCCCCCCTTCTCCAGCCCCAGCCCTTGCCCCCCTGTCTGCCAGACCCGGAGCCTGGGCTGTCATCTGGTTCTACTCAGAGGGTGCCCTGCCTCAGTTTCCTGCCCACAGCACTGGGGCCTTGTCAATGTCTCGTAAGATGAGGGGCTTACTCCACAAGCTTCTTCAGCCCTGACTTGGGGGACGATTTGACAACTCAGCCGCCATCCGGTGGCCTACAGTGGGACTTGGCTTGGTGGTTGCCTGGTGTGACCATTGGTCTTATCAATGCTCCTTCTTTGGGGAGTCACTCCTGTTTTCCAGGTTACCTGGCCTCCCACGGGTCTCCTCACTCAGACGGAGGGAAACACAAACCTATATTCAAGACCGAGCGTCCAGATGGGCCACAGAAGCATGTTTCTGCCTCCCCTGCACCGGGCGAGTGTCAATACTGTCCCACGTCTATCTTTATGTTCCCCACCGTACCCCGCTCTTAATGGGCACTCAGTTAAGTGATAAGGGGAATCGTCTTGTTTGAACTATAAATGATGTGACTGATCTGTTTTCTTTTTTTTCTTTTTTGAGACAGAGTCTCACTTTGTTGCCCAGGCTAGAGTGAGTGCCGTGGCGTCAGCCTAGCTCACAGCAACCTCAAACTCCTGGGCTCAAGCGATCCTCCTGCCTCAGCCTCCCGAGTGGCTGGGACTACAGGCACGCGCCACCATGCCCGGCTGATTTTATTTTCTATATATTTTTAGTTGGCTAAATTAATTTCTTTCTATTTATAGTAGAGATGGGGTCTCGCTCTTGCTCAGGCTGGTTTCGGACTCCTGACTTCAAGCGATCCTCCCGCCTCGGCCTCCCAGAGTGCTAGGATTACAGGCATGAGCCACTGCGCCCGGCCGTGACTGATCTGTTTTCTAAGCCTGTGTTTGGATGTTAGATCATGCGGGTTTCTTGTGCATATCTGTAAAGATTATAGCCACTGCCAAGTGTTACCTGCATTTGCCTATTTGAGAATCGGCAACAGCAATCTAACTCGCTTTCGAACAAACACAAACAGCACCGTACTGCTCTGTGCCTGCTTAGCCACTCCGGTACGGCGCTCACCGGCCGCGAAACCCTGCCCGCAGCCGGCACTCGCAGTCGCACGGTAGCTTGTGCTGTGCGTTGACAACGAGTCCGTGTTGCTCTTGTGTGATGAGGAAAGCTTGAAAGCACTGAAAGCTTGTTTTACTTTACGGGCAGCTTTACTTGTCATGTAAATCAGAATAGGTAACATATACACATATGTTTTCATGACATTATTTTTAAATGTTCAAAATTTTATTTTGATAAATGAAAAATTAGCAAAGTCATATCACGGCTGTCAGCTAAAGTCGCTGTGCGTGTTCATCTGTGGCCGTCGACTATAGTCCACGCTCGTGCAGAAGTGGTTAGAGAATAGCTCTGAGTTTTTATCGACATGGGCAACTTTTATTTTAACTATTGCTTTTCTTATAAATTCAACTCATAATTACATTAAAAAAACAGAAAAAGAAAAAATAACAGATAATCTCATCCCATTTGGGTACTTTTCCTTTCCATCTTTTTCTATGACACACAGTCATGCCTGGAGGTTTTCTTTGAGGCAGAACGGTGGGCATGCTGATTGGCTTGGGAATTTCTCTCTTCAACCTACTGAGTACTATCAGCCTCTGTTATTTTTCTCAGGAGAGATAGCTATAGCCAGCTTATGCTTTCTTTATAGTAAAATAAGTGTGTGTTTATTTTCTTATCATACGCACAAAGATAACAGTGATATATTGCCCGTTCCTTAATCTCTCTCTCTTCTTTTATAGAACCTTAGAGGATACAGAATTATGTATACGAGGGATCATAAAAATACTGAGTGCAACATAAACACAGTTGCCACTTACCTCTTTAACTGTGACCGTAAATCAAAGGCCAAAGCCAGCCCTACTGCAGTAAGGGCAGTGCGTTTGCAGTACAGGTGGGACTCACCCTAAAGTACGCTGGGCACGGGAGCCCCCGTGTTAGAAACATGTGATCGACGAGTGTTCAGAAGTTACAAAGAGCTCGCCCTCCCACGAAGGCCGGGCTTCACGCTTCCGGTAGCTCTTGCATGACGCGTCTGTCTCCTGCGTCTCCAGCCTCTCTCCTTCCCAGCTCCCGTGCAGCCCACACGATATACTGGCCTTAGAAATATGCCTCCTTCCCCCACCCACCTGCCCAAACCATGAGGACCCTTTCTCTCTCTCTCCTCACCCCACCCAGCCTTTTAACCCCATCACTGCTACTGGCGTTCCCTCCCCCTCCACTGTGACCTTATCTGGACTGACCTGGTGTCAGTCCCTCAGTTTCTCCTCTGTAACACCCCTCCTCACCTGGTTGTGTGACAGGTGTGTGTGTGTGTGGGGGTTGCTCTTCTAGCATTGTCTTTGGTCTTTGTCACTCCTCAGAGGGCCTTTCTGCCTCTTCCCGGGCTGTTCCTCTCACCCACGCCAGGTACAGTAACGTGCGCGCAGGTTCCAGGAGTTAGGACGGGGACTTCTTTGGGGGAGGCCATTTCTCAGCCCATCACAGGGGATGATGGGGTGAGGGGACACTAATACCGAGAGCTCCTTCTAATTGTATCAAGTGTGCAGTGTCTGCTAGACATTCAAGTGGAAATGTCGAAAAGGCAATTAGACGTAAGTCTGGAATTCAGGACTGGAGAAAACAGTTGGGGATCAAAAGATAAATAAATTGAGGCTAGATGGAGTCACCTAAAGAGAGAGGATACGGGAGAAGAATGGATCGGGGGCCAGTCCCGTGCACCCCCTCGTGTCTCCCCAGTGTTCCCAGCACGTTGAGGCTGGGGAGGGGAGGATCCAACAGCGGACAGTGGCACTCGGCAGCCAGTGAGGTGGGAAGAAAGTCAGATCTTAGCTAAGGCATGTTGCAAGGAGTGGGGTGTCTCGGCTGCTCCTTGTGTTACCGAGAGAAGGATAAGATCAGGGAGAGAACTGGTCCTTCCCTTTGCCAAGGGAGGGGGTAACCGGTGACCTTGGAGACAGCCCTGCCAGTGGAGGACAGAAGGTGAGGCGGTAGCACAGCAGGCAGCACAGCCTATCGGGAGAGTGGCTCTGAGTGGGGCAGCTGCTGGGATGGGAGGCGGGAACGGTATTAACTGTAAGACGGATGCTAATAAGGCATGTTTGTATGCTGTGAAGGGCCTAGTAGCTTTTTTTTTTCCTGCTAATCTTCTATTTCTGTTGCTCTTATTTTTTCCTTCCTAAGATTGTAAAACTCCTGAAAAGGCATTATTGACATCAAAACTCTGGAAAACGGAAGTCAAATGTTCCAACAGAGAAATGAACAAATATAGCAAGTAACTCTGTAGCAAACTTTAAATAATCTTAATTAAGTGGACTGCACTATTCTGGCAAGCCTGGGCCTCTAGGAGATGGAAGAAATCGTTTTTGTTTTTTTTTTTTTTTAACTAAAGCTATTAAGATGCAAGAATATGTAGATTTACTGTCTGTGGCAGGCCGAAGTTGGCAGGAGACTCACAGAAGGACATTTCCATTCACAGAACAGTGCAGCCAAAAATTCCTTTTCAGTTGATGTCTTTATATTCTTAATACAATGATTTTGGTTGCCGAAATTCAACTTACGTAAATGACAAAAGACTGTTTTAAAAAGTTGTAAGACGCATTGCCTTGATTTTATGCATGTTCTTATTCAACATAAAGGTTAAAAAAAAAAAAAACTAAAGGGTGAGAGTGCAAGATTTTATTAAATAAAAATCTAAAGTTTACAGATATTTAATAAAATGCCAAAATCAAGGGCAAAGAGCAAATGACACACTGGAAGGAATATTGGCAGCATAAACACAATTAACGTGTAAAAAACCTTCTATAAATCGAGAAGCAGAAAATGTTTACATGAAAGTAAAAATGGAATTAAGGCAGTCACAAAGAAAGGACAAATGAATAATGAATATGTGGGGGAACATTCAAACTGATTTGTACTTTAATGCCAGCTAGAATGAGACACTAGTTTTCACCTATCAGATTGGCAAAGATTTTTAAAAACTGCTCTTCGGTGTTAAGGTTTCAGGAAGGTGGGTGGATGCTTACACAGCTTGGGAAGGTAGAACTGGATGCACCCTTTGGCAGAGCAGTTTGGTAATAAATGTTAATGTTAAACATACTCGTCCCGTTGGACTCAGCAACTTCACATCAGGGACGTGTCCCCAGGAAGGTGTCTGCCGCAGTCCAGGGCATATGCAAAGGCGTATTTGTTGCATTGTGGTCATGAGAGTTGTCGAACAGATACTTAACGGAAGGTCAGCTAAGCGCCAGGGCAGTGTTCGGAGCGGGGAGTGTAATGGCAGAGGGGTGGGTAGACACTGACCCCATCCCGCCCTCCCTACCTATGAGTCCTGCATCAGGTTAATAGATTGGCCATAGTAGCCCTAATGCCACGAGTGCTGTGGGGGCTGGAAGATCACACAGAAAGGGCACCAGCCGTGGGCGTGGTGGGACAGAGGCAGGAGTTACCCAGAAGTCTTCCTGGAGGAAGCCGCATCTCAGCCAAGAGGGGAAGGATCGGTCAGACCTGGCCACGTGCCTGCCGAGGGCAGGTGGGAAGCGGCCAGGCCAAGGACGACAGCGGGCACGTTAGGTTGGAGGCGAAGCTGGAGAAGCACAACCCGCAGGGCACCTGCGGCGCGTGGAACACAGGAGGTGTGCGCCCGTCGGGGGCCGGGTCACAGGGGCCCCAGAGGTCCGGCTGTAACCCCGCAAAGAGAAAAGCAAAAGAATGAAGTCTGTAAGAGATTACAAATCCTGTCTCGGGGAGTTTACTAGGACAAGGCAAAGCTCTGCCTGAACCGCAGGCATGAGCATGAGAAAGGGGTTCCCAAACGAGTGTGTGAGCTTTGCAGTTGGAAGGAGAAAATGTGAGTGAAATAGAAGGGGGGAGGGAGAGAAAGCACACGTGTAGAAAAAGAATGGAAGGAAATATATCCACTAAATGCTAATATTTTTCAGGGTATATTATTGAGGACTTGTTTATAATTTTCTCTATTTACTACATGTTATTTTTTAACTCTAAAAACACTTTTAAAAGATCATTACAGGCCGGGCGCGGTGGCTCACGCCTGTAATCCTAGCACTCCGGGAGGCCAAGGCGGGCGGATTACTCGAGGTCAGGAGTTCGAAACCAGCCTGTGCAAGGGCAAGACCCTATCTCTACTATAAATAGAAATAAATTAATTGGCCAACCATATAGAAAAAATGAGCCGGGCATGGTGGCGCATGCCTGTAGTCCCAGCTACTCGGGAGGCTGAGGCAGCAGGATTGCTTGAGCCCAGGAGTTTGAGGGTTGCTGTGAGCTAGGCTGTCACCACGGCACTCACCCTAGCCGGGGCAACAAAGTGAGACTCTGCTTCAAAAAGAAAAAAAAAAAAAAAGATCATTACAATTACCCAGTTATTAAAGTTTTAAGATCCATCAAACATAATTTTTAAATTTTTAAAATCCATCAAAGTTTTAAAATCCATCAAACATAATTTAGCTTTCGGCCTGCCACGCCCAGACAAACCCAGAATTAAGGCTGAGAAGCCATAGGAATCAGACTGGACTGGAATTTGGTTTCTGTGGGACTTTTTTCAAAAGGCAAATTAAGAGGCTGCAGGTCAGTGAGTAACGTTTGCCCCTGGGACCGTCCCCCCCTTCCCCCCCAGCCCTGCCAGCCTCCTGGGAAGAAGCAGGCTCTGAGGGCACCTGCGTGTGTGGTCACTTGAATAAGGAACCTTCCAGGCTCCCTGGAAGCGTGCTTCCAGGAGTGTGGTCATCTCCCCTCCCTCCCCACAACAAACTGGGGAACCACAGAAAGGTGCTGGATTTTCTCTCCTGCTACACCCAGCGATTTTATATTGAGCCACTCTACGCGCTGCCAATAAGATTTCTCATCTTAAAAACAGTCTATAAAATCTCCTTCCATGTAATTAAGTGCTTACTGGATTTACATTTGGTTTATTTTATGCTTGCAAAGAACAGCCATTTGCATTTGAAGAGGAGAGAAGTCTCGAATGTAGCAGATCATTCGGCCGTTCGGGTGGGAGGGCCTGGCCCGAGTTGACTGTGGATGGTGATTTCTGGACAGAGAGATGAGTATGAAGTCCACCCTTCCTCTTTCTAATCAGACTTAAAAGTGCCACGAGGAAGGATCAATACATGTAATGAAGTATTTCCTGTAGTAGGAAGTTGTCCTACATTACTGGAGTATAAAAACACCCCACTAGAAACATGATTTCTAATTATCTGGTTTCATTCTAGTATGAAATAAACTTACGAGTAGAATGTTTTCCATTTAAGTATTTCAAAAAAAACATATGTTTAAAAATATGACTAAACCTTCTTAGGGCTTTGTAAGAACTAAATCCTCCTATCTGAGCCCGACATTGTACATTTGAAGTTACTTTTTGAAAATCTGCTTCGCTTCCGTTCCATTAGCAGCCAGTTCTTGGCCTTGTGTGAAATGATCTCCTGGAATTATGCATGTAACAGAAGTTGAATGGGGAAAAAAAATCTTTGATTGCACCTCAATGGATCAAAAACTCTCGTGTTCCAAGTGTTAAGCCTTTGTTAATACCAGTCATTTGCTGGCATAATGGGATGTTAACACTTTGTGAACCTTCAGAAAATATTGATTTGCTTTTGTCGGCTTGGTTTTCACTTGAGAAGCTGGGTGGCATTGGGGGCGCAGGGTGGTGGGCAAGCTCGGCGCCCCCAGTCGTCCCTCTGCTTTCTGGCATGGCCTGGGAGTGTCTGGGCCTGTCCTCTGCCTTGTCTCCCTGCCCTGGCTTGTGGACGCCCTTCTCCACCCAGGCCACGGACCCTAACTCGGAGGAGTCATGTCAGGAGGGCCCCGCTCTCTCCTCCCCGGGGACTCAAGGCTCGGGAGTAGCAGGAAGGACACAGCTCTGAGGGGCTGCCCACCCCCTGCTGCCCAGGACTCCTCCTCACCCTCCTCCCTGCTCCCAGCTCTCTCTCTCTCTCTCTCTCTCTCAACCTCAGAAAAAGCATTGCAGATTTGGGTTTTCTGCCCCTTTGTTTTCTTAGCCTGGTGAGGTCATAAGGGGGATTGGTCCGTGGGGTCCCTGGGAAGGAAGAGGGAAAAGGGCTGAAGAGGGTCATGGGATGCTCTCTCCAGACCAGTCGCATTCTGCCAAGACATGGTGCCATCGCGAACCCCACGTCTTCTTACCTAAGCCAGCCAGCGCTCCTCAAACTCGACCGTGCCTGTACATCACGGAGGACACCGCTGACATGCAGGTTCTGAATCGGGGTCCGGGGTGTGGCCTGAGAACTCGTGTTTCTAGCAAGCTCCTGGGTAAGGTACACGCTGCTGGCCACATGTGAGTAGCGAGGGTGCCCGTGCAAAGGGAGCTGTCCTTGGAAGTCAGGGAGATGATCCAGGTGTAGGGGCTGAACAAAAAGGGCCTGGCGCTTAGTACGTGCTTCCTAATGTGCTTGAAGATGGTGATGAGAAAGTGATAGAGATGATGGTGATCGTGAAGGTGCTCGGGATTGTGGTGGTGATGACAGTGGTCGTGGTGGTGACCGTGGTGATGGGGATGATGCGGTGGCCACTTGCTGCCAGCCAGGCGCTCTGGGTGCATTTTTCTCATGTAACCTTCACAGCAAACGTGGATGGGGATATGTGTGATTCATCTTAGTTCACAAGTACAAAACCGAGTCTTGCCCAAGGTCGCCCCGCTGGTTGGGGCAGAGCCAGGACCCAAACTGAGGCTGCCAGATTCCACAGCCTGATCCCTGTTGTGATGACACGAGGATTCTGGAGTGGCCGCTGTCACGTGTGTGAGCCGTGCTCGAGGTGCCCTCACACCCTTTGCTGAGGCAGGCTGAGGGCAGGAGGACCACAGGGCCACATGTCCTCTCCACGCAGAGCCCCCCCGCCCACCCCTCCAGCCACCCACGCCCACCCTGGTCATACTGCTCGTGCGCCCTTCTCCTGTAGTTCTGATTCCGTCCTGAAGAGCTCTGTCAGGCAGACGTCCAGTGGCTGAAATGAGAGCACTGGCCCCCTGAGATGATGCAGGGTGATGACGATTCACTATTGGGCCATCATCTTAACCCACCTGAGCATGTGCATGGGGCACGGTCCGGCCCGCATGGGCGGGCTGTGCCAGGAGTCTCAGGTCTGGAGCCATCGTCCCCCGTGAGATGCCCGTCCCTGCCATCCTGAGGCTGCTCGGGCAGCTCCCCAGATGCCCATTTCATGTTTCTGGGTAAACTTTGCTCCACACCCCTATTTCTGTTAAAGTTATGAAAGGCTTCCACGCTGTTCCATTTGGCGTGTAGGCAAGATTACCATGCAGTGGGCACTTGCATCCTGCTGTCATGTTGCAATAGTTGCTTTATGACCCCAGGGATTCCCAGTAGCAATTCCAGGGAGGTCAGAGAGGAGCAGCGTTCCCAGCCACGTTTCTGTGAGCGAGCTGTGGTTCAGTGGGAGGCTCTTGCTTGTTTTGGTGATAAAAGCTGAAAATAGGATGTGCTGAAATCCCAGCTGGGTAGCAGGCTGGCAGACGAGACCAGCCAGCTCTGTGCAGGGGGCTCCGTGCCCCTCTTGGCCTCAGTTTGCAGCCTGAGTGCCTACTCGCTGTCCGAGCCCACGTGTGAAACAGCGTGCGCGCATCCCGGGGCACAGACGTCTGGCTCCAGGCTGAGGAGTAAAAGCAGACTGATTTTCCAAATGATCAGGCAAGATAATACGAGGATCGTGGAAGTTCTTGTTCTGACCTCGTAGTAACTGGCTGTGAGACCTTGAGCAGGTTTCTTCGCCTCTGCCGGCTTGTTTCCTCACCTGTAAAATGAGGGCACTTGACTAGAAGAGATCTTCCCGCTCTGGAACTCCATGACTGCTGGGACTAGTCCCTGAGCGCATGCTCTATTTTAAAATAATTCCTTTCTCATTCATTCTCTTCCACCTCCTTTGTAATCTTTAAGATGTGACACACAGCACATGCCTAGTGCTTAATAAATGCCGTTAGCTCCTGTCCACCCTCCTGGGGTTGGGCAGGCAAGTGTGTGGCCCGGGTGGCCCGGAGCGTTGAAGGAGCGTTCATTCTCCCTCGGCCACCGGGACGGCCTCTCCTGAAAGCAGTGGACACGGGGGGTCGGGTGCTCCTGCCCCGTCCTGGCTGTGCTTCCTTTCTAAAGAGCTGCTTCTCACTCCCACACCTGACTCGCGGGTGGCAGGAGCCGTGACCGTGACTGCCGGAAGCTGATCATGTTGAGAAGCTGTTCATGATGGAAGCTGGTCAAGCCAACGGGCGAAGCTGGCTTGGCTTGGGTGCCTCCCTGGTGTCCGAGCCCCAAACAACCGCTCCCTCCCCTCCCGCTGCAGCAGCTGCCGGGGCTCCCGCAAGGAGCAGCTGGCCAGGCATTAGCAGGTGCCTCCAGACACTGCCCCCCTCCCCGTGTCCCTTCCTGCTCACTTCCGGCTGGTGGCAGGTGTTAGGCATGCCAGTGTGATGTTGTGACGATGAGACCATAGCCATCCAGGGCCAGGGAGGGCAGGAAGCAGAGGCGTTCTGGAGGTGGTGTCTTGGGTCCAGCTGAAGCCATGGGCTGAAGAACATGACACTGTGGGAAGACACTTGTGCAACCTCCTGTCACAAGGGGCGGGCTGGGCGCCTCCGCCCAGAGCCAGAAGGATCACCTTCCGTCCCTCCCATGCCTGTTCCTCCCTCTCCTGCCTGGGGGTGGGGAGGAGGATCTTCTCTAGAAGGGCCTCATGGAACAGTCCAGAATCTGCAGGCTCCCAGCTCTAGAAAGGCAAGACGGCCCCTGTGAAAAGAGTCGCCGAGACGTCGGAGACGTGTCCAGGTGGGCTGCCCTCCTTCTGGGGCTCACTCTTGCACGGCCCAGGCTGGAGATAGCAGGAGTGAGGGCTGACCCGGGGGTGGTTCCAAACCTGGGGACAGGGCAGGAGGGAAGGAGGAGGCCCAAGTCGGGCCTTCTCTCGGGGCCACCCAGAGGGGGGTCGGCTCCCTATCAGACCTCCGCATGTGTGGCGCCAACCAGGGACAGTGCCACCCCCGTCACCCAGAGACCCACCCAGAGGGGAAGCTGTCCTTCCCCTACCCTCTCCCCAGGGTCCCTCCTCAGGACTCCCACAGCCTTAGCTGGGATGAGGGTCCTGAGTTCCACTCGAAGGGCAGAGTGTGCTGGGTTCAAATCCTGACCTCGTCTCTTCTGGGCTGCACTGCCCCGGAAGGTCGCCCAGCCTCTCTATGGTCTCAGCTTCCTCCCGCCGTGAGGTGCCTCGAGGCTGTAGCTGGTGAAGGGCAGGCAGCAGAGTCGGCGCTGGCCTTGCACAGAGCACGGTCCAGGCACCTAACTGCTGCAATCGCATCCAAAGGCCGTCGCGTCCCATGCACAGCCTCGCCCTCCCTCCAGCTATTAAGGCCTTAATGTGGAGGCTCCGTCTTTTTGACCAAAGGCCTTTGGGGTATTTTCTTTAATGCCGCGGCGCTGCTGCCCTGCATGTGTCTGGGCCTGGCATCGCCGGCTCCTGCACCATCACGTGAGGAAGGGGCACCGTGCGGGCTGCTTTTCTCGTACACAGAGGAGCGCGCTGCAGAGCTGTGCTGGAGAAATTCTTACAACGTTGCTCGTTTTTATTTTTTTTCCTCCAATTTGAGTTGTGGCCTTTTAAAATTTTTGTATAGATACCTATTGGGTTCTTAGCTCATTCATGCTAGGGCGTTAAAAATGGGAGGTGGCTCTTCGTTTTATTGCATGTGATACGTACGGCAAAGGCAGACCCGGAGTACTTCCCGCGGAGGAATCACACCCGCCCCCAATTAGAGTTCACGTTCTCGGTGCTCGGAGCTCAGCCTGTTGGAGAGCACAGGAGAGAGAGACGGGCAGAGGCTGAAGTGCGGGAGATACTTGTTTGAAATCAAATTCGAATCTGCGTCACGGCATTGCATTTTCGACTTTATTAAGGACTAAGAACAACCAGATTAAATGGCCACAGGTTTATTTAGAATTCTGATTATGAGCAAAAGAACTCTCCCCAAGTTATATCCTAAGTGGAAAGACTTGTGCAAACTCATAAACCATGCATCGATAGGAAGAATGACAGAGGTGAGATGGAGACCATTTTTTGTTTGAGTGAGGCATTCGCAGTAGATTTGGCAGAGCTGTGCTTTCCAAGTCTCCACGGAAGGAGGCACAGTTGGTCGGCGGGATGACTCAGCCGACAAAGCTTTCCTTCCCGGCCCTGTGTGGACGGTGGAGGACCTCCTGCTGCAAGTCGAATTTCCCAGGAAATTGGAGTATGGATTGAATGAAGGCCAAGGTCTCCAAGGAGAGTCAGGGAGCAACGTGGGGCAGGAGAGTGCCCGAGGACAGGAAGAGGAGATGCTGCTTATCTACCTGTTGACTCCAGGAAAGGGTGGAATCACAGCTTGTCGGCACCCTCTGCTAGCCCTGGCCGTTCCTGAAAATTGAAGTCACGGCTGTGAGTCCCGTCTTTGTTATGGTTAGAAAGCACCCGGAAATGCAAGATGAGAGCCCCCAAAATGGGAGCCTTGGGTGCCTCTCTGGATCTGCATGCTGATCGGACCCACGGAAGGACCCCGGTGAGTTTGTCACATACCAGTTTGCCGCTCAGTCCTGTGGCTGCCAGGAAGCCGGGAACACCATCTGCAAGAACAGGCGTGACCCCGTGGGCCGAGCACTGGCTGGGAGTCAGAGGCCATGCTCAGCTCGTCCTCCAGCAACCCGATGAGATAAGCACCAGGCTTGTCCCCATTTTCCAGATGAGGAAACTGACTCATAGAGAGGTTAAGAGAGTTGCCCAAAGAAGCACAGCTTAGGGCCACATCTTATGAACCTGCCAGTTCATTTTCAGTCCTCAAAGGCCAATTGCCCTGAATTGGGGTGCTTTTGTATGGGGGGGAGAGATGCTGTGCTGCAGAGATTTTCAAAGCTGGCTTCCTCTGTGCAAACAAAAGCGTTGTGCAGAAACCCAGAATCTGTGGTCAGTGGCCCGAGAGACTGGGAGCCTGTGCGCAGTCCCTGTCATCGAGGGCCTCCCTGCTGCTCTTGACAGTAACGATGCCACGGGTCCACGCGATGCCTGTGTCCGTAGTGACGTGTAGGCGGCATCATCGTGTAGGGTTCAGAGGGGGCTGAACCCAGCTGCAGAGGCCCTCAGGGGACAGCCGTCTGTGGGGGGCAACTTCTGATGGGCAGTGGGGCCACCCACCGGCTGGCCCAGGACAAGATGCCCTCTTGGGACCTCGTCTGGCTTTCTGGTTTAGTGATTTAGAGGGTAAACATTGGCCTCAAAAAGAGTAAGGATGCCACCACTTTCCATATTTGATGTGTGACAGCTTTGGTTACTGGGTGTCTCTAATAAGACAGAGTTTCATAGCCCTGGGTTGAGCCTGGTTGCTCTTGGAGGAGGAGGCTCCAGTCTCCTGGGAGGAGGGGATTCCAGTTTCTCTGAATTTCAGACCTGCCTCTCCCCCTCCCCCCCCAAGGATTTCAGCACCTTTCTCCCCTTTGTGTTGGATGAACAGCAACTTGCCCAACAAATTCCTTTTCCTTAAGCCAGAGAGAAAAGACAGATGGGGAAGAGTTTATTTTAAGCATGTTAACCTTGTCCACATGTTATAACATTATAAAAAGAGTAGAAACTGGCACATATTAAAGTCGCCCATAATCCAATAACCTGAGAATAATAATTATTGTTCTGTATGTCCCCATCAGATCTTTTATATACGTGTTACATCATAATGTCAACATGACTTTGCATACTTCTCATGTTTTAACATGCCATATGCATTTTCCACGTTGCTATGTAATCCTCAAAACCAGAGTTTTTAATGCCTGAGAACCGGTCCATCAAATGCGTTTGCCGTCTATTCAAGCTGCTCCTCTGTTGCTTGGCGTTGCATAAACTACGCTGGGATGAGCAGCTTTGGTACCCAGGCTCCGCAGGACTGCTCACCGTTTCCTTGGGACAGAGGCACAGGAAGCGTGCTGGGGCTTGGACACATTTAGGTTCTGGGTATGTTTTGTCAAATTGCTTTCCAAGGAGCTGTGTGAGTGTTCAAGTGCCCCAATAATGTGGAGAGGCTTTGTTTTATCAGAATGTTCTGGAAGCCTCTGAAATTCCAGCACCTGCTAGAGATGCATGACTCCCTGCCCTAAGGCTCTGGTCCCTGTGAGGGGGTGAAGTCTCACCCAGGAACCAGCAGTGACCCAGGATAAGGACTTAAATTTGCTAAGAGGGACATGGGTGCTGTCAGCTGAGCATCTGGGAGGAGCAGCTCCCAGCATGTGGCACCTGCTCATATCCTTTCTGATGGCTTAGGCTGGGTAAGCCTTGCAGAACCAATTATGTTATAAGTGAAGCATTGATAACTTTGGAACGCATCACTAGCATCACGGAGAAGGGAAGATACTAAGGATTGCCACGTTTAGCAAATGCAAGTTTGAGAAGGCCGTTTAAACTTGAATTTCACATAAAGAATAATTTTTATAAGTATGTCCCAAATAGTACATGAGACATATTAAAAAAAAATTTCATTGTTTATCTGAAATTCAAATTTCACTGGGCGACCTGTGCTAAGGGCGAGGGCTGAGCGACCCTGGGCTGGTTGTTCAAACTGCAGCCTCTGTTCCTCTTCGGTGTGCAGGGCTGTCGTGTCTGCACGTGGAGGGTGCTGCCCGGTGCTTGGCACCTAGTGAGTGCTCAGTAAATGCTCTCGCTGTCATCAAAAGGAGAACACAGTTCTTCAGACGGTTGATGAAACTGTAACCATATTTCACGTGGCAGTACAGAGACACAGTCTGTTTTCTCTGAAGGGTAGCAGTTCCCTAGCGGCTGATGGCTCTGAGGGTGTGCGCCGTCCCCGGAGGCCACCTGTGCCATGCCCCGAGGCCACCTGTGCCATGCCCCGAGGCCACCTGTGCAGGCTGAGTGTCGGCTGAGATTCGGAGACATCCTACTTAGCAGGGTCAGGCACTGTTTTATTGCCATGGCCAATACCAGACTCACCCAGCACCTGTCTCCCTATTTGTTGTCCTTATTTCCAGTCCCCACTGGCCTAGTTTCGACACATATGATCCAGGTCTGTTCCCACCGATTATCCAGTTCAATGAAAAAAAAACCCTATTTCCTATTTTTCTTACAAACTGACAATTTTTTACTTGCTCAGAGTTGTGTGATGATAACAACAGGAAGGTCTATTCAAAAAACAAATTTTTTAAATAAATGGCATTAATTAAATTTGTTAAATTGGTAGTTTAACTGGCAGCATCAGAATTTACTGATTGTCTCTCAGAAACTACAGCTTTGCGAGAAAAGTTGACTTCTAGACAGCTGCCACTGTTGTAAGCCATTATGTTCGACCAAGGCCATTCAACTATAAGGATTTTCACCAGACTTCTGAGTTGTTAAAATATAATATCATAGTAACCCTTAAAATTGGATTTATGGACATTCCTTTTGTCTATAAAATATGGACATTTATAGCTCTGCCAATCTTACAAAAAAAAGGCCATTGGCATGTGTATTGCACAGAGTTAAAGAGGCTAATGTATGTCCAGACTAGCATGCTATGTGCAGGGCTGTCTCTCCTACGGAGGAGGTTCCCGCCTGCCCCTGGGGGGGAAGGTGTGGGGTCCCGAGGTGAGGGGGCTGCTACAATAATGGCTCAGTCTGAGCAGAGCCCCCGGAAGCAGGTCACCAGGGCATCGGTGCCAGATGGTAAGGACAACTGCAGCAGGCCCTGATCTCAAAGGTCACACATCATCAGATGTGGCACAGAGCAACCCCCAGATAGCCTGGGCCATGCAGGTCGCAGAACTGCGGAGCAAGGCACCTGGGCTGTGTAGTTCTCTATACCCAGTCACCACATTCCGGCCCTGTCACCACCTGTAGTCTCCGTTTCTCATGTTCCTCACCTGTAAGTTGGGGAGAACATTACCTTAGGAGGATTAAACATAGCGTCTGCAATGCGTTGGGCACAAGGCCAGGCACAGAAGCAGCCGTGCAACCGGTGGGGGAGGCACTGGCATCGATATTTATGGCCGATATCTAAACCACTTGCTTCCATTCATAACCTTTAATATAGCTACAGATCCGGATTTGGCAAATGCCATCTCATCCTAATGCCGTGTGAGAAATGGGATAGAATGGCACACTCTACCTTTGAAAGGTTTGTTTCTGGGGTTTGCTTTTTGTTCAAACACTGGGTAAGAAGGTACCCTTTGAACAGAGATAAAGCGTATGTAGATCCAGTGCTTGGGGACGAATGGGCGAGGGCTCCAGCAAGGCAGCCCCTGGCCGCAGCCCCTGTTCTCAGACTCCTGGGCAGAGCGTGAGGGTTTTCTCCCAGATCCAAACACCTGTGGGGAGGAGGCACCGAGATGCCCACAGTGTGTCTCTGGTTGGCTGAGAGTCTACCCAGGAAAGTAAATACTTCGCACTCAGTTCTAAGCCTGGATCTCTTATTCACTAGCTGTGTGGCCTTGAGCAACACTCAGTTTCCCCTGTCTACAAAATGAGGGCTATAATACCTGCCCTGGTGGGTAGATGTGCAGTTGGGTAGATGACACAGTTGGGAGGACCGTGTGTCCAGCTTTACCTGTGACGGTGCAGTTTATGCCTGTTGCCAGGATGTGTGTATTAATAGTGTCCTTTGCACTCCCTGAAACATCCGGGTGTTTGGGTCATGGTTTTCCTGAATACATAGATACCCAACAGTTACATTTGCTTTTGTTGATAACGAGTAATGATTATAATCATAATCATGTTGATGTTACTCCTAGTGGCTCAGTGGAACTGAGGTACATAGTACCAAAAAAATAAAAATAAAATCCTCTTATACTTCCATGTAAATAAAACTCTAATTTATCCTATTAGAGAATATTATAATTTATATGAATCAAAAATTATGCCAAATGTGCAAGCTTTTCCTGTTATCCTATGATAACTTCATAGATTTGGGTTATATCCTACAGGACTAATTATTTTTTTCTCAGTTACCTTCTCTCTCTTCTAGGTAAATTTTAGCGTATGTTTTCAAAGATCACATGTATTTAGGATGTTCATTTGTTGGCTAACATTTAGCCTTTTATAGCTACTGTTATAAAAGTGCATCCATCCGAATCTGTCTTCTCCATTGTAAAAGATATTTTTACTTTCTGTCAGTGTTTTGTAAATTAAGCTCCTCCAATGTACCAGGATTTGCTTGCGAACATCCTTGATCCTTGAGCTCAGGGGTGGAAAGATGAGCTCCAAGAAAACAGGAGAAACAGAAAAACCGTCTCCTTAATTGTCACATGGGACTTCAGGCAAAACTACAGTGTATGGGAAGTTATATGTGAAAAGCATCAAGGACTTAGGATTTGGGGTGTGGATGTGGATGAGAACCTGGAACCCCTTTGGGGGGCACCTCCAGGATCATCTTTCAAAATCTGGAATTTTCTGTTTGGCTCCAGGCAGCATCCTCTGGCCTTCTGCCGGGGTCACCCTGGTGGGCTGGCTGAGTTCCAGGCAGGGAGGGAGACCCCCTCCCTGACCCACCAAGCCCTCTGGGCTTTTGATATCCACTCGACATTCCACGTGGTCGAAACCAAAGGCGTCATTAATAAAGGACGAGTCCGAAGTAACATTTGAAGTGGTGTGATACGTTTCACATGACGGTCGAAAGAGAAGATTGATGATCTTGGAGGATAAGCCTTTTTCCTGGAGTTACTCAGCCCTAACAGTTTCTTGAGACCGAAACAAAAGGTCTATCGCAAGCTGTGATTTATGTAGGAAGCGCTGATGGAATACATCTTGTCAGGGGCGAAATTGAGAGCTTTCGAGCTCTGTAACAGCCGGGAAACAAATGGCTGAGCCTCAGCAAGCTGACTGGTGCCTGCCTGGAGTTTGTTTTTTAATCTTTATGGGAATTCTTTTAACTCCAGAGTGGGCTTCGCTGTTGGGGGAAAGGCTGTATAGCTCATCCTTGTTGGGTCCAGCCAAGCTTCTCCCCCGCCCCGGTTCTGTTACGATGTTTTGCACAAAGTAGGCACTTGTACTAGGGGGGATGGAGTGAAGACCCAGGAGCCTTAGCAGGAAAAGTCAAAGCATGTCTAGACGAGGCACATCAGCGTGTGGTTTGGGAAGTTGCACCATCTCTCAAAACTCTTTTAAAAGAAGCAAGCTACAGGCAAAGACTTTAAAACGCTAAACAGCAAAGCAAGCCCTCGAAAGGGGAAAACCAAAGGCCAGAATCAGATGACTTGGGGAAAGTGGTTACCGGCCCCTGGGGTGGGGTCACATCTGCAGCAGAAGAGCAGGTGTCCCCAAGGAGCTGAGCGTGGACACATGAGGCAAGACAGTGAGGGCAGCGCTGAGCTCGCACTAGCCAAAGCACTGGTGCGTTCACGATACCATGGCCCTCCGCTAACAGCCCTGATTTCTGTGCTGTTTATACAGGCATCTAAAGCTGTTGTGGCGCTGGGGGTGATGAGTAGACAGTTCACTGTCACCAGCACGGCCCACTATTTCTCATCGTGGGCTTGAGTTTTGCATCCGAGCCGAGTCTTGTCTTCCTCCTGGGGTTCCTGCCTCCTGCCTTCAGCAGAGGTTCCTACGCCCCTCTGCACCCCCTGGTTCATTCCTGTCCTCTTCCGTTTGCTGACCGTGTGTCAGTTCTTACCCCGGTGCTTCCCCAGCCGCCTGCCGCACAGTCGCCCCACTCTCCTCACCACCCCCACGCGCTCCCCGGAGCCTCAGCCCCTCAGTCACTCCGTCACGGGCTGTGATTTCGGGTGGCCGTGAACTGAACTGCGAGCTCCTCGAGGGGAAGCCCCGCCCTGTGATCTCCCCGTGTGTGGAACACAGATGGAGCCCTGAGCTGATGGGCGGTGAGGAGGAAGGGAACCAGAGGAAAGAGAAGTGCTATGTGGGTTATCCCCGAGCTGACGACATACCTCCTCCACCCTCCTGACGGTGCTGCCCGTGGGTACAGTCATCCCTGCATGCCACAGGGAAGCGGAGGACCAGAAAGGGGAGGGCACTTCCCACGCGCGTTGTGCGGCACAAACTGTCAGTAGCAGATCCGGTTTGAATGCAGGTGGCCTAGGAACCCTCCCCCCCCCGAGTGCCACATATGGACCCTCACAGAAGGCAGAGGTGTGAGCCGTGGTGCAGGTGCAGGTGAGGCCGGCCTGGGCAGGTGGGGTGGGGTCAGCCAAGCTAGAGGACCTCCAGAGCCAGGCTTAGGAGCTCGGACCAGTTGCCATGGGAAACAGGGTGTCCAGGAAGGATTTGGGGCAGGAAAATGGCCCAGTGGAGGGCTGACTCTTCTAGGTGGACGAGAGCTGGCAAGCTGTGGGGAAAGAGGTAAGCGGAGACCTGGGAGGCCAGCAAGGGGCAGTGTCCTGGTCCATGCAGGGGTCATGCAAAGTGGGCTCGTGACCTTCGGGTCCCATTCCAGAGAGTTTGCTATTCCAGGGCCAAAAATGGTCTATGTGTGGCCACCTGCAATCAACTGCACCCCAAGTTGAGTCATTATAGATGTTATAGACACTCATCTCAAAAATGTTTGCTCTTATCAATGGCCCAGTTTCTTCATTTTTTAAAAAGCTTACTTTTACTTAAAAAAGTAAAAGTAAAATTTATTACTTTTACTTTGTAAAAGTAATAAATGCACACAGAAAATTGCTACAAAAGAATATGGCAAATAAGTGACCGTTCCTCTGACCACCTACTCTCAGACCCTCCAGAATCTTCTCTTAGAGGCAACCACTGCTTCTAGTCCCTCGTATACACTTCCAGAAACAGTCCACGGATGTGCATGACTGTTCTGCTCCTGCTGCTGATGACAAGAATAGTAGCAAGTATTTACATAGCGTTTGCTGTATGTTAGGCACCAATTCTGAGTGCTTGACAAATATCTCATAGGAGCACCTCGTAACAGCCCTCGGAGGTAGGAACTCTTCCCCCATGTTACAGATATTGGGGGGGGGGAGAGGAAGTGACTTGCCTGAGTCACATGGCTAAAAGGGGCAGAGCTAGAGTGTGACCACATAATACTTGTCATTCAACATCTGATTTCCTGCACTTACCACTGTAGCTGGCAATCACACCTTCTCAGCACACACTCGTGCCTTGTTGTTTTAATGGCTGCACAAAATGTCTTGTGTTGAATGAATCCTACTTCACCCACCAAGCTTCTTATTTATGGGCATTTAGGTTGTTTCCAGTCTCCTGATTTTAGCCATATTTTTTAAGTGATTTATTGAGTCGCATGATAAAATTGGACACTTGTAGTCAGTGTTATTTCGTAAGTGTACTAGCAGGACCTGTGGTAAGCTGGTTATCAGTAAGCCTAGAATTTACCTCGGTTCAAAAAGCAGATTAAAAAAAAAACCTGCTTTAATTTGCTTTTACTATGTCTGTGGAAGGTAAAAGCAACAGATCTCTGTTTAAGAGGTAAAACAAGCAAGCATTCATTCAAGCCTTTTAGCAGGGAAACTTTTAAGAACATTGGTGAAACACCTTCCTTCATGGTGCTTCAGTCTGAATGCCTTTGTCATTCCTGGGAGCTTTTCAAAATAATGTATTTTCAGTCGCAACAATAATTAGTTTTAGTCACATGGAAATTTAAGGATAAGAATAAATATTCAGTCTTACATTAGTGGGTAATTTAGCCTGTGCATATTTTTATACCTAAAAATTGTTCCACAACCCTCATAGAGGAAATGTTTGATTGTATTCAGTGAGTGGCTTATTTCAATGAGCTGGTAAACTCTAGCATATCATTTCACAAAGTTCCATTCAAGACAAGTGCCTGATTGATTATTGGCTTATTTTTTTCTGCCTGTCCTAAGACACTCACTTAAGAATCAGTAACATTGAGCAGATTCCTTCTGGTGCATAATCTGAACATCATCTCTAAAGTGTCCTAGTCTGAAACTAGATAAAAGACATGTGTTCTTTAAAAGAAAAAAACCAAAGCATATGCATGTCACATCATATACAATCTAAAATTGTACTGTCAAGTAAAAACAGATAACCTATAGCATTTTATTATGTATAAAATTCTGGGTTTATAATACCTCTGCCAAATGTTTCCATATTTAGTAGATGTCTGAGCTTTAGCCCTCTTTTAAAGTAATGAATACATTCCTTCTACAAGTATTTATTGAGTATCTGTTATCTGTTCAGCTCTGTAATAGATACGGCAGGGGGAAAACAGGCAAAACAGGAATCCTGTGGAGCTTGGGAGGACTTTTGCAGGGTAGGGGTGTGATCAGACATGCATTTAAAAAGAACATCCCACAACCCTATGGATATAGTAAAAACCACTGAATTGCCCACTTTAACAGGATGACTTTTATAGTAAATGAATTATTACTGTATCTCAGTAATGCCGTTATTAAGGGGGAAAAGTTGCTCTGGCTGCATGAGAATGCACAAAGGTAAATGGTGGGACCAAGAGAAGAGGGTCCAGATGCCTGAGTGTTTACTCATAACGAGGATAAGTCCTTTGCCTACAATAATAACACAATTGAAGAGAACTGGTCTCTCCATAATCAAAGCTGCTCTTTTAGTCAAGCTCAGAACAATCCAAATGCTCATGCCTTGGAGATACCTATGTCAGTCACTGGAAATGATAAAATTAGACGAGCAAAAGTAAGACTGAGAAACCAAGTCAGCTCAGTTTTCTTCATATGTACAGAAACAGAGTGGATTGGCCCAAACCAAGAAAAAGGAAAGGAGAATGGAGAGCTGAAGCTTAACTCTCCTTCACTCATTTTTATTTGCTTTTCAAGATAGTTACTGAAAGATGAACCAATATTTAATCTAAATAAATATATCTGAATTTTTCATAAAGCTGAGGGGCAGGACACATGTACATTTGGAATATACCTTTTAGTCCTTGGTTCAAGATAAAATCAGTGGAATTTAGTCACTTCGAAAATGGCAGTGTCATGATCATTATTAGAACAATCCATTCTTTTTTCAAAATTCTAATTAAGGAGACCAAGCTGCATGGATTCAATACTGACAGCCATACTCAGAATGAATTTTCACATCAGGGTGTGAAATGCTTTTTTGAAGTCTGCAGGCCGCTGTGCATGAAAGAGGAGAAAACTCTCATTTAGAAAATGGGAGTCTGTCCCTGAATCTTAATCACCAGCATGGTACCTGTCACGGCAGTGCACAGCCAGGCTGTTGAGCTGCACAGCAACCCAGTATAGCTTGAGGACAAAGGGTGTCGTCCCCTCATGTGGGGTCTCCCTCCCTCTGTTGTACTTTCCTCTGTGTAGACTTCATTATCCATCTGGATCTGTCCACAGGAGGCAGAGGTGGCTATTGGTGGGTCCAGGATCACATGATCCAGGAAACAGAGATGGCTATTGGTGGGTCCAGGATCACATGATCCAGGAAACAGAGGTGGCTATTGGTGGGTCCAGGATCACATGATCCAGGAAACAGATGGCTGTTGGTGGGTCCAGGATCACGTGATCCAGGAAGCAGAGATGGTGATTGGCAGGTCCAGGATGGTGTGATTCTCAGGTTCCTTCCCCTTTGAGGATATGTAAACTCACCTTTCTAGTGTGCTTGGCTATCCCTGAAGGAAGAATTGCTTAAGTGAGGCACCTGGACCTTGAAGACCAATGGCTGAGCCTAGGAGGGTGCAGAACATGCCTCAAGTCAGGGGCTCATGTGGCCCATCAACCTTTGGCTAGGAGATAAGTTGACCAGCCCAATTCACCCTATACACAATGGTGGAGAAAGAACAAGATTACAGCCACAGACCCTCCGATCTGGGAAAGGAGCAGGGGAGCAAATCCATTTCAGGCAAGTTTTGGTGCAGCCATTTGACACCACAGGGGGGATGAGTTCTGTACACCCGGCCAGTGTGCGTCCTGAAGAACCAGCTCCAACTCCATTTTCTCCCCAGCACTGCCTCTGGTCACTTCGTGCACCCACCCTATGGTTGCCAATGGCAACAGCAGCTTGCATCCTTCCCACTCTGACGCCACAGCCCCAAACGGGGGGGAAAGAGAAGGACGCTCCTTACCCCCCACCAGCCTGAGTAGGACCAAGCACAAAACCACAGAGACTGAAAATGGGAAAAATAGTTACCCAAAGAAAAATATGGGGACTACTGGCATTTTCATGGGGTCTAGAGTGCCACCTACCTGGAAGCCATCCATAGATGCCTACCATAACTTTTCCACAATCTCCCAGGCTATGGGACTTCCCCTGGCTTTCCCCTTCCCTGTCAACCAACCTGATGTCCTGAAAAGCCCAACTCTTCATCATTCCAGCCCTCTGCTTGCTCCCTCTGTCTCCTGCAATACAGGTTGCACTGGCGAAAGGAACCCTCTCAAATGCATCCCTGGCCCTCCAGTGACCTTTGTAGTGGCCCCATCATTTCAAACATTCATCTCCTTCACCACCTTCTTCATTTGCCCTTATTTGATTCAGCCACTAGGAGAGATTCACCCACACATCCTTTTGGCCAGGACGATCTCCCTGTGTCCTTCCCTCCATTTGTTCTACTTTGCTCTTTCCCATCTAGCATCTGCCATGCTATGTGGTCATTGCTTCCATACTGCACTGGGACCTGCTGGGGCTGGGTGGCTCACAGGGGACTGACAGGCAGAGGAGGGAGGGAGGAATTGCTGTAGGGACTGGCTCTCTCTCTCTCTTGGGCTGAGGACTTGGGAGGATTGAATGCAATAATAATGTTCATAAAATGACCAGCATAGCTCCTCAACAGGAGCTTTGTCCTCTGCTGTTTCTTTTTTTTTTTTTTGAGACAGAGTCTCACTTTATTGCCCAGGCTAGAGTGAGTGCCGTGGCGTCAGTCTAGCTCACAGCAACCTCAAACTCCTGGCTCAAGCAATCCTCCTGCCTCAGCCTCCCCAGTAGCTGGGACTACAGGCATGCGCCACCATGCCCGGCTAATTTTTTCTATATATATTAGTTGGCCAATTAATTTCTTTCTATTTATAGTAGAGACAGGGTCTCGCTCTTGCTCAGGCTGGTTTCGAACTCCTGACCTCGAGCAATCTGCCCGCCTCGGCCTCCCAGAGAGCTAGGATTACAGGCGTGAGCCACCGCGCCCGGCCTGTCCTCTGCTGTTTCGGTAAGAATGAAGTGGAATTCTTCAGGAAGAGATGGGGGGAAGCACTTCCCCCACAGAGGGTCAGCCCAGGAGGAAGTCGGCAGGCACAGATGCACCAGGCAGGTAGGAGGAAAGACAGGATATTCGGTAATCAAATTGAGTGCTGTACCTTGGAAGACCAGAATAAAGCCTAAGAAATTAACTTAGTATCTGGAGAATCCTGAGATGTAGTTATGTGCTTCTGCAATCATAAAATCATTAAGGAGAGTAAGTTACATGTGAGCTATTGTTAGTAGCTTCTCCCCAGGGAAGTTGTACGCTGGCTAGGACGGTCAGCTATATTTTGAGCTTTCCATGGGTCCAGACCTCAACCTCTGAGTCTGTTGAAGCATATGTTCTCATATGCTATTGAGCTTAGTGCCAGTAGGACTGGGAGTTACAGCAGAGGAAGAGGAAGAAACTTCTTATTTTATAAAAACTTTTTCTTGGATCCTCCATGGCTCAAAAGCTGCATTTTGGGTAACGATACAGCCTTTATCATCCTCTTTCTAAAAACTTTTCACTTCTGAAAATAGCTATTGACAGAACGCAGCTGAAACATTTGGGTTATTTTGATCATCATGTGACCAATTGCTTCAAACTCCTATAGAGTCTGTAAAATCCGACTGTTGTGTTTGTCACAATCAAAGGCATGACAAATCATTTCATGGTTATTTGGACGAATGCTAATAAATTCTATGTGACAACAGGACACCCCGGTGATTTGTTTTCTCGCTATCAATTATCCTTATGAATTCTAAAGAATAGTCACTGCTTAAGATAGTTCATCTTTCATGCCAAGACAAGAAAGGAACAGCACCATGGATCAGACAATTTTTATCAATTTGGAACAATTTACGTGTCCAGAATTTTATAGAAGTAGCTAAAAAATTTACTTCCAGGTATGCTACCATAATAAAGATTTCAGAAACTGCATTATGTTTTCACTCCTCTCCATCAAGGTGTGAACTGTCTACGTTTTCTGGAAGTAGCCATGAGAAGCAATTAAAGGATGAAAAATGTGCCCCCTAGGTTGATAGAATTTTGGTTCACTGCCAAAATTTTGGCAGTGAATTAACAATGTTCTTTTTGCCTTTAGAATTCTGGTTTCCATTGCTGTCTCACTGGTGTCAATTTTGACAGCAGTATAATGAGTCATAGAAAAGTTTCATTAATTCTTGAAAAGAAATGCTCTGTCGTCTGACAATTCTTGGAGAATACTTGTATGACAAGAAGTCGGCTTATAATTGAGAAAAAGCTCAATTTGTATAGGCTGGAGGATGTGATCATCAAGAAAGATGTGGGAGGTAACAGGGAAAAAAGTCTCCATTCTGTTCTTCTCCTTCCTGTTCTTCTCACTCCTAATCTGCAGGGCAGCAGTTTCTGATGGATGTAATTGACAGCACCCTACACACTGCACTGGGCTTCGTAGCGTTTTCCTGCAACCGTCAGATAGTCCTTTTAACCACGTTACTTGGACAGCTCTGTTTCTGCTCAGTCTTCCAGTGTCTGTGAGCTTCTGTTCTACCTGCATTTCGGAGTGTTGATACTGTCCTTCAGCATATCATAGGTCTCCTTATGGCCACTCATCTACCATTGAAAGGCGAAGATAAATCCTACTTTCATCTATTTATCTTTATTTCATTGAGAAATCTATGGTGTGCCTACCCTATGTCTCCCATGTTTATATGTTCGTGTACACTATTGCATATGAATTTTCAAGCACTCTGAAAGGCATCCAGCCAACAAAGAGCTGGTTTTAGGACAGCATCTTTAAACCCCACCCCCAGCATGCCCTTCCCTATCTCAGCCAAACGATAGAACTCTTTCTTTCATCAGAGCAGCATAAATTCCACATCAAAAACCAGAGTTTGCAAACCCACATAATCCCTTATGTAAAATATAATTCTGTGACTAATAACTTTATTTAAAACATTATCAGAAAAAAATTACAGAGATAATTGAAATATATGAGTTATATAGAAGGCTAGCTGTCTACTATTTTTTTCTTTAGTGTTTTTCATGTTGAAATATGTAAGGGTTTCTGTATATTTTTGTAATCTTATCACCAATATATTTGGAATTTAATCTCTAATTCCTGAGGGATGATGATAAGGAAATGAGTGGAACAAGAATCTGGAAGAAGATTGGTGTTTGAGTAACCATTTAAATAAATAACAGCAGCTGTAATGTTCTTTGTATCAGTAAATAATCTAGAGTAATATAAATCTTGAAATTTTTACAAGAATGTTGGCCACAAAAGCAATTATATTTTAGTAACCAGTTGCTATATGAGTCAGTATAATTGGAGTGGAAACAGTCACATTTTATATTGAACTTATTATTCATAGACAAGGGCCCAGGCAGGTCCTCAATACCAATAGTGTTTGAAAACTGAGAAAATAATATTTGAAATGCACGGATGAATGTTGAGTTCTCTTTGAGAATTTTTTTTTTCTCAAATGATCATTTCAACGTGGTTTCACATAAAATCTCAGACCCCCGTTATAATAACTTGCATGATCTGGGCTGTAACACAGCTAATGTTGTAAGAAAAGACCCTAACGCGTCATTATTTCTTATGAAATCAAAAGTATGTCACCCCGGCTAATACGGTCAGATCCATGCACCGTTGCATTCTGCCAACAAGGAGGCGTGATCCACCCCTTTGCCTCTTCTGTGTCCTTTCTGCCCATTCTGCTCTGTCCCCAAGCTTTCTAAGCCAAGATCACAAGGTGTCCATCTGAAGTGACTTTTAGTTTATGTTCTGTATCCTTTCACCCCTGTCTGCAGAGAATGGCAAAGCCTCTGGGAGGAAGAAAACCCACCTCCTGCAATGCACTTAGAGCTTCGAGCACGGCCCTTGCGTGTCTCTTTCCTCGCCTGTTTTGTGTTGGCCAGATAACCTTATGAGTGCTGGGGTTTGGTCTTAAATACAGATAAACATTTGGTGATAGAAAAAGATGTACTTTTTAATGGCAGATAAGGTGCATGTGTCAGCATGTGGCATGAATACACATGCTCTGGGGCAGGACGCCACGTGTTTCTCTTTATGTGTTTCTCCGTGGGTAACTTAATTCCCTGCCGGGGTGTGAAGGAGTCAAGTCTTCCACTTTAATGCTGGTGCTTGAAAACATTTTCAAAGTTGGATGAGTGTGTTTCCCTAGACCAGGTAGACGAGCGCCCCAACTCAGGATACTTCAATGGGATGCTGTTGTTTAGGATTTAAAACCTTGGTTGTCACTCAGCGCCAGCGTTTCTGATGTGTATGGCAAGTATTTCTTGACAGGGTAGGAAAGAAATTTATGTCCGTGTACTTGCAGAATGGTGGTGTTTTCTTACGATGTGTCATCCTCAGTAAAGAAGGTTGAACAACAGCACAGCATCAGGGGTTTTTGAGGTTTGCTTATTTGAGTTCAGGTTAGACCCAGCTCTGCTGTACTCAAGGTAATTTGTTTCGATGCTGCTAGAAAAAAAAATAAGCCTTTCTCCAGACACATGGGCAGGACTCTGCTGGGAAGGCGAGGTTGCAGATTTTGAGCCCATGATTTGTTATTTTCTTATGTGCATAGGTGTATGTACTAGTGTGCATTATTAGAATTTATTCAGGTAGTAGTGATGTTTTATCTATAAAACCAATCATCTGGTGACCAGAGTATATCTCAAATTGAATATGATATCAACTCAAAAACGGTAAAGATGTCCACAATCCACTGACCAGCTTTTCCCAAACAGTAACATGTCACACATATTCTAGGACTTCACAAATAGTCAAGGACCACATAAGTAGTCATGAAGAGAGGGAAGGGCCAAAATACAAGAAATTTGCAAAATCAGAGACAAGATGCGGCAGCTTATCCTGGGTTGTGTCTTTACCTCTGGAAAGTGTGAGTCTGTGTTTCCCCCCACACGATGCTGGTGTTCACCTGGCCTGTGGGAGCCTGTCCCTTGGAGAAGGCATCGGCTTCTACGTGAAGGACAAGTGTCCGGTGTCACAGGTGTACTGACTCTGGGAGGTACGGACTCCCGAAACTGTAACAAGTCGGCAGATCTGTGGGGCCCCTTTTGTTTCAGGTCTCACAACTATGGCTAAGATTAAGTCTTTCGCCATCCTATGCAAAGTGGATTCTAGTGATTAAGCCGTGTAAACTTAAGAGGAATCAAGTTGGCCTGAAGTACGTACAAGTTTTTAAAACATGTATCCAGAATTATTTTGGTTGTGAGCGACAGAAAACTGACTCAAACTACTCAAAGAAAAGGTGAAGAAGTTTTGCACCACGGCACAGGGAAGCAGAGTACCACTGCCTGCAGGAGTGGCCTGGTCCACGGGCTCAGGATGGTGTCAGGGCCCTGTCTCTCGGGCTGTCTCTTGGTCAGGCTCTCCCGCTGTGATGTCAAGGAGGCTGTCAGCACACCCAGACTCACACTCACTTTGGAACTTGCTTTGGAACCCCAGATGAAAGATACTGTCCCTCTCAAGTACCTGCAGGAAAGACTTGAGGTGTCCCAGTGTCCTGGCCGCCTCCTATGCCTGTCCCTGAACCAATCCACCCACGGCCAGAAAACTAGGGTCACTATGGCCAGACTCTGCTCTCATGCTTATTCTTGCTACTGTGGGTGGGTTCAAACCTGCATAATCCACTTAGTAGAGGGCGTCCACGGGAGGGTGGGATTATGTCACAGGCAGATGGGGGGAGAGAGCGATGGATTGATGGGGAGAGAGAACAAGGCCGACAAGAACAGCCGTGGTAGACGTTATAAACATGAAGCTGAATGAGATACAATCTTCAAGGACATTCAAAAAACATTTATTCAAATTCTTTAATACAGAAGGCTTTTCCTAGAGTCTAGAAGATACCAGAAGTATAAGAAAAATATTTGAGAGCTTGTGAATTCATTCAACAAACATTGCCGGGGCCCCTGTAACTAACGTACACTTCTGGATATTTTTAACCATAGCAGGCACTGTGCAAAGTGAGTTACACATAGTGAGGGAAACAGGTCCGGTTCCCACCTTGGCCGAGTTTGGACTCCGTGGGGGCAGTGGGAGGGGGTTGCTGTGGGAGGCACTGGTTACAGAGAGAAACACAGTCCCGCCTTCCAGCTGCCTCCAGTGTTTCTCGGACGTTAGTGTGGGTCCCCAAAGAGTGTGCCGTGAGCCCGAAGCATCGACATTGCCCGGGAGCTTATTAGTACAAAAGATCAGACTGCAAGAACACTCTGTCCTCCCAAACCCGAATCGGCATTTTCACAAGAAATTATCCATGTGCACATTAAAGTTCAAGAGGCTCTGGCTTAGTTCAACGGACAGCAAAGAAGAACCTGGGGCCAAATATACCTGTTGTTACAGGTAAGGTCTTGTTGAAACGCAGCCATGCCCATCTGCTTAGAGAGGCACGTTGCCTATGGCTGTTTTGACACTACAGTGGCAGAGCTGAGTAGTTGTGACAAACACAGTATGGCTTACAAAGCCTAAAATATTGATTGCATAGCTTTTTACAGCAAAAGTTGCTGACCTGTGTTTGGTAGGTAAGATAAACTAGCAAGCAGGGCCAGCTTCGTGAGTGTGCTGAGCGGTCGCACAGGGTCCCGCACCTTAGAAGGGCCCTGTGGTTGGTCTAATGCTCTGCTGTCACCATCTGGAAATTGTTAATACCTGATGAACAGGCGGCACTACGTTTGCGTTTGCACTGGGCACCACAGGTATGTTGCTTTTCCTGCTAGTGAGCAAGCCACCACGTGAGCACGTGAGTGCCAAGCTGCAGTGCACAGAGCGCCAGGGCAGGGGCAACCCGTCTCGCCCCAGAGAGGGTCAGGGCGGCTCCCTTGGGTGGCTCAGGCTAAGCCTGGAGGGATGAGGGCATGTCCAGAGGACCCTCACCTGTGTGGACAGGCCTTCAAGCGGGTATGTGCTTTCAGACGTGAGTCAGAGTGACCAACCCAAAGTGGCTGAACGATGACTTTACTATCTCACGTACTGGCATTCAGAGTTGGCACTGCTAGGCTTGGGGAGTTCAGCAGTGATACAGCCAGCACCCTGGGCAGCTACTCTGTGATTCTCTAAGCTTTCTCCTGGTCACAGATGACAGATGGCTACAGTTCCAAGTATAATGTCTAATAGTTAAAAAATTTTAAAAATCCATGTTTTCTCCCTTGCATTGCTCTTTTCATTAGGGAAGAAAATCTTTCTAGAAAGCTCCCCAGCAGATCCACTGGCCAGGATTGGGTCCCTGGGGTGGGAGGGTCTCCCGTTTCCAGCCTCAGTGGCAGGAGGAAGCTTCTGTGAGGAAGGAGGACGAGCTGGAGGCCCCGCTGCCAAGCCGTGCCCACAGGCAGCCTTGCCCCGGCGGCTTCTGCTGCAAAGAATCCATTGCAGGATTCCTCCACTCCCGAGCGAGCTCCCGGGGGCATTGGAACAATGACTGGGTTCACAAAATAATAATAATAATGATAAATCAGATTGGCTCAATTTCTCCAAGACCACATCCGCTGCAGAAAAAGAGTGCATCGCAGATAGCTGCACTCCCTGGAGAGGGCTGGGCCCGGAGCAGGCTCCACGGGGCACCCCCTCCCATCGCCCAGTTATGAAACTTATTTTTTTTAAAAAAAAAATAGTTTTGCTGAGCTGTTTCTGAGGAATTTGTGGGAGCGGGAAGGAAAATTGTACCTTGAAAAATATTTGGCCAGATACCGTCAGATAAGTAAAAGATATTCAGGGTGTATTTGTGAAACATGATTTCTTATCTCAAAACTGAATGGCTCTTCAGTAAAATGGTATTTGATGCTTTGACAGAGTTTCTGCTCAAATCATTTTTCTCACTGACTTCTGTATTTCTGCATGTTTATGCTTCTATATTTGTTCAAAAAGAACGTCTGAAATCTGTAAAACATAATTTTTCTTGGCTGTAGCACCGACATTCCACACAGGAATTCCACTATGCTTGCTTTTATAAAATAAAGTTAAAACGTCTGTTGCAGTATTTACCTTAAATATGATTTTAGTTACAATTGAACAGCAGAGGTATTATTTTTTTCTCCCTCAAACTGTAATTCTTTTGAATAGATGTTAGCAGGATGGCATATAACACATTAATATGAGTGTCCAATAAAGAATTCTTTCTAGTTTCTTGTAGAAAACCACTACTATGATGCCTATGGATTAAATAACATTCATACTCGTTAGATATTAAGGTTAAAAAAAACTCCATTTAGAGAAAAATGTTCTGCGTGGCTTTTAGCACATTGACAATCTGCCCGTTGCTATCTGTACTTCTACTCCTTCCTATGAACGCCTTACCTGAAGAAGACCAGCTGAGCACCTGAAATTTCATAAAAGATCTCCAGTTAAAAGGAACCGGTATGAAAGTTTGTACGATTTCCCCTGTATCTACCATCTGCAACAATGTGACGGTTTTAAGAAAATGTCTCCAATGGAAGATGTATTTTTCTTTTCAGTAGTTTGAGGATCAAGTCTCATTTTGACCTTTGGAAAACGTTGGAGCAGCATTTCAGGCACCTAGGTGTGCGAACCCACGGTAATTTGGGTAACTTGAAGCCACTTGAGTTCTGTAGCTACT
This sequence comes from Microcebus murinus, assembly GCF_040939455.1. Lineage (NCBI taxonomy): Eukaryota > Metazoa > Chordata > Mammalia > Primates > Cheirogaleidae > Microcebus > Microcebus murinus. The sequence continues at coordinate 5,447,607 of NC_134117.1, forward strand.
CAGAGATGATGAAATTCTGTTGAAGCAAAGTGCTTTTGTGCCTCTTGGCCCTGGCGAAATTGCATGTTGTGAGTGGCTTGTATTTTTAGTTGAAGGTTTTGCTTGTGAGTTTAGCTGCAATTTTACTTTCATTGTCATCTTAAATCTGTAATTTTGAGAGAAAGTTCTTAAAAATATCTTCTCTCTCCACTGTAGCAATTATTCTGACTGGAGAGTGACTTTTATTTTCTTCTGGTTAAAAAGAGGGAGAAACAGTAGAGCACTTGGGGGGTTTCCAAGCCCTCCGATTACAGGGTTGGGGCACCTCACGACGACAAAGGAAGATTTTCAGACTTCATCATGTCATTGGATAGCCATTAAATTTGTGCAAAATTACAGTTCAGTGAACTTAAGGGTAGGCCAAAAGAGGTAAAAAGTGGCAATAATCAGAAAGACCAAAATCTGGAATCAATTAACTAAAAACAAATTAACCAACAATTATGGCATGCCTTGTTTATTTTTCTGAAGATCTTCAAATAAAGCAACAGTTCTCCCCAGGTACTAATAGCTGTAAACCCATGTGGATGGGTTTGGGAGTAGGGTTTCTCCACGTGGGATGGATCTCCAGCCACAGTGAAAGGACAGTCTGACTAAGACATTTGGAAGTTCTGACTTCCTGTGGTGCATTTCAGGAGTAGACAGGAGTTGGGGTCCAGGAGACCTGGCCTCTAGGCTTAGAGACCTTGTGAATGGATGCCCCAGAGTCTTTCCACTGGACGAGCTCTGTCACTGCACTACAGAGGGCCACCCACTCTTTTCCTGGACGTCCTTGATGTTGGTGATGTCATTGCTGGACCAGCGTCTGCCTCCACCCCAAGCAGGTCTCTTTACCCAAGGTGAAGGGTCCAGCATACAGACCCAGCGCCCCTCTCTTCAGTCTCTGTTGCCATCGATGGAAGCCCCCAGCCCTCTGGGTTGTCACCGCTGCATGTTACCATGTAGCTGTTGTGTTACCGGGTCTCGTTGATTCGTTCTAACAGCAGTACCCCAGGTCTGTCCATGGTCACTACCACCGTCACATCCCATCGCTACAGCCAGGTCCTCCTGCTCCTCCTCGTCCAGCCGCACATTACTCATTCCCAGGGCTGCTGTAACAAAGTGCCACAAACTGGGTGGCTTCAAACAACAGAGACTGAGTGTCTCACGGTTCTGGAAGCCAGAGGTCCAGAATCAAGGACCCGTGCATGGTTCCAGCAGGGCCATGTTCCCTCTGGCGGGAAGGCCCCTTCCTCACCTCCTGCAGCTTCTGGTGGACACTGACGTTCTTGGCTTGCGGCTGCATCACTCCGGTCTCTGCCTCTGTTGTCACGTGGCCTTTTCCCCCTGTGTCTCTTCTGTTTCTCCACGTGGCAGTCTCCTCTCTGTGTGTCTTGTCCAAATTTCCCGTATAGGGCCCCTCCACTCCAGCGTGACCTCAGCTTCGCTGGGTGACATCTGCAAAGGCCCCGTCTCCGAATAAAGTCATAGGGACCGGGAAGCAGGAGTTGAGCATATCTTGTTGGAGGACGCAATTCAACCCCCCACGCACCATGTCATCCTTTCTCAGAGGCCCCTTTCCCATCACCCCATTGCTCAGAAACCTTTTTGCCTGTGGACACGATTCTGACTACTTCAGCGTGGTGCTCAAGTGCTCTCCGGGCCCAGACAAACCTACCTACCTTTCAGGCTTACCTCTTACCACCCCCACTGAGAACCTTGGGACCTGCCCAGACTGATCTTCTGATTCTAGAACACTCCATGCACATTTATAATCTCCACATCTTTGCTCACAGCATCCCTTTGGCCTTGATTTCACCCACATCACCCTGCACCCCGCACCCCACGTACACACCCACAATATAAGCGCTAGCAACTCCCCGTGGTCCATCTCACAGCTACACCCTGGAGTTTCTTTCCTCTAGAGTCTTGAGGTCTCCAACGCACTGGGATCCCTCTCACCTCTGAACTTTCTGAACCATGCAGAGCTTCTGTCTGGTGCTAACGTTTGCAGAGAACTCCCTCGGCACCGAAACTGAGCAAGTCGCACCCATGATCGTATTGAGGTCCACAGCAATGCCACAGTGTTGTAGGTACCATCACCTACGAGCGTTGTGGATTAAGATGCTGTGGCTGGAGTTCGAAACTAGCCTGAGCAAGAGCGAAACCCCGTCTCTACTATAACTAGAAATAAATTAATTGGCCAACTAATATATATATAGAGAAAAAATTAGCCGGGCGTGGTGGCGCATGCCTGTAGTCCCAGCTACTCAGGAGGCTGAGGCAGGAGGATTGCTTGAGCCCAGGAGTTTGAGGTTGCTGTGAGCTAGGCTGACGCCACGGCACTCACTCTAGCCTGGGCAACAGAGGGAGACTCTGTCTCCAAAAAAAAAAAAAAAAAAAAAAGTGATGCTGTGGCTGAGGGAGGCGAAGCCCTTGTCCAAGATCTCACAAACTCGTGAGGGATGGAGCCAAGAGTCACTGATTTTTCTGAATCCAAAATTCTGGTCCTTAACCTCTGCACCCTCCTGCCCCCACTGGTGGTGGGGGTTATTTAATTTTGTCTCACAGTTACCGCATAAACATCCTGGCCTTGTGACGATACCTGAAATTGATGGTTCAGAAGGCGCCTGGTCCTGTTTTGGGGATCAATGTTGTGCTTACTCATCTGTTGCTCCATCAGCCTCAAGGCTTTTCAGAGGCACAAATCTTGGCTTAAATGAAGACCCAGGGGGTTTGGAGTCTCTCCCCAGGCCCTTCCAGCCTGTCCACCCCCAGTTTGAACTGTGTTTCTCCAGTTTCAACAGCTCCCACCTGTCCCCCACCTCATTATGTGGCCCAGGTTGGACCCTGCATGGACATGCCCATTAGTCGAATATTCTAATTAACACAACAGTGAATAGTAAGGAGCATCTTATGGGGGCAATGGTCTGGTAACTAGTGTCTAAGTCACTGTCCTTCCTACTGTGGGTGGACTGTATAGATAGCGACGTGTGTGGAAGAGCCCATTCATGAGCCACATGTGGTCCCTTCGGTGCCTGTATTTAGCACTAAGGTTGGCCAGTGGACAGCTTGTTTCTCTTAGTAGTTTTACCAAAGGTCATTGCTTTGATCAAGATAGTCACCATCTGTCTGTTAATAAAGCAAACCTTAATTCTTATTTCAAGATCATGTACAATCTCCATTAGCTAGAGAGAAGAGGGCAGGATAACTTACTGTAAAAGAATGCATTCTCATTGTTCCGTTATCAGGAAACAATCATTGACATATCGGGAAACTTTGTGTTGATTACTTTTTGTATTTCATTTATAACCTGAAATGTTTGCTTTTCTCTGATTAGTGAAAAATAACTCCTTGAAGTGTAAAAATGGGAACCTGGTATTGTTCAGATTCATGACTCTGAGATGTGCTGCAGGAAGCACCGACAGCTTTGCACCAGCAGCAGGTCACGTGATACTTAGACACAGGTGGCTCACAACACCTGTTGCACAGAGGGTCTCGGAGGTGAGGGGGACGGCCTCTGTGCTGGAGAGGAGGAGCGAGGTGTGTGGGCAGGACACAGTGGACCACCCCTGACGTCCAGGGGGCTCCGCAGACCAGCACGTTAGCTGAAAGCCAGAAAGGATTGTCCACGTGCCCGTATGTTAAGTCACGGGTCGTCCTTAAGGAGACTGGCAGGCTGCCCTTGTACTGTAAACCCATACCCAGCAAGCAGATCTGGTTGTTGGTGTGTCTGGAAACGAACAAGGGCGGTGTCTTCAGGGTGGGCAGCCCTGCTCACCCCGGTGAAGACTAGGGGTCTGATGGACTTCACCAGCGTCGCTGGGTTGCCTCACGCCACTGTCATCACCTGAGTTCTTCAAAATTGCTTTTTGCTACACTGTATTGAACCATCCAGATAATCGCCCCAAACCAAACCTTCTTTTGGTTAGTTTGAGCATGTTGGGGTCTTCAACCTGGTCATGAGGTAGCTTCATAAGTGAGACCGAGGACTTGATCGAATAACTTCTTATTCCTGGAGGGCAAAGGCACAAAAGCTCACCCTGAAAAGGTGCAGGCTCCCTGAGAGAAAGCTCTGGAATCTGTACGCCTTCTCCTGCAGCCTACCCGCCTTGCTTTTCGATATCAGCTGTGGGGTAACAAAGCAGGATGTATTTTTGATACACTGGGGAAAGTCATTTCTTCCCTTCTTGAAAAATGTGCTCTTCTCTTCTCGCCACAGCCGGGGGAGGTTCAAATGTGAATAATCGCCAGGAATTTGGCAGTAACTGTATATTCATAAACACACATGAAATTTGATGGAGTTTAAAGAAAAATAAAATGGAAAGAGCATATTGTCAGGTTTAAGCCCAGATGTACCTTGAGACGAAAACCGAGTCTGTTTCTGGTGGGTAGTTGGTTTGCTTTGCAAGGATGGGTGCCAGGCGCGCCCCTCTCGTGGGGGTGTGGGCAGGGATCCGGGACCCACGGCCCGGCGGGAGGGGAGGCGGCTGCTTCTCCGTCTTCAGGCCCGGAAATGGGAGCGACAGGACTAGCATTCAGCCAGAGGCTGCCCTTGCCCCAGCCGCACGCCTTACCTCCGCAAAGCAGATGGCTAATGTTTCACCGCTAGAACTGGTGAGACGCGGAACGTCCAGCCCCTGCCCCTGGGTCCCTCTCAGGGGCCGGGAACAGATCCAGTGGGTGGGGAGATGGAAACTTCTGGGGTCCTCTGGCCCTTCTCATTGTATAATTTCTGTCACCTGACATTTCATTAGACTCCTGTCCAGGTAGTGTGACTTCTCCTCCCCGCGGCAGGATTGAGATCAGATCTTTGCGATGAGCCTGGTGACGCTGGGATTGTGTGGCCTTCGCCGTCAGTGACTCACCCCTCTCCGTCCCCTGTGTGCGGATCCTGTGAGGGGGTTCGCCGGGGGGACCCATCAGAGGAGAGCTGTTCCTTTTCGTGGCTGGAGGTCTCGATTCCTAGCTGGCCCCATCCCAGGAGGGGCAGCCTCACCTGCGTCTCCACGCTTCTTACGGAGCAATGGGTTAATTGTGGACGTGTGACATTGTGAGAGCGGAGACCTGCAGCTGCACCCTGAGTGCCGGTCCCCTCTCCTCCTGCCCCTGCCCCTGGGACTCAGAGACTCAGAGACGTCACCATGTGCCTGGTGGAGACTTTGAGCCCTTTCATGTTCCCACTCTCTTCGGAAGGGTTGTCCTGCTGCTTCTCCACTTGAACCCTTCCCACCTCCCCAACGATGTCCCCACCAGCGTCGCTTGCTTCTGTGACGTCAGCCGCTGCGTCAGTCTTCGGTGTGGCCTTCAAGCATGTGGCCGTCCCTTTTCCATGACCGATCCCCGACTGCCTCGCCCTGACACCTGTGAACACGGCCCTCTCGAAGGCTGCTGCTCACTCACGTCGCACAACCGATAATTTTCAACCCCTCAGGCTGCCCGGCGGTTCTGCTGTGCCCCTGGCTTCCTTCGCTCTGCTGTCACCGCCAGTCTCCCACAGGTGCCCCTTCCCAGCAAGACTCCCCAGCGCCACCCCACGGGCACCCCTGCCTGTCCCCATGTCAGGCGCCTGCTGCTCGGCTCTGGCTCTGTGACCGTCCGTGCAGCAGTCCGAGGCCAGCGCTGCCCCCATGCCGGGATCCCACCCCTGTCGCCTGTGTGAGGGTGATGCCCCCAGGGCCTCCCCCACCCCACTGTCTCTGGCATCGTCAGGCTTCAGCTCCAGCCTGGGTCACGCTGGGCAGCGCAGTGTGCTCTCAACCCCCTCCTCTTCAGCCGCGAAACCTGCCCTCGATTCCCGTCCCCCCAGCCGCTGCTCCTCTTCAGCATAGCGGCCCTGATGTCCTCGGTCCTTTCCTCCTGTTCTCTTTTGCTCCCGTTGTTTTACCCCAACGGCTCTTACTAGGTCACCGATGACCTCTGAGTCGCTAAATCCAAAAGCCATTGCTGGGCCCTGATGGTCCTTGACCACAGATGAAAAGCGCTTCCTTCGCTTGGCTTCGCAGTTCTCCTCCTGCCCCTGGTCTCGCTCGGAACCCCGCTCTCACCCCGTTCTCCGGCCTCTGGTGCTGAGGTCCCCACAGCTCAGCCTTCAAGCCTCCCCTCCTCGGTTAGGGACACTCGCTCCCTCGGCGACCGGTGCGGCCTCACTGCCCGCCTCCGTCCACGCACTGGGGACTCTGGGCTACGGCGTGTCGGTGTCTCACTGGGAGTTGCCACTCCCACGTCTAACTCCGTATGTCCAGAATGGAATTTCTCCCCAAAAACCTTCTCCACCTACAGTCTTCTCCGTCTCGGTTAAAAGGAATTCTGTTCGGTCTCCAAGGCCAACATTTGGGAGTCATCCTTTTTCTCATTTCTTCCCCACCTCATAGACAGTTCAGCAGTGACTCCCGTGAGGCTGATCTCAAATATGCACACAGGACCGAAGCCACCTCAGCAGTGGCACCGGCCCCTCTCTGTGCCAAGCCACTGTCCTCTCTTGCCTGGATCGTTGGGCGTTCTCCCGTCCCAGCCTCCCAGCCTCCCAGCACGGCAACCAGCATGACCCTGGAACATGCCACCTCTCGCCTGGCCTCTGCTCACGACTGTCCAGTCCGCACCTTCCCATCCTGCTCAGACAAACTCGGGCCTCGCCGTGAGTCTCCTTGCAGCTGGTCCTTGTGTGGGAGAGGCCCTCCTGGCACCAGCTCGGCCTCGGGGATCCAAGGGCAGATGAGATGCAACCGGCTTCCTTGGCCGTGCCCACTTCTTGTGGTCCCCTGACCTGTGCCTGTTTCGGCCAGACCGTCAACGGGGCATTGCTGCTTCAGTCGTCTTTACAAAGACATCCTCACCCATACTTGTGTCCCTGCCCCCTGCCTCCACCTGGGCCGTGCCTTCTCCGCGGCAGGTCTGCGCCTCTGTCTCTCCTCCTGGCCGCAAAGCCGAGGCAGCCCCCTCTCGCCACACGTGACGGCTCACACCTGTCGGCCTGGTTCCCGAGGCCCCTCCCCTGCCCTGTCTGAGTGTGTCCTCTGTCCCCTCATCTCGCTCTGAAACCCCACACCGCCTCCCCTGATTGTCCCCGATTGACACTTCTGTAAAGTTAAAATCCACCCCCTCCTCCTCCACTGTACAAGAAGCAACAGACGCTCTTTACAGAAACTGCAGGAGGGAAAGGAGCAAAGCCTTTCATGTTCATAATCTCACCGTCCAGTCGCTATAACCAACCAGGCAGTCACGGCCAACCGTGACTAGTGCTGTGTGCATCTGTTTCTGAGCACACGTCTCTCGCATCATAGCCGTCCTAGCTGGCGGGTTATGCTTCACACCGTCCCACCAACTCCAGCTCCGGGTCTCGCTCGTACCCTGCGTAGCACTCGACGTAAATGCTCCTGTGCCACGTGGAAAGGGGTCAGTGGGTCACTGGGCAAGCCGGAGCTGCTCAGTAAGTGTGTACTCGTTGGCCCGGCGTAACTAAATAAGTTATGTCAGAGTACACACTTTAGAAAGTGTGAAACCATGACTCACGTAAATATGCAGCCGGCGCCTGTCGTCAAAGGCTTGCCCGACCCAGGAGGGAGGGACCCGCCCGCCGACAGCCACTCCAAGGAGCGCGGAGAGAAGGCGATTCGAGAGTGCTGACCCGGCTGCAAGCTGGGCAACGTCCGTTAGCGCAGTAAAGACGTAACTTCGGGGCTTATCTCTTCCACCTGACAGATCTCACTGGCCGTTTGTCAGTCTTCTACACATTAACGTCAGACTTGGCAGGATCTGGTCCCTAATCAACAGCAAATAGTAAATCAACCGAAATGCCATCCCTCGGAATGAGGGTCTATAGATGTGTTCTGCAAAGGGCCCGTTAGTAAACACCGCAGGCTTTGCAGGCCACACGGTTTCTGTCGCAAGTGCTCAGCTCCGTGGTGGCGCAAAAGCTGCCATAAACACATAAGCGGCTGTGTGTTCCCATAACATTTTATTTACAGAAAACAGGCCACCTGTGGCGGCTGCCGACACCGCCCCCACTTAGCCAGATGGCCCCTGGCTGGCGCATTCGATGGTGCTCTGGTTTGGCTTTGAAAGCCTGCATAAGCTTTTTGCCTTAGTCTCAGGTTTTAGATAATCTTTCTTAACAGTTTCATGGACTCCCATCTTTCAGATATCAGTTCCCCAGAGTTTATCATATAAATAGAGTGGTAGGCTGCAAGCAGTGGCTCATGCCTGTGATCCCAGCACTTTGGGAGGCTGAGATGGGAGGATCACATGAGGCTAGGAATTGGAGACCAGCCTGGGCAACACGGCAAGACCCTGTCTCTACAAAACAAACAACAACAACAAAAGAGGCTGGCATGGTGGCTTGAATCTGTAGCTACTCAGGAGGATGAAGTGGGAGGATCACCTGAGCCCAGGAGTTCCAGGTTGCAGTGAGCTGGCCCACTGCACTCTAGTCCAGGTGACAGAGTAAGACCCTGTCTCAAATTAATTTCTTCCAAGAGCTCAACACTATTTAAGATTGATACATAATTTATCTTTTAAAATTTTTAATTGGCAAATAAAAATTGGATGTATTATGTGTGGTTTTGAAATACATAGCCATTGTGAATGGGCTAAATTGAGCTAGTTAGCATATACATTACTTCACACTTATTTTTTTGTGGTGAGAACACCTTAAGTCTACTCTTTTAGCAATTTTCCAGAGCACAATAGATTGTTACTAGGTATGGTCACCATGTTGTACAATAGATCTCTGGGACTTACTCTTTCTACCTGAAATTTTATATTCTTTGACCAACATCTCCCCAGCCCCTGGTAAACCTCTGCTTCTACGAGTTCGACTATTTTAGATTCCACATATAAGTGAGAACAAGATTTAAGATCGATGCATAATTAACATGGATTTTTAATACTACAATCATGCTGCCTTAGCTTGAAATAACAAGGTTATCAAATTCCACCTCATTGCCATAGATAGTCGAGATTGCTTACTATGAAAATTCTGGGGCCAACGAGGTCTGATTATCCTGTCCAGACAAATGAAATTCTGAAGATTTTCATACCATCCTGTGTTATACAAATTTGTAAATAGATGTTATGCACAAGGACATGATTAAAGTCAAATACAGGAACATTAGCTGTAGCCGCAGAACAAGTCTCCACTCTGAACATGAGCAGTTTTGCTGCAGCAAAACTACGTTATCCATCAGGTTGAATTAGTACTGCTCAATTGAGTGTCCTTGGGTTTGCAGTTTACTCTATATTTCATTTGCATATTTGTTTGTATTGGTGTAAGTGTATAAGCATACATTTATACCCCGTTTTGTGCTTGCATGCATTTAAATACCATCAGAATAAAAATAATTTAAGCCGACACCAGGATTTCTGAGAATTGGAGAATCTTTCTCTGCAAGTGAGAAATTCTGCATTAAACCACATGTTTCATCTGTCACTGGTTCAGCAAAAGTACCCAAGTCTGCTTTCTGGTCAATGGGGAGGTATGGGCTCCCTTCATCCCCTTGCGTTTGTTTTGCCTCTGAAAGGATCCCTCTCTCGACTTCATGCAGAGGCCCCAACAGCCTCCAGAAAGCATTTCTTTCCCGAATGTGTGAGGGTCTGTCTTGGTGGTTGTGACTGCACCAAGGATATTTAGTTATTTGAAACTGAGTCGTTTCAAAGTTCAATTTAACATTTACTAATATAATGCACTGTATTTAGGGACATTTTTCATTATTTTCTTCCAATGAGCACCTAGAGTGTTTACTGAATCGTATTCTCATTTCACAAATGTAAGTTTTGGGGGAGAGAAGCCCTGATTCTGACGTATTTCAGACTGCACAGCTGCAAGATCCCCCCTGCTTCCAAATCAGTCCCTCAACATTGGATTCTCATGTCTGGCCTCTCTTGTGTATTTAAAAGGTGTTGTTAATGCCATTGTCATTGCATTATCTTTTGAAAGACTCTCTTTTCTGGACTCCATGGCTGAGTTTTCTTTCAACTGCCTGATTTTAATGTGCACGATAAGTTAATCCAGAGAGTGCGTTTCTCTAATGGATTTGACCTTTGACGGAAATCGAATAGGTTTTCTCTTTGGCTGCCATCAGATTATAGCGACTTTGCAAATTAACCAAAACCCTAGTCCTCTTGTTGGTTACCTAAGCTCATTGTCTCCTGGATGCGATTACTTAATCATGCTTACTGCAAATGTTTTATCTTTAAAAAAAAAAAAGAAAGAAAGAAAAAGTCATCCATTGCAATATCCCTTTGACAAAGTTTGTCTCCCCTCCCTCCTCCTTTGTCTCAACCTATTGAATATTTCTGCCTCTTGCAGAATCACATGGCAGGAGTCCACAGCTCTGGACCAGTTACGTTAAGGTCATTTGAGGAGGACCAGACCATCACATGCTGAAATGGTCTTTGGTGTATTTTTCAAAATGCCACTGGGATCCATGTTACGTTGGTCTTTTCAAGTATTCCACAACCACTTCAGAAGTCATATTATCAATGGGGGGAGGGGAGAGAGATGTTTAAAAATAACCACAGAGGATCACATCTAATAAAGTACAAGATGGTGATTCAAAATTGTAAAGTTGTGAGATGGATAGAAAGGGACGTCTGTGTAGTTAATTCCCATGTCATGTTTCTCTTGAAATCCTAAAATTCTTCTTTCCCTGGGATCACATGGCAGTTGGCTGCAACAAGGAGTGAAAAAAAGAAAGAAAAATCGTATGAACAAGGGTGTGTTTGTTACTCCAGTAGGTGGTTACCCTTGAAGGTCAAGCCATATGTGACAAACCCACAGCCCACATCGTACTGACTGGGAAAAAGTTGAAAGCATCCTCCAAGAACCAGAAAAAGACCACTGGCACCACTATTCTATTCAACATAATACTGGAAGTCCTGGCCAGAGAAATCAAGCAAGAGAAAGAAATAAAGGGTATCTAAATCAGGAAAGAGGAGGTCAAACTATCCATATCTGCTGATGATATGATCTTGTATCTACAAACCATAAAGATTCTACCAAAAGACTCCTAGAATTGAAAAATAAATTCAGCAAAATCTCAGGTTACAAAATCAGTGTAACAAATCAGCGTTTCTATATACTAATAACAGTCAATCTGAGAGTCAAATCAAGGGCTCAATACCATTTTTAATAGCTATAAAGAAACAACCTAGGAATATACTTAACCAAGGTGGTAAAAGATTTTTATAAGGAGAACCTCAAAACACTGATGAAAGAAATCATAAATGACACAAACAAATGGAAAAATAATTGGTGCTCCTGGATTGGTAGAATCAACATTATTAAAATGTCCACCCTGCCCAAAGTGATTCACAGATTTTGCACAATTTCCATCAAAATACCAATGTCATATTTTGCAGATCTAGAAAAAATAATTCTACACTTCATTTGAGCCAAAAAAAAAAAAAAAATAGCCTGAATAGCCAAAGCAATAGAGAACCCAGAAATAAAACCATATAGCTACAACCAACTGATCTTCAACAAAGCAGATAACAACATACATTAGGGAAAGAGGCCCTATTCAATAAATGGTGCTTGGAAAACTGGATAGCCACATGCAGAAGAATGAAACAGGACCCCCCTATCTCTCACAATATACAAAAATTAATTCAACATGGTAAAAGATTTAAATGTAAGGCATGAAACCATAATAATTCTAGAAGAAAACACAGGAAAAACTCTCTTAGACATTGACCTAGGCAAAGAATTTATGACTAAGAACCCCTAAGGCAAATACAGCAGTAACAAATATAAATAAATGGGACTTAATTAAATTGAAAAGCTTCGGCACAGCAAAGGAAATAACCAACAGAGTAAATAGATAACCTACAGAATGGGAGAAAATATGTGCATGCTATACATCCAACAGAGGGCCGATACACAATCTACAGAGAACTCAAACAGATCAACAAGAAAAAAACCAACCCCATTAAAAAGTGGGCAAGAGGCATGAACAGAAGTTTTTCAAAAGAAAATAGACAAATGACCAACAAACATATGAAAAAATGCTCAACATCACTAGTCACAAGGGAAATGCAAGTTAAAACCACAACGAGATGCCACCATATCCCTGTCAGAATGGCCATTACTAAAAAGTCAAAAACAGTAGATGCTGGCATGGACGCAGAGAGAAAGGATCACTAATACACTGTCGGTGGGACTGCAAATTACCACAGCCTCTATGGACAACAGTATAGAGAGTCCTCAAAGAAGTAAATGTAGACTTATCATTTGGTCCAGTAATCCCACTACTGGGTACCTACACAAAGGAAAAGAAGTCATTTTATCAAAAAGACACCTGCAGTCAAATGTTTATTACAGCACAATTCCCAATTGTAAAGATGTAGAATCAACCTAAGTGCCCATCAGTTCGTGAGTGGTTAAAGAAAACGTGGTACTTATGTACCACGGAGTACTACACAGCCATAAGAAGGAATGGAGTAACGTCCTTTGCAGCAACTTGGATGGAGCTGGAGACCGTTATCCTGGGTGCAGTATCTCAGGAATGGAAAAACAAACAGCACATGTCCTCTCTATTAACTGGGAGCTAGTTCATGGGCACACACAGGCACAAACAGATGTAAAGGACATTGGGGAAACCAAGGCGGGGTTAAGGTAAAAAACTTACCCACTGGGCACAATGAGCATTGTTCTGGTGATGGACGCACGAAAAACCCCAACTTAAGCATTATACAAGGTATCCATGTAACAAAAACATTTGTACTCCCCTAATATTTTGAAATAAGTAATAAGAAATACAATTTGAGATCACTTTTGTGTAACACTCAAAAGCCATGGGCTTTCCATAAAGAATCAACTTCATCACTTAGGAAAAATGCTAAAACCCGTGGTAGGTTAATTTGTCAGTATTATCCAAAAGTCGCTGGTGTAGCAAAGCAAAATTTAGTGGCACTGAAATGTAGCTTTACAGTTTCGCTCTTATCTGGCAGTTCAATTCTGAAAGGCTCTGGGTTGAAACTGGGGAGACCAGGAACACCACAGGGGAGAGAGGCAGGGAGAGTTTCTTGGAGGGGACTGAAATGTGTATTTTCAATGGGACACAGCCCTGGTTCTGGTCCAGATTGCTCAGCTCGTGAGTCATGATCAGGGGTCCTCAAACTATGGCCAGCCGAGGACATTTATCAAGCCCACCGGGTGTTTTTGACACCACTGCCTGTCCTGCTTAGCAGCCAGCTCGCCCCAGGCCCACAGTGCGCATGTGTGGAATGTGCACCGCACTCTCCAACGGCCTTCCAATGGTCTGGGGGACAGTGAACTGGCCCCCTGTTTCAAAAGTTTGAGGACCCCTGGTCATGATGCTAATAGAGATTTCAGACTCTTTTTGAAGAGAATCAAGTAAAAATATAAGGGTAGTAATAATGTGAGCAAAGAATATTAGATATTTCATTATGTTAGATAATCGTTTATTCAGTGTGGATTTAGAGGATAGTGATAATGTAAAGAAAGAATATTAGACAGTTCGTTGTGTTATGTAGCCATTTATTAAGTATGGATTTAGGAAACATCTGGTGATGCCAAGTTTTTGAGTGTTGGTCGCAGAATTCAGTAACAGATTCTTCTATAGCTTCGTGGACTTTGCCATGACACCTCTGTGTTGGGATTTCCAAACACCCTCTGTTCACGTTTCTAACAGCCCATCCATTCATGAAGCCGTTGCTGCGTGCTCGTTGCCGGGCTCTGGCAGAATAGCGTCGTGGGGTCCTGCGGTTGTTTTGGGGGGAGAGGTGAAGGCACATCTTTGTCATGCTCACAGCACTTAGGTTAGTGTGTAGGGACAGAGGAGATGTCCAAAAAAGTGTGCGTGAATTTTTTTTAAAGGTAGAAGTATGGACTAAACATTCAAAAGTGAGGGGACATCACTTACTCCCAGGTTGTCTTCAGAAAGCCTGTGCTTGAGCACTTGCCCCCAAATGCCTGTGCCACCCGTCTTGCTTTTCTAGGGTGGTGTAACTGGCAAAGCAGGAAGTGAAGCCGGGCTGTCTGAGTAGTCGCCCCAGGACTGCGGCGAGGTGTGGTACAACACGACACCCCGGTCACGTGACGGTGCTGTTCTAGTGGTTCGCACGCTCGTGTGCTAGGAGGTGGGAAGACGGACTCTTCCTGCAATTACATAAATCCCTGGTGTCCTGAGAAGTTAGACTGGCGTCATCCAGGTAGAGGAGATGCCACGTGGGCAAGACCCCTCTGCTACGCCTGCCCGCGAAGATCTCGAGGATGTTTGTCCTGCCCCACCATGACCAGTATTCGCTTTGAAACCTCAGGACCTTGCGTACATCTGGGCTCTCCATAGCCTCGCCTAGGTTCTCTGTCTTGTGCGTGTGTGACAAGTCCTACAACTCCAGTGACATTTTAAACTTCCCCACGGCAAAATCTGATGTTTTACTCTCATACATCTTTTTTATCCTCACCGCATACAACGGACACCTCGAAAAGATCAAGAAGGCAATAAATCTTCATCAAGTAAGCGAATGGACGCAGAATGATTTGGAGTGAACATTTCTTGTTTTGCTGCACAAGCCTAGGTCCCTTATTAAGGAAATTCCATCTGTACCAGAACATACAAATGAGTTTCCGTCCCTTGGATGTCTCTTTAGTGGATGTCCTTATGTCCTAGACACTGCGGAGTAGTACTCTGTGCTGTAATAGAAATCTGACCCTCATATCGGACTACTTCCGGTCACACCATGCATGGTCCTTCTATGTTTTTGTGTTTTTGAAAATAAAAATATTCCTGACGAGCCGTGTCAAAAGCAGCTTGCTGACCCCCGGGCAGATGAGTCTGGCAGCAGGGCCGCGTTCCCTGCGAGTATCAGCGGTCACTTCTGGGGGTGCGCTGCGTCACCAGCACCAAGTGAGAGTGAATCGCAATCTTGATTTGTTTCCCAAAGCGCGTGCTTTAAATGTACTCTGAAGGGGAGTATACATTCTCTGCCGCCATCCGAGAGAGAGACAGACAGACAGACAGACAGACACATTGTGTAGACAGCAGACTGATGGCCACTACCCAGCCGTGTGCAGTTAGAGGTCCCGGAAATCACCGAGCCTCCCAGTGGATCTCGGCTCCTTCCAAGCCAGGGGAGGTCCCTGCAACAGTTCATCAGTCCAGACAGGCTGCCACAGAGGGCCTGAATTTTTGGCCGGCAACAGCTGGCCTGTTTGCAGGTGAAGCAGTGCAATGCCACTTGGGGCAAACACAAAGCTGCAGTTTTAACCAAGTAAGAAACGGCGATGAAATCTCACACACTGTCTCTCTCCCGGCTCTCCTCTTCCTCTGAATGTTTTTCTTTGATTCACTTGTCCCGTTTGTCTTTCGCCATCCAGCACGGTGCCTGGCACCTAGTAGACCCATGATCAGTCTCTTGAAGGGCCGGATGGCTGGGTATGTAGGTGGCTGAGTGGGTGGGTGGGTGGATATATACACAAATGCTGTACTTATGAAATGGTGGTAATCACAACGAATTGAGTAGGACGTAGTGCCATGTGGTTATCAATATGACCATTGGAATTGTTTTGAGGCATTCATAAAACCATGATCAAAATCCTTCTGTAGCACAATCTACTTTTCTATTCACTAGATACTGTATTAGTTTTTATGTTAATAAGCTTGCAACTGTTTCCATGAAATTAGTATCCACTATTTAAATTATCAGGCTAAAAGTAATACCTAAAATTTCCTCATTCAAACTATAGTTGTACTTATCCCACTTCTAGAATGTGTTTGGCTTATTGTTAAATAATGCAAGTGTGTTTAGTATAATTGCAGTTACGACGGCGCTCTCTGCAGAAGTGCAGTCCCCCATCACTGGGAAATGAAAACCAACAGAGTAACAAACTTGCTTTTCATTAACTTTCTAAGAAGCTTCTCTGTACATGATGAGGTTTTATAATTGAATAGGGAAAAGGATCAATAACTTCCAATGCAAAAGCAAATTAAAACTTCATAAATATTTATATGAGGAAAATGAGGCACTTCTGCTCTTTGGTTTTAAATCCTTTTGGAGAAAATGCTAGACAGACACTGGGACTTATCTTCTTTTTTAGGAAAAACAAAAGACACGTAGGAATTATGAAGCTTCTCTTTCACATTCAGATTTCCTATACGTGTTGTGTTTATCATTTCAGAGCTTTAAGCTCGTGTTTTCATGGGCATGGTAATTAGTGTTCCATGTGACCCGTGTAAAAACATCACATGAACAGACACATGCAAGTACCAAACCACTGTAAAGATCAGGTGCTGGCATGGCCCTCCAGGCTCTTGAATGCAGAACACGTGAAAAGGTGTTTTTTTTGGTTTTTTTGGTTTTTTTTTCTGACTGTGAGCCTTGCTGTCACTTAGACCTTGAGCCCTATGGTCAGAAAGCTCAGATTCAAACCTTAGTTCAGTTGTTCACCAAGTGGACAACCTTTAGAGCATCCTTGATATTTCCAAGCATCCGTCTTCGTGTGTAAATTGGGATAGCAATGGTGCCCACGGTTGTTATAAGGATTGAAAAATATTTACTAGAGTGTGTGGGATGTGGCAGTCATTCGAAATAATTTCTGCTATTTCTTATGATGCTGTATGTGTCAGTATCATTTAGATGGATAGAATAGGACCTTGTGGCCTAAAGAATATTTGTCTTTGAAGAATAAGGAGCATTCTTGTGTAGGTTTCAAGAAATTGGGAAAGAAGTTCTTTGAAGGCAAACAGGAAGACTTGAGAGAAGCTTGTGTGTAGTCATCACATCTAGGACAACTGTCCTAAGCTCCCCCTCCTATCGCTGTCCTACCTGCCTCGTCACAGTTGGCTATTTTTTCTTTCAAGCCTTTCATGCCATGCATAAATTACTATCCCAACATCTGTAGCACTTTGTTTATACTTACTCACGTGCTGGTCACCCCTAGTAGACTGCAAGAATCCTATAGTATACGAACCATGCTCTGATTCATCTTCGTTTCCCCAGTGCCTAGCCTGGCATTTATAAGCACTCAGTGTTCATTGAACTAATTAAACACGTTAATTCAAGATCCCCTATGTAATGTGGAACATAGTCAAAAGACAGAGTACCTGGGGCTCCATGACATTTTTTAGCATTCGAAAGGCATGACCCATTTTTTTTTCCCACAAGGTCAAAACATTTCCAAATTGCTTTAACTTTCTCTCTGGGAGTGACCTTACTTGTTTCATCGCAAGGGTGGTCATTACCATTGTTGGTAGAAGAGTTAGAAATTTGATTCCAACCAATCAGACCAGCTCATTAGGAGCCCAAGGTGTAGAGAAAGTGGTGCCAATTGCTCGTATCTTGTAGGATGACTTGATTACAAAAGCAGGATGCCAGAGTAGAAAGGAGTTTTGAAATAACTTAGACTGAGGCACAGTTACTGGCCGTGGCTCTTGCAGTAGACACAGTGGTGCCAAAGCAGACAGCAGAGATGGCTGAAGAGCTGCTAGCCCACTGCGTTTTATCAGCACAGACAACTCTGGGCAGAGATAAGAGATTCCCACACATTCCACTTATGTTCCTGAAATATACTACGCAGCCATGTGGGTGGGGCTGCTCCAGTGGATTCTGACAGCTGTGTCATGTTTTCTGATTCACATGCAATGGAGACATTTTCTTTTACTTTTCTACAAAGTGCCTACAAGAGCATTCTCTGTGAAGCATTCTGGTTTCATTTTTTTTATCCCCTTTGATATATTTTTTTTTAATATGAAGCCTGTTTTTGTTGTGTTCTACTTTCAATCTCATAAAAGAAAGAGTAAGAAGCAATTATTTTTATAAACATACAAGGAAACCTATTGCTCTTTTATATGAGGCTTTGACAACTTGTGTAAGGTTTAAATTGCGGTTTATGCAACTATCTTAAAGATGTTTATCAAAACAAAAAAAGCTGTCCTCCAGCGAGGATTTGGGGTAAGCCAAAAGGAAAAT
The DNA here is from genome assembly GCF_040939455.1 of Microcebus murinus. Taxonomy (NCBI): domain Eukaryota; kingdom Metazoa; phylum Chordata; class Mammalia; order Primates; family Cheirogaleidae; genus Microcebus; species Microcebus murinus. The sequence goes on from NC_134117.1 coordinate 5,465,553, forward strand.
ATAAGTATTTCTCAATTTCTTCAACATGTTTTTATTGATTTCAATTTAAGGTGCAAAATTGTCTTAATTCTACAAAAATATGGGTTGATAATAGAACTATGTTATCAACCAAACTCCTCTGATATGGAACTTCATAACCATGATGACAATGCTGTTTTTTGTTTGTTTCTTTGTTTTCTGCCATTTGAAACCACATTTATTCTCTACACAAGAGAATAGATCTCATTTATATAAGAAAGATTTTCTTTTTTTCTTTTTCCTTTTTTTTAATTTCAGCATATTATGTGGGTATAAATATTTAGGTTACATATATTGACCTTGCCCCCCCCATTCCCCCCTAAGTCAGAGCTTCAAGCGTGGCATCCTTCCCCCAGGTGGTGAGCATCACACTCATCATGTATGTATATACCCACCCCTCCTCCCCCCTCCCATCTGCCCGATGCCCAATAAATGCTATTTCTATATGTGCCCTTAGGTGTTGATCAGTGAAACCTATTTGCTGGTGAGTACATGTGGTGCTTATTTTTCCATTCTTGGGATATTTCACTTAGTAGAATGGGTTCCAGCTCTATCCAGGGATATATAAGAGGTGCTATATCACTGTTGTTTCTTACAGCTGAATAGTACTCCATGGTATACATATACCATATTTTATTAATCCACTCATGTATAGATGGGCACTTGGATTGATTCCACAACTTTGCAAGTGTGAATTGTGCTGCTATAAACATTTGAATGCAGGTGTCTCTTTTATAGCATGTCTTTTGTTCTTTTGGGTAGATGCCCAGTAAAAGGATTGCTGGATCAAATGGTAGATCTACTTGTATCTGGTTAAGGTATCTCCATATTGCTTTCATGTAAGAAAGATTTTCTAATTGTCTGTGATGTTTAACTTTGTCTAGTGAAGATGTGATGTTAACACAGCCATTTTTCACATGAGTAATAGCCCTATATAAAACACTAAAGCTTGACCAATTGTTAGTTTTTAAAAAATTGCAAAATTAAGTTAGAGACTAACATTTTATCCAAATTGAGGTTATTACATTAAATGAACACACAGAGATTCTTCTTTAATGAAGTTGAATTAAGATGCCAAACACTTGAATGGCATGTTGCTTACATCCGGGTACCTCCATCCAAGTGTAATACCTTCCTTTCTTTTTGGCCAAGAGCCTGGTCATAAAGAAGGACTTCAGCACCAGCTAAATTCCCATTCTTTGCTGCCATATAATAAAGCACTGGGGTAATCCTAATTTTATTATTTAACTGTATCTTGAATTTATTGTATTAATATTTTGTTTGCAGATTTGTATCTGAGTTCTTCTGTGGGCTTCCTTCCCACATTCTTAAGGCAAAATGTTGTTTACTTTTGTTTTTAGTAATCAGTTGAATAAAAATATATATTCCTTTCATGGTCTCAAATCTTCAGTGGGAAACCGTGAAACAGGTTCTGGAGTCAGACCAGTTTAGGTCCCAATCCTGCAATTTAGATTCATTAGCGGTGTGATCTTAAGCTATGTGATCTCTCTGTTTCTCAGTTGTGTTCCCTATAAAATGGTAAGAATTGTGGGATCTTGTGAGTCTTTTTAAGTACTAAATGAGAATGTGCTTATAAAATACTAGCATAACACGTCATAGAAGCTCCATAAATGGTGGCCATTGCTATGATTCTGTATCAATAATTTTTCAGTGTTCCACATTTCACTAACATCAAATCTGTCTTTTCATCCTTTCCATTTTTTTTTTTTGCATTTACAATCTAATGCTATCTTCTATTTTCTTCCTAGTTGAAGTAATTCTACATTTTCCTTAACAACTTGGCCTCTCCTTTCAAAAAAGGCTCTCATAAACATTTCCCACAATGCAACTGCAACAATGTAAATGGACACCAAGTGACCAGGCTACCTTCTGTGTGTGTGCATGTGTGCACATGCCTTTGGTATACTCCTGCTTAAAAAATAAGACATGATGACACACTCACTGTGGCCCTATACAAAAGGGATGGCTCTTACTTAAATGAAGGGAAGGCTTTTCTGAAAGAATAGGACTCACAACTGCCTATTTCTCTCTACACATTCTTCTCTGTCAGGCTTTGGCAGTAAATCCTCAGGGGAAAAAGCCTTCGGTCCACCGACATCACGTGGAAGAGTCACCTGACATTTAACCATGTAAATCTTACGCTTTGGGAGACAGAGATTTTGTACAAAGCCTTTATGAATTTTTTATTCCAATTTATTTTTTGTAAGATCATTATTTTTAGGCTAAAAGAAGATTATCATATTTTAGTTACACTGTTGCTTCCCATACGATTGAAACAAGAGAGTTGTATTATATTCCTCAGTCAGACACAAATAATACAGGATGTACTTAATTCACCTATTTGCTTATTCTGAACACAAGATAGAACATGCCCTGGGTGAGTGAATTCAGAGTTCTCCTTGGGATTGCAGTGTCTTGCCGTTTCTGGTTTTATATTCTCGCTGCTCTTCAAATGTTTTAAATTTCATCTAGTGTCTTTATTTAAAATGACAGTAAACTCTATTTTGTGTCACACATAAATGCATCCCCTAAGAGGCCTTGTGATAATTAATCTCCCCCTGAAGGATAACAAAACCAGAGTTGTGAATCATGGCTTTGGGCCGAGAGTGATAATCTGCCCTGTCGCTGGAGTTGTGAGCTCTTTGCGGCAGAGGCAGTCGGGCCCGAGAAGGCCTTGAATGCATGTTCACTCGTGATGTTTTCTCAGTTGGAGTCCCCAGCCATATCTTTCACTTCACTTGGGATCACTCTGCAGCTGTTAGGTGTGCTCAGTGCATGGTCTGTTTTGTTTTATTAGCTGCCCAGTTCTCTGACCCTGGGCCTGAGGACCATGGTGACCTGACCCCCTCGGAGGAGTTCTCTGCAGTGTGCGGGGTGAGGGTGAGGACAGCCTTTCTTTATGCTGAGCTCACACGTGGGGTGTCGATTTCCGTCATGCAGCTTTGGGGAGAGAGACTGTAGGAGACCCATGTTGCCGAAAGAAGGGAATAGCAGCTCCAGCCTGCCTTTGGGGTTTACATGCTGAATGGGCTACCCCGAAGGAGGCTGTGGCCCCCCAAGGAAGTCCAGAATGGGGAAGGGAGGGCCTTGCCTCTCCTTCCAAGACCAGCTTGCAGGGCGGCCAGCAGCTGGGCCGGTTTTCCAAAATGCCGCAGTAGGATCCCACCCCTCTTCTGTGCAGCCCGGCGGAACGAGTAAACCGTCAAGTCCCCCAACTCGATGCTCACGTCGTGCAAACATCGCATCACTTCTCTCTCACTCCACGAGAACGGAATGACTAGGGCATGCTTCAGAACTCCTTGTACTGTTCCTCGATTGTTTTTGATGAGAGAAAAAAATTTAGGGCATTCATAGGCAGTTTCCAAAGCAAATCATGTACACAGAAAAAGGAAAATAGACCCGATGCTGTGTTTTTTGGCACTCATCACTGACTGTTTTAGAAACATATGTTTAAAATAAAAACCTTTAGAAATCTCTTCTTGGTGTTCCAACGGTTTGCCTGCTTTGGCTTTTATTTTCCAAGCAATTGTTATTGTTATGATGAAATAACAATAAATGTTTTGTGAAGTCACCCTGAGAGCAGGCAGGCCGAGCTGGGGCGAGTAGGAGCTCTCAGCACCTGGCCGTGCGGCCCGATGGCCTCTGTGTAAACAGGCTTTCCGACCGTGGTGTCCGCCCCTCTGTTTGTAAATTCGCACCTCCCTGTGCTTGAGTCCCGTTCCGTTTGCCCTGGCCTTGGGTCCTCGTGCGGCCATCGTTTCTGGCCATTCGTGCGGGACTCTGGCTCCGAAGGTTGTCCCGGCCTCTCCCCACAGCTGTCCCTCCTCCCTCCCCGGCACCCCCGCTTCTTGAGCAGGAACGCCCCGCTCGCTGGGGCAGGCCCCGCTTCTCCGGCTCTCGGCTGCCTGGGGGGCAGAGGGTAGCCCTGCCAGGCCTCGCTGTGGCCTAAGGGACAGCGACTGCGTGAGAAGCCTGTGCTGCCTCCGCAGTCAGCGTCCTGCTCCCTGCGTCCAGCAGCAGCTAATTCGGTTTCCCCTTCTCTAGGAGAGGCCCGAGCAGTTTCCCCTAGGTGGCGGCTACGTGTTGCTGTGGTGGCTTTAGGAAGGTGGCACTGGTGGCACGGGCCTGAGGCGCAGAGCAAAGGTGTTGGGGCTAGGTGTCTGGGAGCTGTCGCAGGTGGGCTGAGTTTTTCAGGGAAGCCGTGTGCGAAGCCGCCTGAATCTACTGCGACCTGGGCCTGCTGGAGTTTCGTGCGGGCCGGAGGTGTCTCTGGGGAATTTTAGGGCGGCCTTCTTCCTTCCGGAAGTCTGTCCTTCTCCTCCCCTGGTCCTGCAGGGACCACGAGAGACAGGGCCGTCTGTGTTCCAGAGAATGATGAGCAACCTGGCAGTCAGCCTTCCGGTTAATTTTGGGCAGGAGGGGGCTGTGCAGACCGTGGCCGGCCGGTCCGTGCCCGCTCGCGGGCTAACACTGGAAGAGCATGTCCCTCTGTCAGGCGCCACCTCAGAGAGTGGAGAGGCAAAAGCACCAGAGTGACTGCCGTGCTTCCCCTCCTTCCAAATAGACTCGTGAAGGTTATGAAGGTATCTTGTTCCTCATCACAGCTCTCCCCTGGAGTAGCACCCACTGACGTAATTATGCAGTCAGGAAATCAGCCAGCACCTTGCTGGGGGGACCAAAACCAACGTCAGTGAGGGTCAGAAGGACAGTGAATCTCCCCAGATGTGACACCCTGAGGAGGACACGACGTCACCTGGGAAGTATTTTGGATGAGAACTCATAAGCTCGATTGAGTCATAAGAGAATATCAGACAAACTCCCCTTTTTTTTTTTAATGAAAAAAAAAAAAAAAGGACTGGGGGCGTATCCTTCAAAAGTATCATGATCATGAAAGACGAAGAACAGCGTGGGAATGTTCCAGATTCCAGGAGACTGGGGGTGACGAGTGCAGGGTAGAGAACACAGGCGGCACGGAATATTCCCGAATCTCCTGGTGCCAGGTGGTTGCGTGACTCCATGAATGTGCTGGAAAAAACTACAGGTGGTGCATGTTCAGCAGGTGAATCACGTGGTATGTGAACGGCGTCTCAAAGTTGTTAATAAAATGAGAAGAAGAGAGGACGTGACAGGGCAGTGCCCGCCCTGCCCCGGCTGACTCTGTCCTGGAGGGAGCCCGGGCAGCTGTGAGGTGCCCGCCGGGCCAGCTGCAAGGCCCGGGCTGTGAACGGAGGACTAAGGATGTGACGTTTGTCGACACGATGACCACGCCGGTTTGTGGGAAATACCCAGTGAGGTATTTGGGAGTTAAGGGCCATGATGTGTGCAACTTACCTTCAAACGGTCTAGAAAAATAAGATTGTTCAGGTTGGGAGGGGGCGTGAAAGGGAGGGAGGGAACAAAGGATAAAGCAAATGGAATAAAATGTTAATAATGGATGAAATCTGGATAAAAGGTGTACGTACGAGTGTTGGTACGATTTTTATTTTTGCGATTTTTCTGCAAGTTTGAAATCACTTCCAAATAATTGTTAATATTCTTTTCCCCAAAAATACACATTCCTGGTCCCCAAGCCCCATAGATGCCGTCTCCCTGGGGACTGAGGTGGGTCCAGGCCCCTCGTGTGTTCTGACGCTGAGGGCCCAGGCCGGAGCCTGCAGTTCTCTGAACGTGGGGCCCCTGGTCTCAGGGCCCAGGCATGCCCTGCCACGTGGCTCAGGAATTTTCTCTAAACGGTCTGAGAGACTAAACTAGTACTGTATTTTTTTCACAATTTTGTTCCTCCATTGACTTTAAAACTTTTATTCTGAAACTTTTAAAATACATTTAAGAGAAGAGAAAATAGTATATTAATCCCTCTCGCATACCGGTAGTTCTCAACTGAGAGTGGTTTTTGCCTCACAGGGGGCAAGTGGCAATGTCTGGGGACAGTTTTGATTGTCACAACCGGGGATTGTTACTGGCATCCCTGGGCAGAGGCCGGGGACTCTGCTAAGCATTCTCCATTACACCGGACAGCCACCCAACAAAGAACTACCCAGCACCAAACGTCAGCAGTGCTGAGGCTGGGAAACCTGCCCAGATACTTATCACCCAAATTCAACAGGTGCCAAGACTTGCCGCACCTGCTTCCTCTGTTGCTCCCCGTTTCTTAGGTCATTTTAAGTGGACACCATAGTTCACTCTTCAATGTGCATTTCTAAAATAACATGGATACCTTCTTATATAATCCCAGTGCCATTGTTACATCCAACAAAATGAGGATAATGCTCCAGGACCATCTAGTCCAGGCATCCTCAAACTACGGCCCGAGGGCTACATATGGGCTGCCACCACATTTATCCGGCCCTCCAGGTGTTTTTGCTGCTGCTGCCTGTCCTGCTTAGCAGCCGACTCATCCCAGGCCCACAGTGCGCACTCTCCAACGGTCTGAGGGACAGTGAACTGGTCCCCTGTTTAAAAAGTTTGAGGACCCCTGGTAGTCATTAGTCCAGATTCAAATGTCCTGGGTCAGATATTGCTCTGACCCACACAGAGTTGCAGTGTGATTTTTTTTTCTTTTTTAATTTTAATTTCTTTATTTCAGAATATTATGGGAATACATATGCTTTGGTTACATAAATTTCCTTTGCACTGCTCAAGTCAGAGCTGCTGGCATGCCCAGCCCCCAGACATCGCGCACTGTACCCATTAGGTGTCAATTTACTCATCCCCTCTTCCCCTCTCCTACCTGCCTAACGCCTGAGGAATGTTATTTCCATATGTGCATGTCAGTGTTGATCAAGTAGAACCAGTTTGGTGAGTACATGTGTGCTTGTCTTTCCATTCTTGTGACACTTCACTTAGAAAAATGGGTTCCGGCTCCATCCATGATAGTACAAGGGGTATTAGTTCATCATTTTTATGGCTGAGTAGTACTCCATTGTGTATGTATACTACATTTTTTATTAATCCACTCATGGATTGATGGGCACTTGATTGTTTAATTTTGGAAATTTCCCTTATGGGAAAAACAAAGGGCATGAACTCAATATTTTATCCATTTTCTAGTTTGATCCCTTTCCTCAGTCTTTGAATGTACAGGAGTGCACTTAATGCATAATTGTTTTCTGACCCCAAGAAGTGCTGATTAATTCAATAAGCTTGTAGGTGATTATAGTATTTTTTAAATGAAATTATTAGGAGTGATTACTGAGGCGGATCATTGTAAATTACATTGTTTTAGTCAGTAAATTGCGCCTCCCTCCTCCTCAACCTATTTAGCTATTATTTTCCCCAGACACATGGAAAGGTTTCAGCTCTTAATGAAGAACTCCTTTCTGGAGCATGTTTTTAGAATACGAGTTTAGTAGCACACATGATGTAATCTCGATTCCCAGCTTTGCGTGCGAGACCGCTGTGTGAAAATGAAACCGTAAATCCCATCTGAGCTCTCGTTGCTGGGTTCTTTATAGGAAGTATTCCTCGGTTTGCCCTTTTTAACGAAACCACAACACTGTCATCTGAGTAGCAGATCCGTGGCTAGGAAGCCAGAAATGTTGGGCTCACGTTTGTCTGTGCGCTGGCCCCAGGTCCCTCCAGAGAAGTGAAGTCATGTTGTGGGCCGGGCGCATTGAGGAGGTGTCCATTTTCACGTCAATACCCGGGACATCTTGGAGACCGAGCAGTGGAGAAGCTATAGTTAGAAGAAGAAAGCTCCAACTGTTAATGTAGTGCTGTAAGAATTGTCATTGCCTCGTGCCAGCAGCTTTTTAAAAATGCACTCTGAGTAAGTAATACATTAGCATGTCGGGACAGCAGATGAACTCTGAAGATTTCGTAAATGTAATGAATTGCTGCTTCAATCAAATATGAACCAACTCATCACCCCTGTCGTGGTGTTTAACTAATTTTACAGTTTGAGACCATGATGCTAATTAAAGATCTCTATTTTTCACGACCCGGGGTAATATTTTGTCGTGTATTGCATTACTTAACTGAATCAACAAGGTAATTCACATTGCCCTAGCCTAAGAATAACGAAAGTGACATAAAATATTCCCAACCATCATTCTGATTAAACTATTTAAGTGCTCGTAGAAAATTAGCTGTTGGAATTAGCCGAGCTCTTCTGTAACCTAGGGGGTTGGAATTGAATAATAAATTAAGGCGCTGTGGGAAGTGTTCGTTTACCCCTGGGGAGCGCGTGCGGAGCAGGCCAAGCGTGCAGAGGCCCCGCTGCGCGAATACTGATGGGGATGGCCTCCGCCTGCAGAGACGGCCATCAGCGGCCCGCCGTCAACGGCATCTCGTCGCTAGGTTCTTCTCTGGGGTTCTCGACAGCATTCAATGTCAATGCAAAGCCTTTCCGGATTTAAAAAAAAACACACAAAAAACTCAGTTGCTGATCAGGTGGTAACTCAACAAAGCGTTCTGAGAATAGTTACTGGCAAACAGAAATATCCGGCTTGGGTATTACGTGTACTTCTTTTTGTGGTTTCTTTAAAACAAGGAAAACAGAAGAATACTTCCTATAAAGAAACCCAGCAACTAGAACTCAGATGGGATTAATGATTTCATCTTACAGTTTTATATTTTGCAGCCCTCCGTTGTCCCAGAGACGCGTTCTTCTCTTTCCCAGCGGCTCGCTCTCGGGCGGCGGTGCCTGCCTGGGGCTGGCAGAAACCGCGGCCGTTTTCGGAGCTCTCTGACTCAGCCTTGGGGGTCTGAGCAGGCCAAGGCAGTGGGCCTCTGCAGAAAAGGGGGTGTGCTTCAGCTGATGAGGGCTCTGGACACCTGGGTTCACACGCAGGGACCCCTTTTAGGAGGAGGAGAAAGATACCCATCCCAGGATCCAAGCACCTTGCGTGCCCGCCTCAGCACGAGGCTCTGAGCGGCGGGCCGGGCCGATTGAGAACATTCGAGAAAGTTAGGGTCCTTTTCCCCAGCCCAGATCCCTCCTGGTATCTATCTCTTGGCAGCGATGGTGTGGAAATTTGCAGAGCATAGCTGTCTCTGAGCAAGCAGAAAGGGACAAACTTGATCCAACACACATAATGCGAGTTTGGTTCAATGTAGGTCAGTTTTTAAGAGAGCCCAGCTGGCCAGTCTGCCTGGGAGCTGGCGGGCTGGCTTCCGCCTCGGCCAAGAAAATCCCCCTTTGCCTCAGAGCACCAATTAATAAAAGTTCTTCATCGAGCCGTGTGGGTGAGGAAAACGGGCTGAACTGCATCCAGCTTTCTGCAAAACAGCTTACCAGGTCATCAGACCTGGAGTCTTGCTGGACTCCCAGCTTCGGGCCGGGCGGAAGATGCCAGTTACCACCAGCAACCTCTCTAATAGCAGCCGGCAAGGGCGGGGTGGGGGGCACACATACCAGAATCACTTTAAGGCTTAAAGCTGTATGTCCAAAGATTAAAAGGAGTTTTGGTTTGATGGTTCCAAATAATCTGGCTCAACATTTCTTAATGCTGGAAGTTAAGAAAATGCCCTTTGAAAGGGGTATGTTTTTAAAGTAAAAATATTTTTTGTTCTACTGTATGAACTACAGCCCAGATCTATTCTAGATGGTGGAACTTCTGAGGTTTAAATTATCTTTTTTCTGTTGGATTTTTTGTGGGTTTTTTTGATGGTGCTGGTTTTCGTTTTGTAGAACAGGAAGAAATCCCTTTTCATACCCTAACATTGCAGCACAGCAATGATGATTCTATTAAGTATGAGTGCCTTTGACATATTTTTCTCATTCTCAATCATTACATCTGTTTGACAAATAATTTATTGAACACCTACTAAGTTCCAGGCACGAGTGGCCAGGCTGAGGACGCGGGGTGGGGGTGGGGGGCTGGACAGACCCTGCTGTCATGGGGTCTACATACCTCCCCAACAGATCACAGAGCAAATAGACCAGACACTTGCTTAAGGAGCAGGGCAGCGTCCCGGAAGGAAGTCTAACAAGGAGAAGCAGATTTAGAAAGGGGCAGGCAGGGAAGATTACTGCAGATAATGTCATTTGCAGTGAGGGTTACTAGGTGCTGGCTGGGCAGAGAAAGAGGGAAGAATGTTCCGGAACAGGATAAGAAGAGTGTGGGTCTTAGGTAACCAAAGAGAGGCCATCGTGCCAAAGCGGGGTGACGTGTTCGGGCAGAGATATCAGGGTTTCTAGCGTCATGACTGCTTGATTATTTTCAGATAGTATTTAGCACCAATGAATACATATAAATGGGCTTGATTCTTCACTTACATTATTGAAATTTCCATGCACCTTTATGTATGGAATAGGATCAACTTTTCCTAGACTGATGTATATAAAAAGATGACACTCAGGCGATTATTCCCCAGACTTGAGGCAAACAGAACCCTGATTCATACAGTTCCTAATTGTTCTTTTCAGTTTTGACCCATGGCAGTCTGTGGGAAATAGACCAACCCAACCCAAACTGCCGATTCTGTATAATTGCTTTCAAAGACAGAGGTTGCTATATTAAGTACAGCTACCCATCTGAAGGGAGGTGGGCAGAAAAGGGCAAATGTAGCAGTAAGGGAAAATAAAAGTCTCATAAGCACAGCAGTAAAAGTTTAAGCTCTGAAGTCAAAATGCCTACGCAGTGCCATCTGTGTGACTCTGGGCAAGTTGCATAACTTCTCTGTGCCTCCAGTTTCTCATCTCAAAACAAGCACTTGCCTGCCAAGGTTGTCGTAAAAGCTAAATTTTAAAATGCATATAAAGTGCCTTTGCTTAGGAGGAGCTCACAGCAATGTTAGCTACTGACGCTGCTGCTACCGTTATAGCCAACTATTATCTTTCAAAAGGAAGAAGGGAAATTCTGAAGCTTAAGAGAAATGGCTGTTTTGCCTATGTTGGCAGAAACGTTTGGAGACGGCAATGTAAGCTAACCTACTGAATCCATTCTTGCGATCCATTCTGAGACGAGTGGGGCTGGGGTTTTGGTCACCTGTGGGAATAACGGTTTATCGGGCTTTCAACTTTCCCTCTGCATCTATGGCCCTATTTTTCCCTTAAAACTGTGTTACTGAAACTTGATAGGTCTCATAATACGAAGACGGTCATTGTCGCATCAAGAACAGCCTGAAACAGTGTGTAAGTCCACCTTCAAGTCTTCCGAGCTATGTCTGGTCGTTAAAAAGAGGAGAAAGTGACGCAAAGCCTGAGGCCTGTGTCCAGGGACAGTGGGGAGCTGCAGAGGCAGGGGACCGTCAGTTCTCGCTTGGGTTTGTGTTTCAGCTGGAGAATGCAGTGGGCGAGTCAGCCCTGCTGTTCTTAAAGAGAGTTCCACTCTTGAAGTCTGCAGCTGCCCAAGGTGGGGTATGTGAGCGGTTCATGCACGAATCGATAGAATCATCTCAACAGTCCCAGAGGGGGAAGTAACAGCAGCTTATGTCAGTGGAAATATCACATGATTTGACCCAAAACTCTATGTATTCATGACTTACAATGGAAGCAGTATATTAGGAAATTATTTTGAGGGAAACTCCATTGTCCCCTACAGTTTGCAAAATACCGTATCAACAGTTTTATTTATTATAGTTTGTGAAACTAAATGAGAAAGAGCTGGGCAAAGGGAGTCTTTTTTTATTATTATTATTATTCCAGAGGAAAACGAAAGTTGTTTTGATCATTTTGAGTATTTCAGTAGATGGAGAATTACAAAAGAAAAGGGATTATCAGTGCTCCATTGTTCTTGCAGATGCACAGTTCTAAATAGTTGGGACCCCGAAATGCTGAAATTATAACCAAAAATAATTTGAATTTTGTAACGAAACTGAAGAGAAACAGCATAGTGCTATTTTCAAGAGTCCCAGCGTTGAGGAAAAATTATTCCAGGAAAATATAGAGTAGGGTTTGCAGCTGCCTATTTTCCAGGCCTTGAGAAGAGTGTGCTCACGTTTCTCCTTGGGAAGGCAGTTTTGGCCAGTGGTTAGGGAGAGTCAGCCTTTGGAACAGATTAGAGCCAAGTTCCATCTCTGGGGGCTCTGCTGTGTGGCTTTGGACTAGTTACTTGACCTCTCTGAGTGTTTTCTTTTCCTTATCAGGCAGATGATAACAGTTCCTACCCCCAGGGTCTCTGTCAAGATAAAGTGAGAAAGTGCATGTCAAAAACTGGTGGCCTTGGGCCTGGTACCCTGTGAGCAGACAATAAACAGGGGTGGGAGGGAGATGGCAACGCTGACAATAGGAACAGGGCACAGAGGGTGATGGTGGGGACGCTTTGCTTTCACTCTCAAGACCAAGAACCCAGAACTTAAGTTATTTACCAGGTTGTGATAACTTTCTCCAATGGAAAACAAGAAGCACAAATATTTGCAAAGATCAAGTTCTAAAAACAGAAGTTTAAGCAAAATCAAGATGTAGGAAAATACCAGATGTCTTTAATTCTTCTTTTTCATTTTTTTCCTTTTTATCCCTCGGTGCACTGGTTTTATAGAGAGTCATTCAACTGTCTGATCTCTCCATAAAAATAGTCCAGAAGACCCAGTGATACCAGCATTGAGAGTTCCATGATTCCAGCCAGTCTAGAGTTTTTGTTGAAACGCAGAGTGAGCTATTCCAAAGCATGCAGCCTCAAGTCTGAGGGCATACTGGTTTCCCTCTCACTCTTTTCTCTGTATTGATTTAGCTCTGGCTGAGGAATAGATAATTTTCAATAAAGGACATTGATTTTAGTAACTGGGAAAATACTGATCGTGATTTTTAATTATGATTTTTATTAAGTGCTATGTTTTGTTAAAGCTCTAGGCAACTCATAGGAAAGTATCTGTAGCTGTATTTCCACATTCTAGTAAAAGAAAACCATTACCCAAATTTATATATGAATGATTTTCTAATTTGTGGAATAATAACTTGTGATAAAGTAAATACTCGGCAGAAAACTGAGTTGCATACTTTGTTTGAATACCAAGTTGGGTCTACTAGGAAGAAGAAATCACTGAAGCCTACATAGCATGGTGAGATTTAATTGCAAAGAGGATCCGTGCTACCTGCTGGTATTAACTGACAAACAAGAACTGTCTTCTGACGTTTTGTGTGAATATGTTGCACAGAATAATTAAACCTCAAACCATACTTGAGTCTTCAAAGAAATAATGGGAAATGTTGACATGTCATCAATGGGGGTTATTTAAATATTCTAAGTAATTGATGCCAATCTCTTACTTTTCTTTCCCTGTTTCCCTCATTTGAGTAGTTCTAAAATTGATAACAAGTTGTCGGGGTTGATCTCGATGACCCGAGAGCATTTGGAATTCTTGAAGTTACAAGAGAGTGAATGTGACTGTCCCCCTACCCCCACCCCCGTCTGTGATCACTGAAAGCTGATTGAACCATGGTGGTTTTTTTTTTATTTTTTATGTAATCCAATTAGTTCCAACACATTCTATGTAAAGTAGGTTGCTTTCCTATAACAATGACTGTGTTTGTCCTCCATTGATTTATGAAGCGCTCACTGTGCACTGGGCTTGCACCAGGCTCAGGGCTTTTAGCTCAGGGGCTTTTTTTTTTTTTTAGCTCAACCCCATGTGGGAGTAAGATAAGTAAACAAGAAATAAGGCAGAACAGGGAAAGTCCTATGACAGAATCCTGGCAGAACACAGGAGAGAGGTCGGTTCCCTCCCAGGGTAGGGGTAGAGAAAGAGCCCTAGAGCAGACATGCTTAGGTGTTTCTGCTCGCCCACGCTCCAGAGAATGTGCTGTCATGACGAAATCCATCTCATTCCAACCGCATAACTAAATTATATAACGGTAAAGGTAAAGTAGGATAATTTCAGTATTGATCTAAAAACAATTGGAAGGTCATTTTCTTTTTGGTGCAATACTTACATCATTTCAGAAATGCAAGAAATTGTATAAGGAAGAACTTTACCTACATCACAGTGTTTTCACGCAAATTTTAAGTAATCATTTTCAGCTGTATATATCCAAAAACTTTTAAATCAGAAATTTCAGTATTCAAAAGTGCTTGAAAGAATAGATTCTGCATGTCCTCTCTAAATGAAGGGGTGTGCTGCCCGAGCGTCTCCAAACCTTGCACTCCATGGAGTCAGCTGCTTCCCGGACACATCCAAAAGAACCTCTCTCAGCACCTCACACTCAACGTGGCTGAGACCAAACTCGTGTCCTCTCTCTGCTGTAAGGAATCACCTGTCTCCATTGACACCCGCCGAGGTCCCTGGCCGCTGTCATGCGGTTCCTGATTCTGGGCCCCTCCTCAGTTTCCTGTCCTGAAGGCTCGTGGCCTGGCCTGGTGCCGTGTTTGGACACTCACACCAGCTGCCCCGATAACCTGCTGTCTGTCTGTCTCTTTCCCCTCGAAGTCTCAGCCACATGGCTGTCAGAGTGGCCTTTTAGCCCTCAGGAGCTGGTATCTGCTCCGGTCGCTTCTGTGTTCGGTGGTTCACCATGACGTGGGTTGACGTCAGTGACATTTGGCAACTTGTGGGATGTGCCCGCAGCCTCCTGCACCCTGACCACTTGCAGCTCCATGTAGTTTCATGTCCCCTAACTTCATCACCGGCTAGAGGCTGTTTCTGTCCCCCCTGTGTGTTTGAGGGCATGATCACCTCTATCTGGAATGTTCTCCTCTCCAGCCCCCACCAACCCCAACCCAACTCATTCCTCCCCATCTTTCACGACCACTTTGGCGCCACCTCCCCGGGCAGCTGCTGGGTTAGGAGCCTTTCCTGGAACCCTCACAGTGCCCTGGGCATTTCTCTCTTATGGGACCTCTGGCCACCCCGGTCTGCATCCTTCCCCAGTGGCAGCTCTTGGAGTATAAATGAGAAAATATTTAGGTGTTACTTCCAACAGCAGAACAAATGAAAAATGGCAAAATCAACTCCTGGCACATTTAAAATGCATTTTATTTTCTGGTGTCAAGAGAAACAGAATGCCTCGTTAGATCAGCTAATCTAATAAGCAGAGAAAAAGAATGTTCTCGTGAAATTACGCATTCACTTTCTGTTTCCATCTGCTGACACGAGAGGGTCCATATAATTGGATTTTCTCTTTAGGGAAAGCTGCAGGCTCCAGGCTGCTGCCGCCACATCTCCAGAGTCGCCACTGTCCACCCACCCTCTTGGCTTTCTCCAGGGGCTTTTCATGTCCAGCCCCTTTTAAATAGACACACATCTTAGCAAGCCTCTGTCGAGCACCTTCTTGGTTTTGTCCATGCTCCCCAGCAAGCCACGGTACTAGAGCAGGATGTGGGATGTGTGTCGGCCCCTGAGCAACAGGGACAGCGCCTGCCAGGTTCTCAAATTCATTCATTCATTCATTCATCTATCTACTCAACACATTCAGCCCTTAGAACAGCACCCCTGCAGCTAACGCTCAGTAAATGTCGCTTGACCAGCTGGTAAGGTGTCCGGTTCAGCACAAGCTCCAAAGCAAACCCACCTGGGTGCTGCCACCATGGGGTGGGGCCTTGAGCAGGTCACTTGGCCTCCCTGTATCTCGGTTTCCTCCTCTAAATTGGGATAGAAACAGTGTCTAACCCATAGCGCTGGATGCTATCAGGATTCAGTGAGATACAAAGGGCTTAGCCCAGAGTACGTGCTGCAGGCTCTGCCCGGCTGGAGGGTAGGGACACAGGCATGAGCAGAGATTCCTCCTTCGGCTTAGGAGCTCGACGGGAGAAATGCACAGATAAGCAGACAGACGCAAACACAAAACGGGAGTCTGTGCGGGAAACCAGAGGAGTTCCCGGATGTGGGTGGCGGTGATGATTCAGCTGTTCTGTGTAAGAGAGCAGGGGAGGCCCCTGGGGAGACGGTGTTTAAACCCAGAGGAAGGATGAAAAGGAGCCAGCCTGCTGAAAAGCATGTGAGGAATGTTCCAGGCACAGCGTATAGCCAACACAAAGGGCCTAGGTGGGAGAGGGTCTGGAATGTTCTAGAACCAGCTGGTGTTGGCTGGGGTAGGGTGTGCCACAGGGAAACCGGGCACAATGCACGTGCGGTGGGAGGGTGGCGGGGGAGCTCGTGGGCACTTCCTCCGAGGCTGTGGGGAGATGCGGGGGTTTCGCACCGAGGGCCGCGGGAGGCGCTGGAGGGTTTCCGGGGGGTGACATGCTCTCTGGTGGGACCTGGGGACACCCTGAGCTGGCGCTGGGCGGAAGTCAGAGCAGGGCCCCGCAGCATGGGGTCTGTTTCCAAGGGTGTGGGTCGCACAACACTGACTCCCAGAGCCACCACTGCAGAAGCACAAACCCTGGGGCGTCCAAGCTGGGCGGGAGCTCAGACGAGGGCCGGAGACCTTCCTCCATCTCTCACGCCGGTCCCCGCGTGTGACACCGGGGCTCGAGAAAGCCCGAGAGCTCCCAGGTCAGGGTGCCGGGGCGCACGCCTGGAGAGCCAGGAGCAAGGCGTCAGTTTGGGGGGGGGGGTTTGGTTTGCTTTTTTTCTTTATTTAAATCGACAGATCGGTGCATGTTTTTGTCGTGTGCAACATATTGTTTTGAAGCGTGTGTACGTCGCAGGATGGTTAAATGTAGCTAATTAGCAAGTGCCTGGCCTCACGGGGTCCTCATTTTTGCGGTAGGAGCACGTGGCATCCACTCTGCACGTTTGGAGAGCCTGTCGCGCACCGAGCACCGTTCTTGCTGGCTTTTGTCCCCTTCCTCCGCTCCTCTTCCCCTTCCTAGCCTTCAAAATGCCTTGGGGAGATACAACATACACAAGTGCTACGACAGCATCTGAGCTGTAAATCAACGTGTCTCTTCCAGATGGTATGAGAAAACCCGAAAAGGAGCGCGTGGCTCGGTGCTGGGCCGCGGTGGGACACGCGGGGGCCGTGAGCAGAAGCCCCCGCCTCACCTCCTTCCGACAGGAGGAAACACACAGTAGTACTTAGGAACTCTCTGGAGCTCAGAGTACGGCTGGGCTTGTATTCCTGTTTAACTCAAATGACGTTTGGATGGCCGTGAAAAGCAGTAGGGTTTTTTTTTTTTTTTAGGCAAAAGCATTCATAGGGCTCTGTGTTGCTGTCCTGAGTAGTCATGTTTTCAAAACCTTCCAATTATTTTTACTGCTGCTAACCCCAAAATCACTGTGTCCACCACGCACTCGCTGACAGCCGTCCAGCAAAAGCTCGTCCTGTCTAATCCCGAGCCTTCCTGGTGGGTTTTCCATGTCTCTTGTGCCCACGATGAACTTTCCCCTCTAGGCCCGGACGGGAGCCTTCCAGACATGTCTGTCCTGCAGACTTCTTCCCATGTCACTGTAATGTTTGGTAGTTACATACCCATTCATTCGAAATAAAGATCCAGCATTCTTAAGACCCGAACTACTAAATTATCAATAAAACGTGAGATGAGTAAAAGTACGAACGAATAGTAAACAATATAAGGAATGGTGTAATTTAAAATACGTTAAATCTTTCTTTTTCTTTCTCTTCCACTTTGACCCACTGTTCTCCTTCGCTAAGACCAGCGAGGCCGTGGCGGGTCCTGCCCCAGTTGGGTGCCGGGCCCGTGTGTCCTCCTGCTTGCGCCTCTGCAGCTCCGCCCCGTTCCTCCCGCTGCTCCCCTCCCGTCCCCATCTTTCTGCTTCCACTCAGAACCCCCTGTGGGGAGATGCCTTCACTCCTGGGCCAGCCCCCTCCCTCCTTCACACCCCTCTTGCGGGGGTCACGTCTGTGGTTGCATCCTCAGAGCCTTGAGAACAAAGAGGAAGGACCTCGACCCCGGAAGTCCCAGCTCGGAGCATGCCGCCGTGGGGAAGATTTGTGATTAGTTCAGCTGCTCAGGTCACGTGTTCATTTCTGGGTCAGGAGTTGGGGGGACAAGGCGCCTGTCACCCCCCAGAACCAGATGGCGCAAAGAGCATCTTTGAAGACGTGGAGACGGGCGGGCAGACAGCACCAGCACCATCACTATTTAAAACTCTTGTCTCCTTACTGTCCAGACAGATAAAATCCAGGTCCTGTTTAAAGCCCTTCCCCGTCTAGCACCAACCTGCCTCCCAGATTCCAGACTCCAGATTTCCTGGCCTTGCCGTGGTCTGCCTGGAATCCCCTTCTCCTCCCGCCCCTCCCGTGCCTGGCCGGCTCCTGCTTTATCTGTAAGGAGCCGGCAGCTGCCTCTGCAAAGCCCTCCCTCCCCACACCCCACTGATCACGGTCTGTTCTCTGGGGAAGACCGGGTCCTGCGCTGCGATGGTCCTCCCCACGCTGGATTATTTGTCTGTCACGTCGCCAGGCTACAGTGTCCTCAAGAGCAGGGGCTGGGCTTCCTTGTCTTTGTATCCTACCAGCTAGCCACTCTCACATAGTAGGTGCACAGGAGGGACTTGCTGTGTTATAAAAAATAAATCGTGCAAGTTATATAAGGGTAAAATCATGCACGTTATATAAGAAATGGAAAAATAATTTGAAACCTGCATAACCCATGCTTTGCTCTCTTCAGTGAAGATCTAGTTGACCACATACGGTTTTAGTTAGGAGTAACGGGGGGTTTTCTCATCTTTCAATTTATCTTAGAAATTCAATATTTCAGTGTGTCCAAAATCATTTTTCCTCACCTCATACATACATCCCTGCCTTTGACATTTCATTGTTGTTCTAATCTCTTCTGTGACATTTCACTGTTGTCAGCGGGTTCTCTCACCTGCAGGAGAACCAGCGGGGAGGGGCAATGCGTGATCCAAAACTATTTTCCCAGCAGGTGGCTGAACCATCAATTCTAGTCAGCAGAGCCTGAGACTTCCAGGAAGGTGATTTTCCCAGGTCCGAAATCCGCCTGTACTGCTCGCAGAAGAATGTGTGCGCGCGGGCGTGTGTGTGCCTGTCCCACGTGTGCGCTGTTCAAAGCACGCATGTGTGACTCGTGCCTGTCTGTGTCTCTTCCAAATTCGCTCTGGGTAACCCAAACAGGTCGAACTCCTTTGGGGAGCCTCATCAGATGATCTATAAAATAAGAAGGGGCCACACATTGCTGCCCTATGGCCTAGACGTTCACAAGCCACATACCGATGCGGTACTGAGCTCATCTTTCTATGTTGTTTTATCTTTCCACAGAGGTCTCATTGCCAGCAGTTTCACGGAAACCCACTATCTGCAAGATGGTACTGATGTCTCCCTCACTCGGAATTACACGGTAATTCTGGCACATTTGGGTCCCCATGATACCATGCTGTCGAGTCTGTGCTTCAACTTTATGGCTGTTTTAGTCTGAGCAAAGCCACGTGCCCACATTCCTAACTCTGGCCCGGGAAGCACCTGTGGTGTGCTCCTGGGTGCCGCGGAGCGTTCCGTTGTAACCTCGAAAGCACCCGGCTCTGGCCAGGCATGTGCCAGGACGGCCCTTGGAGGAATAGGCTGGCCCCAAAACTGCCTTCCAAGGACTGTGGGTGCTGCTTTGCGCAAATCCTTTTTAGAAAACCCAGCCAAAGTTAGAGGCGGCGTGGAACGCACTCGTGCCTGCCCGAACGTTGCTGCGTCCAGCGCTGATGGACGGAAAACTGACTCTGCTTAACCTCTTGCGCGCGGGCCCCTGGTGTGGTTCCGTAGCATAGGTGTTAAGGTGTTATGATATAAAATTTATTACCTCTTAGGCAGCTTTTCCGGTGTTTGACCTTTCAGATGTAAACTGGACAAATGCTCACTTTGTGTGTTCCTTTAACAAAATTTGACTGTTGACTGTGCACTGTCTGTGACCGGCCACGCCCGGAAATGGGGGTTCAGAACCGGACAGAGTCGCTGCCTCTGAGCGCTCAGAGGGTCACTTGTTTGAAAGAGCTGTGGGTGTTTGTTTTTTAAAGGGTGAGAGTAGAAGCAGGCTGTACGTGCACCACTGGAGGTTGTCAAGTAGCCGTTGTCATGCCAACACTTTCCCTTATCGGGTGTGAGCGCTTGGCACTTACAAACCCGGTCCCTTCAGCCCGCCAGGAGCTTGCTGGAGGGAGCTGCTGTAGCCGTCCCGCTCGGTGAAAACACATAGCAACGCTGGATAAAATATAAGCATGTAGGAATTTTTGCTAATGCCCGGTCAAACATGAAAGAGAGTCAGAGAAATCCCCACGGGGCAGACACAAAGAGCGGATGTTTCCCCAGAGAAACATCTTTGGGAAGATGTTTCTTTGGGAAGATGTCTCACTTCTCATAAGAGACGTGAGCTGCTGCAACAGAGAGGAAGAAGTCTCCCAATCCAGAGAAGGGGCACGACAGAGCATTGTCTGCCAGGTGTTCTGGATTGAGAAAAGATTTCACAAAGAATAGAGACATCGAACCCCCAGTTTGTCTGGTGTGTAGACGTTGGAAATGGTCTAGGCCTGTGTCCAAATTTTTAATACCAGCACAGGAATGGGGTTCCTAGTCAAGATACTGACCTCAAAACTGGTCCCAAATCAGAGAAAGCCCCAAAGACCCAGCCGGAAGCCCACCCCGAAATGCTCCATAGGGATATTTCTGCAACCCACGTTACACGAGATAGATGTCCATGTGAAAAAAATTAACAATGAAAATATTAAAGATGAGCCCCAAGTCAAAACTGCAAACCACACAGTGCAAAAAAGCCCCTGTAAATGAGAACCACAGGATGAGAGAAATGAGAATTAACACCTCCAAGAACACAAGAGAATAGAAAAATCAGAGAAAATAGTTTCAAGAGAACAGAATAGATCTAATAGAAATTGCATAATGGAAAAAAAAAAAAAAATGCAGTAAGAAGCTATGTTTAAACTGAGCATGACGAGGCTGGCCCTGAGTCAATGAAAGGTAATTCTTGACGAAAACCCACCACGTCCCAGCAGGAAGAACAAAAAGAGACGCGGTCCAGGATGGCTCATAAAGGCAGTGCAGGATACTAGAGATGAACCCTCACAACCACCTGAGACAAAAGAGAGATTTGTACAAAATAATGACAATTAAACCAACAACTATTTTTTATTTAGCAACTGTGGCATTAAAACTTCAGAGAGCTAAGGGAAAATTACTGTCAACCGTAATTCTATACTCAACTTACAAGAACAAAAGTGAAATGGACATTTCTATGCAAAGATGAGAGAATTTACTACTCTGAGATTCTAACCAAGAAAGAATGACTAACAAAGAATATCTCAGTAGGCAGGAAATTGATCACAAGCTTCCAGGGCAGGAAGTCAGAGGCGCTAGTAAGCAAAATAATGTGAATATATGTAAAGAAGCTACTTAAAATAACAGTTACAACAATAATGACTGAATCTGTGTGGTTGAAAACAAGATGGGCATGTAGATTTAAAACAGTTTAAGAATTTGTAGTGGACTGGAGAATAGCAGGCTTGCTGATTAACTTTATAACTTTGATATAAATTTTAAGTATAACCATTTAAAGAATAGAAAAATAGAATGCACAATTCCAAATAAAAAGAGTGAATAAAAATAGCATTTCAACTCAGTAGAGGGCAAGAAAGAAGGAAAAGAATTAAAAAAGGAACAGTAAATACAAAACAAAAAATAATAAGGTAAAAATGAGCTGACATGTTGATCTCATTATATGTAAATAGATTGAATCTGTTGGTGAAAATAAAAACAGTATCTACTGAGTGTTTAAAATAAAATCCATCTACATAATTTTTACAAGATTTTCACTCAGAATAAAAAATAGTTATGTGAGAGGAAAGGAATAGAAAAAGATACAGTAGACAAATCTTAATCCAAGGAAATCTGCTATATTGATATTAACCTCAGATAAGCTAGACCTTAAGGTGAAAAAAGGTCATTATCAAGGATAAAAGAAGTCATTATATAATGAGAAAAGGATGGTAAGAGAATTTCAAAGCCCATATATAACAGCAAAATAATCTCAAAATGTATAAGGCAATAATAATAAAAATCTAAATCTAACTTTTAAATCTAATTATAGATTCAACTTGAACTAAGCTTTAGCCCAACTTCTAACTAAAAGATTTCTTAAAAATAAAAACAAAAACTGTTAAAAATTAGGCATTATTGGCTAAAGCTGTTTTTGCCTCTAAGTTTACTAAAAAAAAAATCTCCAGTATTGACATAGCACTTAAACTCAGCAATTTTTCCTCAACAGAAAACTGTCTAGATGTAAAGTTGATATAGTTTAATTGACACATCCACAACCAGAGTGGGAAATTTAATTATACCTTTCTCAGAAATGAAGGTTTTTAAAATGAGCAGAAATTAATGAAGACAAGAAAAAATAAAGAAACTCAAGAAAGAGAATAAATAAATTAATCGAAGCTGGTCATTTGAAAATACTAATAAAATGAATAAAACATTAATTAAGAAAAAAAGAATTCCCAAGTAAACAATATTAGTAATGTAAAAAGGGCTATAACTATTGTTAAAATCGCAATAATGTTATGAACAATACTAACCATTTTCTTTAAAATATAAGTTCTTAACGCTGGTTCAAGATGAAAGAGAGAAATTTAATTATAACTACATAAAGTAATAATGGTATTTTTAAGGTCTACTCATAAAAATAACAGATCCAAATGATTTAACCAAGTGAGCTTTACCAAATGTATCAAGAACAAATGGTTCCTGAGAATAAAAGAATATTCTTTTTTCAAAGAAGGGGGTGAGAGGAGCTACCAAAACCAGAAAAAGGGTGTACACAAATGAATCTTATAAACTAGTTTCAGTTATGAACATAGTTCCAAAAATCCTAAGTAAAATTTATAAACCCTATTCAGTGCATATTTTAAAAATACTTTTGACTAAATTGTACTTATCTGTGGAATGCAAGGATAGTTCAACCTTAGTATATCTAGCAATGCATTATAATAATTCAACACAGTTTCTTTAGATGAAAAGTATTATAATTGATATTTTATAATCTATACTATTTGTTTTCTAGATTATAATACCTCTTTTTTATCTTAATCTATTATGTGTTTTTATAGGAAAATGTCATGACAATCTTTAAACATATTCTTTAACTTTTACTTTTTTGGTTTATTTTTATTTTTTTTTATTTCAGCATATTATGGGGTACAAATGTTTAGGTTACATATATTGCCTTTGCCCTGCCTAAGCCAGAGCTTCAAGTGTGTCCACCCCCAGATGGTGCACACTGTACCCATTAGGTGTGAATATATCCATCCCCTCCTGCCCCCCACTTGCCCAACACCTGATGACCGTTACTACTATAGTGCACGTAAGTGTTGATCAGTTAATACCAATTTGTTGGTGAGTACATGGGGTGCTTTATAATAGCTTTTGTGGGTGGGGAATGTCCCCCATCTCATCTTTCTGCCCCCAGAAAGGCTCACATAGCATCTTACATGTACTGCAGTTTCAAAAAATGTTCTGTCTAGCCATTACAGTGCCCTTGGTGATGCCCTCCAGAATTCATTCCTTCATGTATTCGTTCAGCAAACATTTATTAAGCACCGTCTGTGTGCAGACACTATTAGGCTATGGGGATACAGGTTGAGTAAAACATATTCCTCAGAATATAGATTCTACTGGAGAGGCAACGTATTTTAAAAGCATAAAAACAATTATGCTTTAATATAATTACTACAGTAAAAAAGTGTGTACAAAATTTTACAAAGTATTAACTAGGGGCTGGTTTTAACTCTTTGGAGGCCATTTCACTAAGGAAGTGATATTTGCTCTAGGTCTTTAAAAGTGGGTAAAGAAGACAGCACGATGGGTGTGAAAACCTTCACTGCTAAGAAGTTTTGACTATCTTATTGAAAACTGGGAGCCAGAGCAAATGTTCGTGCAGCAGAATGGCACATCCAGGTCTGTGCTTTAGAAAGGGTCTCTGACACAGCAGGATGGGAGAAAGAGTGGTAGAGAGAAGACGGGAAGATTTGTGAGGGGCCCTCTGTGGTTGCTGGCGGTGGTGCCTGCAGAAGTGGGCCTTGGAAGGGACGGTGACTGGCCAGGATTGAGAGCACCTGAGGAGTCAAAGGAGGCACTGTCTGGGGTTAGAGGGTGAGGGAGGTGTCACCAATAGGGCTTTCCCTGCCACTTAGGACTTCGGGTGGGCAATGTGCTCCTCTGTGGTGCCGTTCAGGAGCAGTTGTGGGTTGGGAGGTGGAGGACAGGAGTCGCCGTCCGTCACGTTGAGCTTGCCGTGGGACAGCAGAGTGGAGGTGCTCAGTAGGCAGGTGGGCGTCTGCGAACTTGGATTCCAGGAGAAAGAGGCCTAAAGTGACATCTGAGGGTCAACCTCATGTGTAGCTGATAGTTGGTGCCATGAATTCACGCTTGACTTTTTTTTTCCCCCCCTAAGATCTCATTTAAAATGTGTCTTCAGACTTGGCACTAGGGCTGTCTCCACAGTGTAGACTGTCACTCCAAACAGGAACAGAAAAGAGAGATCCTAGAACTACTGCAACGACAGGCAGGCCCGGGTCTTCCAAGTGCCCGTTATCTGCCATTGGGAGTGGCACTCGTGTAGACAGACATCTCTTAGACTGTGTAAGATAAGCTTCCAAAGTTGTTTTCATAGTAATAGTTTCGTGTTTTCTGTTTCAGTCTCCCTTACTAATTTGCTTTGTTTTAGTCAATTTTCCCCTACTCTCTCCTTTGGGAGGAAATGTGGTGAGAGAAGAAGAAGAAAAGAGGGGTTTAGATAAACAAGAAAGAGTCCAATAGCTGCCAGGGCTTTTCTAGACATAATGTGCAAAAGCTGAAGGCCACAGATCCACGTTTGGTAGGAAGCAGCCCGGGCAGAAGGGCTCTGGGGCCTTAACGCTTGTCTCCGTGCCGTGCGAGACTGTGTTTTCTGTGTTCTGCGATGGATGTGTGATCAGAAGCAGTGTCTTTGCATTCTTCCTTCTCCTTGTTCTTCCAGGAGGTAACGAGACACAGGGCCGAGCAGTCCATCCCTCCCCCAACCCAGGAGGGTGGGAGGAGGCAGAGCCTGACACCCCTGATCCCTGGTAGCCGGGGAGCCCGGCCTTGGCAAGGCAGTGAAGCTGGTCCTGCTGCCTTCCTTCCCCGACTTCCCCACGGAGTCGTGGTGTCTGCAGCCCACCTTCCCCAAGACGCGACGTCCCAAGGCTTCGGCTGGCAGGAGAGGTTAGACAGTGCAGGAAGCCTCACGTCTGCCCAGGCCCAAGCTGGTGCCCCCTTGCAGACTGTGCCAGGAGCCCGTTTTCCTGGAGGTCATTAAGCCAGTGACGTATTCTGATCTTCATCTGACTCTTCGAATTTATCTTCAGTGTGTGGAGCAACTGGAAGATAGATTAATCGGCACCCAGAAACAGCCAGCACATGTGACTTTCGTAATTAGAAAAGTCATGGGCCGGGCGCGGTGGCTCATGCCTGTAGTCCTAGCACTCTGGGAGGCCGAGGCGGGAGGATCACTCAAGGTCAGGAGTTCGAAACCAGCCTGAGCAAGAGCGAAACCCCATCTCTACTATAAATAGAAAGAAAGTAGTTGGCCAACTAATATATATAGAAAAAATTAGCCGGGCATGGTGGCACATGCCTGTAGTCCCAGCTACTCGGGAGGCTGAGGCAGGAGGATCACTTGAGCCCAGGAGTTGGAGGTTGCTGTGAGCCAGGCTGACGCCACGGCACTCACTCTAGCCTGGGCAACAAAGCGAGACTCTGTCTCAAAAAAAAAAAAAAAAAAAAGAAAGAAAAGTCATGACTTTTCTTTCAACCCAGCAGCTACCTTCTCCTGTTCCTTCGAATGCCTTCTTGGCTATTAGCCACGTGACCGTTGAGATACGGAGGGAAGAATCTTGTTCGCTAAATTAAAGCCACAGCCCTAACAGCCGACCCTTCCAGCGGGACTGCCTTAAGGAGAGTCTCGGGCCTTGTGCTGTTTCATGGCAGGGACAGATGCAGCTTTGGGGGTTTTGTTTTTATTGAATCCGTCTGGAAAACAAAACAATCTGCTGACTCATCTCCTCATCCTCCAAAGTCAGCACACAATGCACTTTCCTAAGTTTAAAATTATATAAAAAATAAGAACCACTTTTTGTTAGCCATATTGCCTTTTTTTTTTTTTTTTTAATTTCTCAACAATGAGTGTGAGCTGGTTGACTCAGAATAGTGGCTGATTTTAATCTTGGAGTTGATCACTTGTCTTTCCTCTAGACTGTCCTGCAGGATGAAGTATTTGTAACTTCATCCTCTGCTGGCCACGTGGCAGGGAGGACTGTGTTTTATATTGTTAGGTTTAATAAGGCTTTCAGGAGACGATGGAATGTGCGTGACATTTGTGCTATTTACATCCCAAGAGCCGGCTCTGGGAAAGGCTGGCACAGCCTCCCAGAAAGGCTAAATGTTGTCGTGCTTTGCTGGAAGTGCACTCGTCTGTCACAGGCATGTTGTCATCCGAGCACCTGTGCCGCAGCAGGCACTGTGACCACCGCTGAGAATACAGCGGGGACTGTAGACAAGGGGGCCTACGTGGGGCTGGAGGGAGACGTGGTTATCCAGTTAATCACAACGTGGCTGACGTCTGGGCTGAGTGCACCAGGGGAAAGGCTGGTCTGGCGGATCACGGAAGGCTTCCTGGAGGAAGGAACCTGTGAGCCAACCCAGGAGAGGGAGGCGCACGGGCCGGTGCAGAGTTTTACTTGGTGATGAGGAAGCGTTCGGGAGTTGACAGAGATCGGACAGTGCAGGGCTAGGAGACCGTGCTGATAAACTTGGTCACAACGAGGGAACGCAGAGAAACAGCTAAGAGGTCTCAACCTAGGGGGTGTTGGGACCATGTTTGGGCTTCGAAAAGCCCCCCACTAGCTGCAGCAAGAAGGAACGGTCAGAGCAAGAGGGGGACTTCATCACGATCAAGCAGGTGGCTCTTGTGGAAGAACCTGAAGTCCAGGTGAGAGGAGATGGCCTGGAGGCCAGGGGCATGGAGATGAGGAGCAGTGACCCACAGACGTGAGCCTCCCCACTCGTCCATGATTCTCGCTGGAAAACAAGCTCGAGAGTGTTTGCTGTGACAGGTGTTGAAGGGGACCAGTGGATGTTAACTGAGGCTGGACCATCAGGTGCCATTGGAATCCGGTACTTCAGCCAAAGTGGTGTCTCGGTGGCATCCCCTCCATTTCCATGGCAACTATTGGTCATCAAAAAGCAGCAGGATCTTCTACAGTTGGCTTGGACTAAATGTCAGAGCAGTGGATATTAGGGAATCAACCCCAGCCCATTCCAGTTAGAGAGCATCTGAGAAGGATGAAAGGTGATTCTGGAGAGAAGTAGGAAGTCAGAGATCATTCACCTCTTGCATATGTGACAGGTATGAGCAAGGCCCACTGTCATATCCTTAAAAAACAACTTACAGTGGTCGGGATGTTCCCGCTGGCGCTGTGCTGCAGCATACCCAACTCACCAGCGCTTCCTGCCCGCCTCCCCCCAGGCGGCCGAGGCACCCAGCACGGACGCCTTCTCCCCCCTGGGGTCTTCACCCACGTCCTTCGTGGCACGTCTTACGCGTGCCCTGTCCTCCTCCTCTGTCACGTGGCTGTGCCAGCCCAGGTCCTCCCTGCCACAGCCGGGAGATGTTTTAGCCACTGCCTTTCTCCTTGTTTCCAATCTTACCTAGTTTTAATCCAGACCCTACTGCTGCCTGAACAATCCTGCTAAAACATCTATGTATGTCACAAATGTGCATTTGTACTTTGATCCTCCCAAATCAACAGCTTCCCCCGATGCCGCCTCAGTCAAGTTCAAATTTCCTACATTGGTATTCACATTCCACAGTGATGACACACCTGCCTTTTCATGCATGCATGCACTCACTCATTCATTCATTCATTCATTTATTCATTCATTCATTCATCTGCTCAATCAGCAAATGTTTGCCCAACATGAATAGAGCTAACGTTGAGTAAACTTCAACGACAGGCCAAGGTACTGTGCACAGCACTTCTTATACATTTGTGTTGTTTGGTCCTCACCATAATTCAATGTTTCCTATTTTTGTACCCAGAGGAGGAAACTGGACATAGAGGGGCTAAGTAGGTCAAGCCCGCAGCTAATAAGGATTCAAACCCACAGAGTCCGATGCTAGTGTCTGAGCTCCTGGTCTGCGGCCATCCCACCCTGCATGAGCCCGATCCCATCTGGCCCTGGGAGCCGAGCAGGGCCGGGCCTGGCTGGCACTTGGCTGGGAGAGTCTTGAGCACCTGACACTGTGACATGCCGCCTCTGATTCACCTGGAGCAAAACCCTGACGTGTCCGTTGCGCGTCTCTGGCCGCGCTGCTTGCCGTAATGCAATTAGTTAAACTGCGGCGAGGTCGATTCCGGAACAGACGGGCGTGCATCTCATCTGCACAGGGAGACACCCAGAAAATGCTGCTGGGGAGAGCAGAGGTGTTGGCTGAACCGAAGTCCTGGAATGTGGAGAGAGGAGGGGAGAGGCCAGAACAGGCCTCTGGGAATCAGCTAACCGCACACTTCGAGGCCCAGCTTGAACTCAGCCAGGGAAGGTCCCAGGCTTTGTGGCCAGGCTACGGACGGGAGGACACGGCCCCCGTCCTCGGGGAACGTATAGTCTAACAACAGATGGTTCAACGTGTCTCTGACAAAAAGGTTTCAAGAGCCAAACCCACGTCCCCAGAGGAGCTCCAGGTTTGGGTGACCTTCCCAAAAGTTGTCAGGAAGGGGCAGGCTCTGAGCTAGACCACCGGTCTGGAGGCAGGATGGGTGGAAGTTAGGATCACAAGCCGTGGCGTCAGACTGCCCGAGTTCAGATCCCAGCAAGCACTGAACCGGCCTGTGAGATGAGAAGATGGAGCAGCTAGACGCCAGGCCTGGCGCGCGGTCAGGCCTTTGGGAGAGTGAGCCGGGCAGCCACGGCCATGCTGACAGTCATCTCACAGCGGTTCTCTGCCACGCTGTGCCACGTGTTCCTCCCGAGTCCCTCGTAGATCCTGATGCAGACGAGAAAGTGGGTGGGCTGCACCCAAGAGCAAGGTGCAGGGATGTGCTGGTGACCGTGAGTCTCCATCACATAGCACCTGGCACCAGTAGGGTCTTCCGACCCCTGCCCCGCCAGCTCCCTCCTGTCTATTTCACACAACATCCAAGATGATTTGGAGCTGGGAGTTCGTGACAAGTGAGAAAGTATAAGCAAATAGCACTTGCTTCTGTCTAATGGGCCAGTTTCTCTCTCTTATATCCATTCATTCATTCAGCAAAAATACACCGAGCTAGGGTGTTCCATGTGGAGGAAGATAGCAGGTAGAAAACAGAGCTTACGGCAAAATGGGATGGAAATATTTGTGTTCTTATTTCAGATTTGTAGCAGTGCCTTACATTTTATGAATTGCTTCCCCATGTCATATTTATTGGGTCCATTAAACCCTGGGCAAATAAGGGTTCCGTAGGAGGGAACAAAGGCCTGGACACAGTCATGCTGAGATACAGGCTGATAACAGACACGCACATACATGCATACACATGGCCTTGCACACACACACCCATGCACATACACACACACCTGCATACACATTTACACACACAATGCACACATACATACACGTGCACACACACGCACTCACCCTCAGACCCCTCCTATCTGCAGGCTTTTCTCTGAGATTAGAAGTGACTTGACTTTCCAGTGAGTCCATGAGTGACCTCACGCTCAAGAAAAACATTCCGCCCAAGTATAGATTTTAGGCGATAGCTTGGTAAGCTTTTCCTTTCAAAAACACAAAGCTGTGCGGCCATGTGCTCCTAGCCACAGGGTATGCGGGGAGGCCCCTGGCCTGGAGCCCAGCGCCTGCCTGGGCTCCTGCCGTGGCTCCTGCCGCCCTTAACTGACGCTGTCTAATAGCTTTGAAGCTCAGTCAGGCTTCAGCCTTTGCATCTGTTCGGGGAAGGGGCTGGCTGAAAGAGAAGGGTTG
The DNA here is from genome assembly GCF_040939455.1 of Microcebus murinus. NCBI lineage: Eukaryota > Metazoa > Chordata > Mammalia > Primates > Cheirogaleidae > Microcebus > Microcebus murinus. The sequence goes on from NC_134117.1 coordinate 5,495,363, forward strand.
GCCTTAGATGGCCCAAAGCTTGTTTCCAGCTATAACATTCTGTGATTCAAGCCCTAAATCAAGATAGTCTGGCGTGTTGCATCTGGTGGTGGGACGGGGGAGGTCCTGCGAAGTCCCCCAAAGAAGCATTGAAAATGACTTCCACTCAGCAGACGCTCCCACGGACTGTCCGCTGGCAGTCCTTTTCAATTACAACGTCAAGCCATTTTCGTTACCACGTTAGCGTATAAAATTCCTTTCTTTCTGGTCCACTGAGAGTTGGCTTTTACAGAAGTTCGATTTTACTTCCCACATGGCATAGAGTTGAGGGCTGCCAACTTTCAAGTTCAAGAGTTCTTATTCCATCTTCCTCTTACCCACTGTTATGTTAGATTGATAGTATTTAAGAGAAGGAAAATTTATTTTACTGGAGTGGGGAAATGCATTAGGTTAAGTAATAAGTCTGTAAAATACATGGTTAGAGGCTTCAAAAAGGAAAAGATGTAATTTTGTGGTTATGCATGTTTGGGACTCTTTTCTATGTCATGTTTTGTTGGGAGAAGCAGAATGTAGCGGCTCAGCAGAACGAGGCAAAGACGACTGTCCCAGCAGGGCAGTGTCCTGTTCAGCGACGTCTCTAGAGACAGGAGCACGAGGGAAAGAGAGGCCATGCGGTTTCGCAACCTTGAGGCAATGAGAGAGGGGAAAGGGGGTGCCGTCTAGGCAAGTCTGTGCAGGGCCGAGCCACAGGCCACGGGTCCCTGGGGCACAAGACTGTCCCAGGCATGACAGCCACCTGCTGTGTGTCTCCCTGGTGTGACACCTCCAGACCTAACAAGCCAAGTGTCTGCGAACCCACACCACCCCTGGCTGCTTCCTGCCTCTCAGCACCAGTGCACAGAGGCAGCCTGGACCCTAGATCCGGGACACACACTGACCTGGAGACTGTCCCCAGTGGGCACTGCTGGTGATGTGGTCCGTGCCCCTCTCCCCACCTCGGTCATTGCCTAAGCGGGCCAGACCCCCCAGGGCAGTCGGAGAACACATCTCCTCCGCTGCCTGGGATTGAGTTTCCCAGGCAAACCCATGACACAGTGTGACTACTGCGTCTTTCTGAGCTATGAAATGATCGACACAATGACTTCCATTATAAACACTAAATCACTTTTGTTTAAACATTCAGTGAGTCAATTGGAAAACAAAAATTTCATGAAATTGTAATTGTCCTAGAGAATCTGGAATTTGGAGTTGTAGTAATTACGATTATGCTTAGTAATCTAAGAAGTTAATCACTGTCAGGAGTGAGCAATGGTCTTGTTAGCTAGTGGTCTGAAGGTGAGTCAAAAAGTGTGTTAAAGCCAAGAAGTTGTTAGCACTAGTGATGACTAAGAGAAGTGAGACTGTTTACTTTAAGGAGAACGGTTTGTGAGAGCTAAAATCCAACCCTTCTCCTCTTTGTAAGCAATATTTCAACCAAGCTGTTGAACTGGAAATCAATTTGATACTAATTTGTTCTCAGCTCATGCTTTAATGAGCTTATATTTTCTGTGTATTTAATTTGAAAGTACACTTGATAAATAATCTATTAAAAATAAATTGAGATTGAGAATAAATGAGTTTGAAATTTCAGAGGTCAGTAATTAGGATTATTGTTACCATTTGGTTTTTAATTTTTTACCCAGTATTTAGCTGCTCATAGCAGCATTTCACATTTCTCTAAAATGGGGCAAATCCTGCAACATATGGGACCCCAAGGATCTGTAATAGTCAAAACCCAGTCATTCTGGTCACCCCAGGCAGCCAAAACTCTCAGAGCAGCCACCAACCTTTCACTCGCCGAGTCATCTTTAGCTTTGACAAGGCTGCCATGTGCCCAGGCTAAAATCCTGACCCTGTGTGGTAGGGTCTGGGAGGGGGCCAGGACCCCTCCCATGTTCTGGGACATTACAATCCAATTACGTGATCTCCTCATGGCTGGGGAGTTATTGCCGTGCCTCTCCTAAGTACCCAACTGTTGTCTAGAGGGAGGGGACCCTGGAACTGCTCAAAATTTATTTCACACAGAGGTTAAGGAGGCAAAGCTGGTGGCAAGGTCTCCCCTCCCCAGTGGCCCAGGTGGATGCCTAGTGGCTGGCTGGGCAGCCTGTCCTGACTGCTCCCCAGGCGTCCTTTGCTAAGCCGCCACCTGCTTATTGTAGAGGGCAGCTTCACCAGGGGAAGAATAGGGTGCTGTGAGTACCACGCTGCTGCACCTGAATCTTCCAGCCGAGCAGGACCAGCCCCATCCCTGAGCTGCCTGTGCACAGTGCTTTCCCTCTGCGGGCCACTCCCTCTCCTGCCTTGGTCCCTGGACACCAAGCCTTCCCACTCCTCAGTGTCATGCGGGGGATCCAAAACAGAGCCTGCATGCAGTGAGCTATGATGACACCACTGCACTCTAGCCCAGGTGACAGAGGGAGACCCTGTCTCCAAGAAGAAGAAAAAGGAAAAGCCTGCAATGTTTTCATGTTTATTTTTTGCAATTGACATGATCCATAAGATAGAAAATCCAAGATATGCTACAAAGTATTAAACTGATAAGATGACCCAGCAACAGTGTGTGATACAAGATCAACTTATAAAATCAAAAGCTTTCTTTACATTAAAAATAGCCATGTATATGACATAATAGGAAAAAAGATCCTATTCATAGCAACAAATCTATATAATACCTATATATAAGCTCAACATTTTCCAGTAGCCACATGGGAAAAAAAAGTAAAACTAGACTGAAGGACATAAAATTAACTATAGTAAAAGGAAAACACCTACCACATACATGAATAGGAGCACTCCTTATTGTGAAGAGAGAAGTTCTTCTCAAATTGGCCTGTGCCTTCAATGTAGTACAAGCTCAAATCTCAATGGATTATCATGGAGCTTAAAATTTGATTCTAGAATTCATCTGAAAGAGAAAATAGGCAGTAATTATAGCCTAGAAACTTTTGGGAAAAGAACAGTACCAAAAGAACTTGTTCTTGATAAGTTTGCCAAGACAACTAAATGAGGGAAAGAATAGTTGTTTCAACAAGTGATTCTGGAACAACTGGATGTCCATGTGCAGAAGATTGAAGTTGGACTTATAGTTTAAGCCGTATGTAAAAGTGAATCCAAAATGGATTAAAGATATAAATGTAAGAGCTAAACTTGTAAAACTCTTAAAAGAAAACATAGGTATAAAACATCATGACTTGGTTAGAGTTAGGTAATAGTTTCCTGATATGACACCTAAAGTATAAACAACCAGGGACAAAAACTAAGTATAGTAGACCTCATCAGAATTTAAAAATTTGTACTTCAAAAGACCCAATAAGACATTGAAAAGACAACCCACAAGATGGGAGAAAATAATTGCAAATCATATATCTGATAAGGGCCTTTTATCCAGAATATATAAAGATCTCTTCCAACTCAACAACAAAAAGACAGTAGCCCAACAAAAAATAGACAAAGGATTTGAATAGATATTTCTTCAAAGAAGATGTACAAATGGACAATGAGCGTATGAGAAGATGCTCACCATCATTAGTCATCAAGAAAATTTAAAACTACATCGAAATACCATTTCACATCCACCAGGGTGGCTATAATCAAAGAATAAACAATAACAAGTATTGGTGATAACGTGAAATTGGAACCCTCATTATTGCTTATGGGGCTGTAAAATGGTCTAGCTGTTATAGAAAGCAGTTAAACATTAGAGTTGCTGTACGATCCAGCAATTTCACTTATAGATATATGCTCAGATATCACTTGTACTATATATTCGAGAGAACTGAAAACATGTGTCCACACAAAAACTTACACAAAAACATATGTCCACACAAAAACTTACACACCAATGTTCATGGCAGCCTTACTCATAATAATCAAGAAGCAGAAACAACCCATATATCCGTTAACTGACCAATGGATAAGCAAAAGCGGTCTTATCCACCCAGTGGAAGGTGATTCAGCCATAAAAAAGGGGTGACATTCTGATGCACACTACAACGTTAATGAACTTGGAAACATCATGCTGAGTGAAAGAAGCCACAAAAGGCACATATTTTATGGTTCCATTTGTATGAGATGAACAGAACTGGCAAATCCATGGACACAAAAAGTAGATTCGTGGCTGCCAGAGGCTGGAAGTGGGGGAATGGGAAGTGAATCCTAATGAATATGGGGTTCATTTTGGGGCGATAGAAATGCTTTGGAATCATAGCAGTGATGGGTGCACAACAATGTGAATATACTAAAACCCACGGACTGTATGCTTTAAAAAATGTGACTTTTATGATATGTGCATTTAATCTTAATTTTTTAAAAATGACTTGCTCCATCTGATATCAAGTGCCATATAGAGCAGTAGTAATTGGAGCAGTATGGAATTGGCACAGGAGCAGATAAACGGGTGTCCATCTCAGTGGCGAGCACAGGTAGTGCCAAGTGGAGCCACAAACACATCGTCTGTCTGGAGCAGGCGTCCTCAAACTACGGCCCACGGGCCACATGCGGGTGTTTTTGCCTATTTGTTTTTTTTACTTCAAAATAAGATATGCGCAGTGTGCATAGGAATTTGTTCATAGTTTGTTTTTTTTTAACTATAGTCTGGCCCTCCAACAGTCTGAGCGACAGTGAACTGGCCCCCTGTTTAAAAAGTTTGAGGACCCCTGGTCTTGAGTGTATGTCAAGGTAGCACGTCCCATGGGTGAGAAGAGGAGAAGCAGTGGTAGAACTCAGCCGGTTCTTATGTGTTAGGAGAAAGTTGGCATCCAACCTCACGCTTTCACAGCAATAAATTCCAGGTGGATTAAAGGGCTCGTGGTAAGATTATAAAAACAGAAGAAAATAAAGGGCATATTTGTGACTTGAAAAAAGCCACCTTAAGTTATGCACAAAATGCATAAAGAGAAAGATGGGTACATGTAAATTTATAAAAATAAGAACAAAAGGTATGACAGTGTTAAAAGACATTTCCCACATAACAACAGGCAAAGCATTACTATCCCGAATCTATAAAGAACTTCTAAAACAAATAAGAAAAAAACAAACGAAGTAGTAAACATCCCTACGGCCCTCCCATCACCATGCTTTTGTTGACTTTCAGATGATCCCAGAATTCTGTCCTCTACTTTGTGACAAAGAGGTCATCTTAGCCCTCTTCTCCTGGTGTTACCTTCTTTCCTCCATCACTCGATTCCACATGGTCCGTCTGCTCAGCGCAGTCAGGCTAGTCTTCGTTGGGCAGAACAACCGGACGCTGAGCCCTGCCCTGGAAAGTGAGTCACCACAGTCTCGAGTGGAGGAGCCGTGTGCTGAGACGGGTGCAGTGGGAACAGCCCAAGTGTCCACTTCTCTTTCCCCTTAGAAGATGCAGCCCTTTCCCTGTGGGGACCCCGCATGCAGCTGGCATTCAGGGGACCTGGGTGAGGAGCCCTGAGCAGTCAGCCACCTAATTGGGGCTGCAGCGTAACCTTTGTTCAACAGTGAAATTAACCTCGATTCAGGGCAGGTATCTGTCTTCACGAAGGAAGCGTCCGTGCTGTGGTTTCTTTTTGTAAGCAGTGACGTCAGGAAAGACTAGGACACCGAGGCATGTCACATAGGGATTTTTGTCTTAGACTTAGAAGATTTTCCTGTTTTTTTTTTTCCTGCTGAGATAGACTTTCAGCTCTCAGTGGGATAATCCAGCGAGGTCCCCTCTCTGTTTCTTCACCAGCCCCCTTCCTCTCATCTGCTTGCCTGTTTTCCTAAGCCATCCATTCAGACCTTGTCATACCATATCTCACAGTGTGCTAAAGTACCCCCTGCAGTTCCTCGTCTCATTACAGAAGACGATTTGCATGAGGGTGAAATGGTGATGCCAGTGTGATCTGTTCTGCTGCCGGAGTTTGTGAAACGTTCTGCATCAGGGCTTGCTTGTAGGGTGTCAGAGAGACACGAGTGCAACTGGGGTGCATTTGAAAGCCCAATTGCTAGTCTCCAAGTAAATCGGATATTCCTGCTGTGGATCCTGGCTGGGGGACGTTGGGCTTTGCATTAAATATTAAGACGGCTGGTGCAGTATTTCGTGTAAAAGGAAATTCTATAGCTAAAAACACACGGAGAGGATTAGAGGCAGGTGATTTTTTTTATAAGTGAGCAAAAGGATGTAATGACTGACCCAGCTTCCTCCGCTCCTCCCCTTTAGGGTCATTGCCACTACCACGGGCACGTGCAAGGATATCCCGATTCCACGGTCAGCCTCAGCACTTGTTCCGGCCTCAGGTAAGTGGCCGTGACTGTGGCGGCTCTGGTCCTGAGCACAGCCACTGCAGGCGAGCTCTGTCTCTCCTGTTGGCCGTGGAGCGCCGAGAGTGAGCGCCGCGGCAGCCACACCTGCACCTGGGCGAGGAGCCCCTGGCTGCACCGCTCGCACGAGCGCGGCCGCCCGGGGTGTCGGCTTCTCGTCCGGGGCCCACGTTCAGTGCCGCTCTCAGGCCGGGGAACTGGCTGAGCTTTGGCACCCAAGCATTTTGCGACTTATCTTTCATTTATGTGGCTCTGAGGCCTAATCGTTGCCGGCGTTGAAAGACAGGACATCAGGTGTTAATGTTGAAGGTACTGGCTTAACAAACATTTAGAAGAGCCTCCTCTCGTTAGGAAGCGAAGGAACTGGTTTAACAGTGATCACGGTGAGTTGGACACAGGCGTGGATTAGTAGGGGTTTCGCTGCTCTGCTGTGGGCACGGTGTAAGGAGCAGTTATTCTGCGTTGGGGACAAGCCAGTGCTGGGCTTCACTCATGGCCCCTTCCGCCCAAGTGACAGCTATTAGCCATCAGGTGGCTCTTACGTGTGCCCCAGGAAAACCATTTTGCCTGACACATTTGCAGCTGCTGCAGCCTTTTTGCTGGTTTTATCTATTGTGTTTGTGAACTGACTGCTTGTATCCACCACGCCCTGGGTGGCTTTGTCACCCGGCAGCAGGGTGAGGTTTTGTGGGAGGGCAGCCCTGGGAGATGCCACCAGCTCGGGTTAGAGAGCGGGTCGCGTTCCATCCATGGGCGGTAACTGTGGTGTCTCTGTGCGTTCTGCATGGGATCGTGGAGAATGAGAATACACGTGACACACGCACACACAGCAACAACATACACCTGCTAGTTCTTCAAAGTAGCTGCCTTGATTTCCACTCCAGCTGGCGGAGAATGGGAGTCCTGCTCCCTCGCTTCCTCCCCAGTGCGTGATATACCTGATTTATTGTGAAGCATTTGCCATCGGGATCCAGCAGTACATATACAAGGCTGTTCCTCTTTCCCCTGCACGCCCCTCCAGTTGGACTCGGGTAAAATTGCAACCGGGGTGTACTTGCGTTCCTCTCACTCCCGTGCATGCAAACACACCGTCAGGGACTGGGCTGTGTGTTTGTTTTTGTAAAAAAATAGTCACTTCATACACATCACTCCACAGCTTGCTTTTGTCACCTGACCCTGTTCCTCCTCGTCAGTAAATATAAACCAAAGTCACTGAGCAACTACACACACTCTGGCACACAACTCGTGCAAACTGCGTTATCTTTAAAAAGTATTGTTGGTGTCCCGTTTACGTGACGCTGTTGAGCTTTGAACCTGGGCAGCGAAGGAGGTGTCCTGTTTGAATTTGTTGCTCCAGTTACTTATCAGCAAGCTTTCCTCGAGCACTTCCCCAGGGCCAGCGCTGTCCCGGGGTCTGGGACACGGCACTGAGCCACACTCCAGGAGCACCTCCCAGTGGAGGGAGCAGATGGTGGGCAGAGGGTAAGGCACGTGACGTCCCGGGGGGAGTAGGACTGGGGTGGGGGGCAGGAAAGGCAGTAGGTGGTCAGGGAGGCTCTGAAGGAGGTGAGGCGAGGCCGTCAGACGTCTGCAGGCGGCACATTCGCAGAGGGGACGGCAGGTGCGCAAAGCCCCTGAAGCGGGAAAATGCCTGGGGCGTTCACAGAGCAGCCAGGTGGCCTGCGAGGCTGCAGTGGAGAGGGGCGGGGCCGTGGAAGGAGATGAGGGCAGAGGGGAAGGGGAAAGGCCGGCTCAGGAAGGGTCTTGGAGGTGATCAGATGTCCTTCGGCCCCTCCGCTGTGATGGGTGCCAGGGGGGGCTTTGGCCGAGGTGACGTGGTCTGGCTTAACACTCCTACTGGGGCACTCAGCTGCCAGGCCGGAAATAGACTGGAGCGGGGTGTGGGTGGGGGCAGTGTGCACAGGAGCAGGGGCCCAGCCAGCTGCCTTCGCGGGATCCTGGCGAGTGATGGCGGGGTCTGGACAAAGGTGGCATCTGGACACATGAGAGTCTAGGAACATGGTCAACGGGGAGGCTGGCGACTCCAGCTTTTGCTGGTGATCTGCATCTCAGACTCTCAGATCGCTTCCCTGGGGCAGCGTGGGGCACAAACGCACACAAGCACCGAGTTCCTGCTCTTGAAGCAATTGCTGAGGACATGCACCGCCAGGTAGGGGCTCCAGGGCACATGCAGGCCCCGCACGAATGGTGGGTGCTCAGGAGAAGGTGGAGGAGAGGAGAGAGTTTTTGGAGCAAGGAGGACAGGACAGCCCATGAGCATCGGGGAGCCGAGGTACGGGAGGAGATTTAAACGATGGAGCAGCATCTCGAGGGGCTGCAGGGACGTGTCGCCGGTGGGGGTGGGGTCAGCCAGGTCTCTGCTGGGGGAAGAAGGTGAGAGGACTGTTGAGGATGGGCTTTGGGTGGGAGGATTTGAGGGTGGACCGTGAGTCCCAAGAGCACAGTGGGAAGGGCGAGAGGCAAAGGGGGCACGGCTGGGGGAGTTAGAGCATTGGAGAGTTGCAGAGCGGAAGGGTCAGTGTCCGTGGAAAAGCAGTGCTCCCAGGGGGGATGGATGGGGAGGGGATGGGATGGGCTCAGACCTGGTAGCGTCCAGGGTGAAGGTGAGTGACCGATTCAACGTGGGTATTCCAGGCCCCCTGGATAGATGTTCTCACCCGGAGCCTGATAGCCAGCCGGGGCAGTGAACCAGCCGTGGGACCGGGGACAGGGCGCTGCACCTGTCTGAGCCATTTCCTTGGTATGGAATGGAGATGACATTTCTAGCTGAGAGGGAGGTTTTGCAGATAAGTGCAGTTGCCCTGTGGGAGAGCCCAGGCCTGGGCCCACTGGCGGTGAGCAGCCAATCAAAACCCATCAGCCTCTTGAGCTGGTCTCGCGTTCTCTGGTTCTGGGGCCGGGCCCGTAGGGAGGTGTGTTCGCGCCGCACTCCTGGGTTAATTCCACCCAAGCGCTGCTGCTCCTGAGGGAACCAAAGCAGAAACGCACACGGCCATGGAGGTAAGGACCACCCACCTGGGAAGGGAAAACCCATGCTTCACTATTACGCTTATCATAACAGGGGCCTTGGAAGGTGGACCTCTTTGTTTAAAGGCCATGTATTAAAGGCTGAGTATTTTCTGGTTTTGATTTGAAATTAAGGTCAGTGTGTGCAAAGAAAAGAAAAGCTAATTCAAACTAGCTTAAAGAAAAACAGAATAACAGGGATGTTGACTTATGCTACTGAAGAGTCCAGGGATGGCTTCAGGCATGGATGGACCCAGGGTCCTAATAATCAGAGTGCATTTTCTTTCTGCCTCTCGCCTCTACTTTCCCCTCTGTTAGTTTCATCCTCAGGCACTGACTTAGCTTGGGCTGCCATAACAAAATTCCGTAGCCTGGTTGGCTTAAACAATAGAAATTTATTTCTCACAGTTGTAGACACTGGAAAGTCCAAGACCGAGGTGGTGACAAGACTGATTTCCTTCTGAGGTCCCTTCTCTTGCCTTGTCATCGTCTCGCTTTGCACTCGCGTGACCTCTCTGTGTGGGTGCATGGAGAGAAGCAGCTCCGGTGACCCTGACAAGGGCACCAGTCCCAGCGTGGGGGTTCCGCCCTCGTGACCTCATCTGAACCTAATCAGCTGCCAAAGGCCTCATCCCCTCACACCATCGCGTGGGGGGTTAGGGCTGCTACACGTGAATTTAGGGGGTACATAGACATTTAGTTCATTGTAGGCACAGTTTTGTCTTGCAGGTTGTTTTGGTAACAAAGGGTGTGCCAGCAGCCCGAGGCTTCCCTCCTCTGAGAGCAAGTGCAATAACGAGGGCCTCTCTTCCAAGGTCGGCCGAGGTCCCCTAAGCACGTCTCGGTGGCTCTGACCGGGTCACTGGCCCGTCCCTGAAACAATCACGGAGGCCAGTGGGGAGTGCAATGCTCTGGTCCCCAGGTGATGAGCCTGTGCCAGCCCAAGGGGACACTACGCTCACAGCCCAGAGTCGGGGAGCAGAGAAGGGGCGAATGGTTTAAAGAACAGCCGTGAGCTCTTGCCGGAAGGAGGACAGATACGAGCCAGGGATGCTCGGAAACAGACAGGCCTCCCCCAGCAGTGGTTATGAAGATGTTCTAAGTCATCAAAACTGGGACCGGCCATAAATGGAGGCATCCAGGATGGGTCAGATAATTTTCAGATAATTCTTTTCTAGGGATGCCAAATTGTTGATGGGTAGAAAGGAAAAAGGGGTACCTACAAGACGTTCCTAGTAGGTCCTGTTCACATCAAATAAAACAACTTATAGACCAGCAACATTAGCTCATTGGGGGGGAACAACTAGGTAGAGTGTCCCAGAGTAACATTCAAATGGGACAGATCTGCCTGCAGTGCATGGCCACGCTGCTCGGTCACCACTGTCCCCCCCCCCCGGCCTGCCCTGCTGCCACCCTGTGCTGGGCATGCCGCCTGAGACCTGCAGCCCCCCACAAAGCCACAAGGAGCCATCGGGGTCCCCGGTTCCTCCCACCGAACAGCCTCAGTCTCGCCGGCCAGACTCTGCGTGTCTGAGCCCCGGCGTCCCGCCCGCAGCACCTGCGCAAGTCCCCCGCCCAGCACCTGGCACGGACCGTCCTTTGGCAAAGGGGAACACTGTGGAATCCTGTGGCTAGGATTTCAGGAAAAGCCAGAGGAGTGAGTGCCGAGCCGTCTGGTGTCGGCCACCAGGAGGGAGTGGGAGCGGTGTCGGGGAACACGGTGTCGGGGAACACGGTGTGGGTCTGGTGAACTCCTCGCTATGGCGCTCCTGAGAATTCTGACTTCCCCGATCCCTGTGCTGCTGTTGGGAGAGCAGCAGACCATGCACCAACAGAGAAATTCCGGAGTCGTGCAGTCAACTTTACGATCTTGCAGAATCAGACCAGAGTGGGGAAAAGCTGTGCTTGATCAACTGCTCACTGACAGAAGAATCCGTGGAGGTTGGGAAAAAAAAAAATGCAACTGTAGTAGCACCAGCCGGGACGACATTAAGAATGAAAATAGGAATTAACAATTATGTTAAATATGGTGTGTTCCAGAAACACATCGAGATCCAGGAAGGTGGAGGGAAGCTGGAGTGTCCTGGGAGACACATTAATTAGAGCCCAACGGATTCTAGTTTTGCAGAGAAAATGCAGAGACAGACCATTCTCTGTTGCTTCGAAAAGGCTGGATCCAAACTGGGCAGGCCAGGAAACCGCGTCCCAGGTTAGAGAAGAGGTGGGGGACTGAGTACGTTGCCTCCGAAATCCGAAGCTTGAAGGGAAAAAGATAAGGGGAGAAAAAAAAGACGTAAAAGTCCCAGTAGAAATTGGGCTCAGAGAGGAAACAGCTCCTGAGCACAGGGGATGACGTGCAAATGGAAAATAGGTCATAAAAATGAGCTCAGCCGTGGAGTTTATTCTTACTTTGAAATGACTCCAAGCCAAATGTGGAGTTCAGGCCATGCACTGATTCTGTCCTGTGTCACATGTCCCCCACGATGCTCAAGCCCCAGTCAGTACAGTTTCGGTGCAGTGTTCACGCACTCCTCTCGCTCCTACGATCTCTTGCAGCTTGGTGCCACTCATCCCTGCCAGTGAGTGAGCCCACGGGCGTGCCTGTGAGCCCCAGATACTCGTGACACTGCGGCGCACAGATACCAGACTGTGGGGAGCCAATCCGGCGCTCAGCCCAGAGGAAATTACCTGCTGTACTTTGTCAGAGGACAGGTGTCCAGCCCCTGCTGGGGCCTCAAAACAGCCATGCCCCTGTCTTCTGACTGTATTCATAAATGTCACGTTCCCCATACCCCTCTCCCCAGCCTGGGGCATGAGCTCCTTGGGGATGAGGTTTTTTCACTCACTCTGGTTCTCTTGCTCCACCCTCTCAGTTGTGGCCTTGTGCTTTTGGAGTGAGCCACGTGTTCTCCCATCCCCTGCGGGCGTGGTGGTTAAAATCAGGCTTAATTTTGCCGGGCGCGGTGGCTCACGCCTGTAATCCTAGCTCTGTGGGAGGCTGAGGCGGGCGGATTGCTCAAGGTCAGGAGTTCGAAACCAGCCTGAGCAAGAGTGAGACCCCGTCTCTACTATAAATAGAAAGAAATTAATTGGCCAACTAATATATATATAGAAAAAATTAGCCGGGCATGGTGGCGCATGCCTGTAATCCTAGCTCTGTGGGAGGCCGAGGCGGGCGGATTGCTCAAGGTCAGGAGTTCAAAACCAGCCTGAGCAAGAGTGAGACCCCGTCTCTACTATAAATAGAAAGAAAGTAATTGGCCAACTAATATATATATAGAAAAAATTAGCCGGGCATGGTGGCGCATGCCTGTAGTCCCAGCTACTTGGGAGGCTGAGGCAGGAGGATCGCTTGAGCCCAGGAGTTTGAGGTTACTGTGAGCGAGGCTGATGCCACAGCACTCACTCTAGCCTGGGCAACAGAGTGAGACTCTGTCTCAAAAAAAAAAAAAAAGGCTTAATTTCTTAAGGAACCACCTACTTTAACAGACGTGAGCGAAGCTCTCACTTACCAAATGAAGAAACAGTATCTAGGGTTGTAGACTAGAGATTGGTTGTGATCATGGTGATTTCCACTTTAAATGGGGTTGATCACACCTGAGCACAAGGTGTACATGCACCCATATGCACTCACATGCACACGCACTCACACGAGTACACACTCCGTGGGGTGGTGGTGCCTGGCATCGGTCATGCTTTATTCCTCATCATCATTACAGTCTCTGCTGCATGAGGGCAGGAGTGGGTGTGATCGTCACCGTCCTGCACGGCCACTGACTAAGGCACAGCCTTCTCAGGGACCTGGTCCCGATGCTGGAGCTTGAAGCTGACGTGAAGCTTGTCCATGTCTCACTCCGGTTTTTGCCTCAGTCTCCACTTGACCACCTTCCCGTGTCTCTGTGTCTCCTCTCTTCTGGCTCTTAGAAGGTCATGTGTCGTTAGATTTAGGGCCACCCTAATCCAGGGCCATCTCATCTTGAGATCCATAATTACATCTGCAAAGACCCTTTTTCCAAATAAGGTCACATTCATGGGTCCGGGGATTAGGATTTAAACGTGTCTTTGGTGGGGAGATTATTCAGTCCCCTGCAGTGACCTTGGGGTCTTGACACTGGTTTCCTCTTAGTCAAAAGGGCTCGTGTTATCTGCTGTACAGGATTGCTGTAAATATTAGGGAAAATAATATATGTGAGAGTCTGGCTCATGGTGTGGAGTTGCTTTTGGGGTGATGAAAATATTCTGAAATTGTACAGTAGTGATGTTTGCAAAACTCAACGAGCATACTAAAAACCGTTAGATTGCGCGCTTTACAAGGGTGAGCTTAGCGGCTTGTGAATTATTTCTCAATAAAGACGTTGTTTTAAAAAGAGCCTGACTTGGGCTGCCTCTTCGTAAATCCTAGCTGCTATTATTATTATTGATGTGCCAGCGACAACTACTCTTAAAATGTTTTATGATAGCTTAATCTTTTACCTCTTTTGTCGCGTTTCCCCGCCGTGGTTACGAGTTCCCTTTGGGACGGGAACCAGGGGCAGGATGTTTGTGCATGTCGAGCCCAGGGCCTCGCACATAGCAGGGGGATGACGAACGTTTGTTTTGACTGCACCTGAGTAGTTCACACGGAAATGACTGGTTGAGAATAAGCTGTGCGGTGCTCCTGTGTTAACTAATACTGCTGCCGTGTCTGCTTATCAAACATCCATGAGGTAGGATGTTACTTTTACCCGTGAGCTCCTCCACAATAAAAAAAGGACTGAAATGAAATCTCATGCCAACTACATTTCCAAGTTATGATTGACAGCATGATATTAAGTCCAAAAGTCCTTTTCCAGGAAATTCAATTAGCAATTGAACACCAAACTAGCCGGGATAATTCGTGTTTTCTAATCATTATCTTATTACAGGTTGGTGGAAAGCCATGCACCGCTGTCCTGCTCACCTGAGCGCAGTAGGAGAAGTCAGAATAAGAACAACATTAAGCGGCATCATTGCCTGGTGCACCATTGCTTCAGAGATTAAAAACTGAATTTCCAGAAGGATAAAAGTGTATCTTGAGGAAATACAGGACTCTTGAGTTTTCATTTTGAAAGCAAACAAAGTCAACTTAAAATTTCAACAGATTCCTCTCTGTTTCCATTCCAGGAAAAAAAAAAAAAAAAAGAACAGGACTTTAGATTTTAAAGGAAGGCCGCTGGTTTTCAAGGCAGTCGTTGGGCCTCTTGCTTTTCTAATTCTGCGTCCATCATGCTCCTCCCTGCTCTGGGCCCCTCATCCCTGTTCTGGGAACCTTACCCCTCTCAAAACAGTGCGGAGGGAAGCAGGTGAGCATGGAGGTTAAGAAAGCCCGGCCCTGGCCACGGGTCAGGACTGGGTCCCCAGCTCTGCCACCTGCGCACCACGGCCAGAGCAGCAGCCGTGTGAGCATCCGAGGGGCAGTAAATGCTACGAGTGCAGCCCAGAGCCTGGGGCCGAGGAGGAACACCATAGGGCGGCCCTTGCCACCCCCCAAACCCCTTTCCTGCCCCAGAACTTGGCTTAGCCCTTCATGATGGCTGGTCCAGCGGCTCCACACCCTCCTCCTGTCCCTCTAGGAAAGGAACCCACAGTCTTTATCTTCCCAAACATAGGAGACTCTTCTGATCTTTCTCCCCTATTCTACCAAGGGGAACAGAGCCCCATATTCAATGTGTGCTGCATTTAAATTCCATGCTCTGAGATCTTCCAATTCCCAAGTTTGCAACTAAATATCTATGACATTCAACTTAAAACAAATTACATCCACTTATCTGACTCGGGGCCAGTAAGGGCTGTGAGAACATCAAAATTGTACATCTCAGAAACCCTGAATGCTTGAATTTTGTGTCCGCTCTTGTTTCCAGCAATCTTTAGGGCTAAATGATTAATTATACCTAAGACAGTCCAAAGCAATTATTTAATTAGGCTGTATTATAGGCTGCCAGTCATTTGGAGCAAAGGAAAGGCCTTTACCCTGGTTTCTCAACATCTGGCCTTTGGATGACTCAAAAGATAAAAGGAGATATGAGAACATTTTTATGACTAACAATTTCTAGAAATTTTCCACTAAGTAGAAAAACTTTTTCAGCAATTTGTTCTTCATGATTAGAACGTGGTGACATGTCTTACTGTAAATGTTCAGATTATTTAGATTCAATGCAGAACAGAAAATGTTGCAATAGGAAATGACATGGCGCTATTTTCTTTTTGGGGCAGGAAGGTCAGTTGTGCTCATTTCTACTTTCTCCTTGACTATTTTTCAAAGTTCTCTGTCTTAAGCTTTTTAAAAATCAACTTTAGTAAACAAAAATGCCCCATTACCCATTCTGAAGTTAGAAATATGTTTTATTTTGTAAAGATCATCTCAAAGGAAGAGCTACAAGCCACCCCACAGAGTTGGCGACAAAAGTAGTGCTTGAATGATCCACTTGGAGATACCCACAGACACTAGTTGGGAGGAAGACAGCAGCTACATGTAATGACTTTTAATCAATCTGGCCTTTAGATGACTTAAAATATAAAAGGAGATATGAGACCATTCCTATGATGAAGTAACAATTTCTAGAAATTTTGGATTTGAAAATATTTTAAAATTCTTCAGTTACGCCAAACCACGTTGGGCTCCCCCATCTCTAAAGAGTTCAGTGTCTTGACTTCTGGTCGTGGGCAGATCAGCTCTCAAATGGTGTGCTGCATTGTCCTGTATGTCTCGGTGCTGTCTCATCTATTGGGGTACAAGCGTCCAGGCATGTTGCTCCCACTGCCAATAGCACCCCCATAAAACAGGATTTGTGGTGTAAACCCGTTGGATGATAATGAATTGATCAGTGTGTGTTTGCTCACCACTTATCTTCAAAATAGATACTTGACTAACTCACCCCTCTTCCTTGCGTAGCATTTGAGCATTGAAATACCATCATTCTGTTAAAGTTCGAGTGGTGAAATACCTATCAGTGGGCTACCAGTGAGCATAGGCTGAGTGAATGAGCAAATAGAGGAGCAATAATAAATGACACACGGACACCTTGCACAGTCCCTTCTTTGGAAAGAAGCTCAGATTGTCTGAGGCAAACTGCTAGAGTCTACAGCTTTATTAGCTGTTTCTTAAGGAGTGAGTCATACGCAAACCCTTGGGTGGATGCCATGTAAATTATGTATTAGAGCTAATGCCCTAAACCTGTAGTCCATGGACCTTATCCTCAGTCCTAAATCTGCTAAAATCATCTGCAAAGTTTTGTGGTTATGTATATGTGTGAAATATCCTGGGGAGAAACTAAGGAAGTTCATGTCTCAAAAAAGGTTAATTGCCATTGTGTCCGAGGCGTCCATTTACGGTGAGATGAATGTTGCATGGATACTTTGTGTGTTTCTAAAGTGGAGAGATGCTGGCCACCTTGCTAAATAATGTAAGATGCTAGATACACGGGAGCTGCCAGTCTGCTGTTACCCAAGTTGCCATTTCTCCACCAAAAAAAACCCTTATTTTCAGCATCAGAAAGCACTTGTAAATTAAAGTGCTTTGCTGTCTTCCCTTGGCTAAGAGAGAAATGAGAACCAACATGCAGGCCAAGGTGTGCCATCGCTGGAGAGCAGACAGCGCCCCAGGCCAGCATTGTCCATTTCCAGGGGGCAGAACACGGCCTCAACCCTGAGCTCCAAAACCTCAGCCATGTGTCACGGTCCTTGGCTAAGTGCCACCTTCTGTCTCTGCAGGTCACAGTCTTTAGCAAACTTGTTCCTTCGTTAGAAGAATCTGTACTTTTATTCTCTAAACTGGAGGTTGGCTCAAAGGGTTCTTTCTTAGTTCCTGTCCTTCCCGGAAGCGTATCGATCTTATTAACGCTGTGCTCACACCAGGGAGCCACGGATGACCAGTATCCCTGTGGGCAGAAGTGCTATCAAAGCATAGGACTGTCCTGAGATTGTCACTGTTTGGCATAACACGTTGACAGAAGCCTAAGCCACGGATCTGCCTTTATTAATAAGAAAGGGAACTCCGACCATTCGGGCACTGACGTGGGGCCTCCACAGAACTAAAAGTTTGAATAAACTGACATAGCAACCCTGAGAAGTAGCTACTGTTATGCCCATTTTGCAGGTGAAGAAACTGAGGCTTGGCCAGGCGCGGTGGCTCACACCTGTAATCCTAGCACTGTGGGAGGCCGAGGTGGGCGGATTGCTCGAGGTCAGGAGTTCGAAACCAGACTGAGCGAGACCCCGTCTCTACTATAAATGGAGATAAATTAATTGGCCAACTAATATATAGAGAGAAAAAATTAGCCGGGCATGGTGGCGCATGCCTGTAGTCCCAGCTCCTCGGGAGGCTGAGGCAGCAGGATTGCTTGGGCCCAGGAGTTAGAGGTTGCTGTGAGCTAGGCTGACGCCATGGCACTCACTCTAACCTGGGCAACAAAGCAAGACTCTGTCTCAAAAAAAGAAAGAGAGAGAGAGAGAGAGGAGGGAAGGAAGGGAAGGAAAGGAAAGAAGGGAAGGAAAGGAAGGAAGAAAGGAAAGGAAGGAAGAAAGGAAAGGAAGGAAGGAAGAAAGGAAAGGAAGGAAGGGAGGGAGGGAGGGAGGGAGGCAGGCAGGCTCAAAGAGATTAAGGAGCACGCGGCTGGTAGGCGGCAGACTGGACCTCAAACCTACCGAGCTCCAGAGGCAGCTGCCCAGGCTCGGGGCTGAGGCTCCTCCCAGGATGTTTCTGTGCTCTGCCCGGAGCTGTCCGCTGGATCCAGACACCAGACCTCGCCTCCAAGCGGCAGTTCTAATGCCATGTGTACTTTCGTTGGTTCTTTTATTCACACATCTCCCATAAATTAAACAAAATAAAAAAAATATATAAATTTGTACTCATCCTTATGTCAGAGCCCATCAAACATTTAGGAAAATATGGCTGATCAGCATAAATAATTTAGATGTAAATTAGTTGTCCTTAAAAAACAATTCCCTCTGAAATGTGTCTGCTAATTCAGATATAGTTATTCTCTGAGCAGATGAAACATCTTTTCCCTCAACTCTTCTTCCCAGCAATATATCTTTGAGACATAAAAAAAGAAAAAAACCCACATAAAGGCAAAATGCAGTCTATTCTTTACCATAAAACATTTCAAACGAAAAAATTCTCAGACTTGGTTTTCAAAAGATTTGCAAAATTAATGAATGCAAACATATGGCACAGGAATGTCCTTTCCGGATTAAAACCTGAGAATAGAAATAAATTGGTATTTCTCCTTTCATTCTCTTTCTCATTAAGAACTGTGTCTTAGCCATAAACAAGAACCTATCCTTAAACGTTACATTCTTTTTCTTCTTTCTTTTTCAACAGGGGACTTATTATGTTTGAAAATGAAACCTACGTCTTAGAACCATTGGAAACTGCAACCCAGAGGTACAAACTCTTCCCAGCCAAGAACCTAAACAGCACCTGGGGATTGTGTGCATCGCATCCTGACACGGCAGGCCTCACCGCAGATAACACGTTCTCGCCACCCTCTCACGTGTGGGCAAGAAGGGTAAGAGGGACACCCCATTTCACGTTTTGGGGAAGCTAGGGGCTCAAGCTATGGATGCCCAAAGCTGGGACATCTGGAGGAACTTTGCCACCAAAGGGTGGTGTTTGGGGGATGGAGGTGCCCGGCGTGTCCACAGGCACTTCACATCGTGTGGAAGAGTGTGACCACTGCTGAATCTCCATCATCGGGTTGCAAACATCAGCCTCAGACTCATCCAGATATTCCGGGTAGAGTCACGTAGTCGGGGTCAGAGGGTGACAAATCACCGTTCACGAGATCTTCCGTGACACCCTACCGCGGGCCTAGCCCCAGGGCTGGGCCCCACCATGGCGGGCAAGACAAGAATGGACGCCGCCCCACTCCCCAGCAGCTCTCCTCCTGCTGGAGGAGGAAGACCATACGGAGGTTTCTTCATTAGCAAATCCGGGTTCTCATGACACTTCGCAGAAAGTTCTCGGTCTGTGCCCACGTGCTTGTGCAGAGGTGAATTGCATCGTTCCCCGCGTGGTGTTGCTTTAGAGTTTTGCCGACCTCCTAGTCCAAGCTGCAGATGCCTATCCTAGCTCCCTGTTGGCACTGTCCAAGCAGTCTGTCTGTCCTGGCCACCAGCCCCTAGGTCTGCTCGTAAAAGATCTTGCTTTCTGCTGCGGCACTAGAGCGAGTAGTTGCCTAACAGTCTGCTCTGCCAACGTACTTCCCTCTCTGACACTTCTCGTGTGGCACCACCAAGCCTCCGCCCCCCAAATACCTGCCCGTCCCTTTTCCGTCGGGTACTGTGTGGGCAATACAGGCCACAGTGGCTCTCTGTTAGCAAGGACTAAAGGTGGTCCTTCCCCATGTTTGGCTGGAGTCCCTGAATTTAAGCACAACCAGATAGGAAATTATCAACAGTTTCCTGATTTTCCATCTCTGGATTTCCTCTCTCTCTGTTGACAAGAAATCAAGAAAATTCATAAATATGTCGCTTATGATTATATTTGACTGTCTGAGGACACGTTCTTCAAGGTTCCTCTTGACACATGTTGTCTTTCCTAACTTTAATTTTAGTAGACCATTGTTTAGCGCTCAACATTCCGTGAATATTATTCTTGGTTCATCCTATTAATCATTCTTCTGAATTCAAACAGTAAGGGTTATCCCAAATGATTTCTTCTCCTTCTTAAAATTCCCCTCATACCTGTGGATAGGTGTCCGTTCTCCTAAACTACTCTTGGTTAAAACCAGTTCAGGACTTTGAACTCAGATTAGATTCATTCTTTTTGGTGCAGGTGTCCCGCTTATGCGACCCTCACCCCCTCCCTTTACTAGTGTGTTTCCAAGATTTTCTGTGGCAGGTGCTGGCGACCCGTTTCCTTTCTCTGCCCCGTGGCAGGAGGGAGAAGACCCCTCCCATCAGGTGCTGTGTCTTGGGGGTGCAGGGGGCAGTAACCTAATCCCAGGGGACAGAGCTTGACAGTCACCCCCCAGCTCAGGAGGGTTTCATCCTGCTGCTCCGTTCCTCACCCGCCCGTCTTAGAGTGACAAAATTAAGAGCTTCGATCACACAGACCAGCCTCCGTGGTCCCACACACGTTTATTTTGCTCTTCAGACGCTTTTGCCTTTGATTCCGTGGGTAAGATGTGATGAAGCTACAGCTTTCCAGTCGTAAACAAGCAGAACATTTGCACGTTGTCTTCCAGGCGCTTTGCGTTGAGTACCTTGTTGAATGCACGTCATCCGCATTATAAGATTTACAATTTGACGGTCTAGATGACACTCAAATATGTTTGCCGTTTTATTTAGCGGTGCGAGCTTGGTCTGTCCTTGCCAGCCATATTTTTAACTCTTTTAGCCTGCAGCTCTCTAGTTTTAGAGCTATGATTGTGACTCGCGGTCATTTTGACTTGAGAAACAGGGAGAACCCAACTCGCAGCACTGTTTTGTTAATAACGCATGCTGAAGTGCAAGCGAACCTTTAAACTGAAAAGGGAAGGCGTTGATGCCAGGTCAACTCAGTTCTCGACGTTCCTCTCTAGAAGTAGTTGTGATTGTTTTCACGGAAGAGAAAGCATCCTGGACTTAAAAGTGCACGTATATAATGAACATGGTGCAAAAAGAATATAATTTCCATGTAAGTAGGATTCTTGGGAATTGCAATTATATGGAAGATTGTTTTGGTTAGCACCTATGGCAAATATGAAAGGGGCATCGCCTGCCTCACTTACGCTGCCTTTATTTTATGCTTTAAAAAAAAATCAGTGTAACTGCGGCTGCCTAATCCTGTTTATGCAGCGAGGCAACCACGTCTGCTGCTTCCCAGCGTTTTTCTGCCCCCACTAAATGTTAACTATTGTGAAGATTGGTTTGCAGACTGATTTTCCTGCAGATGTTTGCATTTTTCTTCATGGAGCGTTGGTAATAAATCTGCACTCGGGGTCTACACCGGCTATAATATAAACCTGCGCTATTGTATGTCATTTTTACAGGGCTCTACGTTAGGTTTTAGTGAGAGCCCCCGTCGCCCCTGGAAGGGCACAGAGAGACAGGGAGTGTCACAGTCGGTTCTGTCCTCTGCGGGTGTTTAAACCCGATCTGCTCACCTACGTCCCACTCCCCTGTCTGTGGGCTTTGCGTTCAAGAATGCAAACTAATTTTCACATCAGCCTGCACAAGCTGTGAGGAAGACAAAGGCAGTCAGTCTGGGGGAAAGCCACATAACACATCCCAAAGGCACATGCAAATTGCTTCTGAATTGTCCTCTCTTTAGGGATTATCTGTGCCACTGTTCCCCTCCATTAGTACGGATTATTACGAGCCAAGTATAAAAGTTGCTATCTTCTCTGGAAAGAAGCGTTTGCTTGGGCTGCTGTGTACACGCAGGCGCGTTCGGGAGGAACTGTGTGTCTCCCCAGAGGCGGCCGTTGCGAGGCCACCTGGCGCTGCCGCTGCTTTGTTTCTGGGTACCCTCGCGCACCTGTCTCATGGAAGCCGTAGGCGTGGTGGTGGTGGTGGTGGTAACAGTAACAGATGCGTGGAGCCTAACAATAGTTGAATGTCAGGAACGGGCCGGAGCCATTTAAAGACTCAGTGATGACGGCAGGCGTGTTGAATTCCTCTCCAGCATGGCCATCCCCCACCGCCTCTGAGAGACCGTCCTGTTCCCTTACCTGCCTTGCTGCTGCTTTCAGAGCTCGATGGCGGGGAAGCAGCAGCACCGCTTCCTTGGGCCTGGGCTTTGAGTGTCTGTTTGCGAAGCTGAGGCTCTAAATTTCCCGGCGTGGATCGCTACTGAGTGTCAAATCCATTAAAACTCTGGATAAATAAATAACAGCCCTTACTTTGTGCCACCGGTCTTTTCTGGACTCGATTTCGGTACTTCCCATTTGTCCCTAATTAACATTCAGTTTGTCCCTAATTAACATTCAGTTTATCGGGTTCAGCCCATTCTCCCAGCATATTGTTTCCTTTGCTTAATCCTGCCAGCCACACACTGGCCAGGCTGGCCTCACTGGCTGGGGCCCGCCCGGGCAGACGAAATCGGCGAAGAATCACCAACAGGGATGGTGGAGACGACCTTTGCCAACCAGAATCAAGCTCAGCTCACAAATATTTGTGGCTTGAGAGTCGAGGCCTGGAGCCATAATACTTGGAGCCATAATAACTGTTCCTTGCTCATGGGAAGATAAACCCAACTTTGGCTTCGTTTAAGGTGCTGATCTCGCCAGCACCTGGCCCTGGCCCCATGGTTACTGTTGCGCTGTGGCTGTCTGGGTGTGTCACCGCCCACTCAGGTGTGTGTGCCCCCCCAATCACGGCTGTCGCCAGCTCTTGCCTGCACAGCTGCGTGACCTCCGACATCACCTGCTCAGAATGCATCCTCCTCCCCGCAGCCCAAGTGATTTCTTTAAAATCTCACAGTCAGGGGCTCCCGTGCTCTTGGACACTTAGGCTTCCCTTCAGCCTCCTTGCCACGGCCCCGGCGCCCTGTCCTGTCTTTGCCTCTTCTAGCCCACTCTCCCCCCTCACCAGGGGACTCCTGCCATACTGCCCGTTGCTCCAGCACGCCAAGGTCTCCCAGCCTCAGGGCTTCTGCCGCTGCTGTTCCATCTACCCGAAACACTGTTCCTGCAACAATCTTCCACACATACCTGTGTTGGGGTTAAGGGAACTTCTCCTTCGCCCACAGAGGGTTCTCTGAAGAATCAGCTTACGAAAGGCAGAGTAATTAGAGAAGGGGCATACAGATTTATTTAACATGCATACGCGGACGCCTTCAGAATGAAGACCCGACCCGTCAGGGCACAGAAGCTTATATACTGTCTTGAGGGCGTAGAAAGAATGAGGGCTTGGATCCTGGCAACACAGGTGACAGGGGTGCGGAGAAGAGTAATTCCGTTGAGGGACAATAAATGCTTACTGGGGACAGTTCAGTGGGCTTGAAGAACAAAAGCTCATTTTGAAGCAAAGTCTGTTGGGCCCCAGAGCGGACAATGGCTTGTTGCAGAAGCCTGTCCAGGTTTGTTAGCAGACTTGAGCCTGCCTTCCTGCGGTGTGAGTTCAGTTCTTGAAAACTCAGAGAAGGGAGCAGAGGTCACCGTTTTCTTCTTCGGTAGGTCTGGACTTTAGGCACATAAGGAACTTTGGAGGATCCTGTGCTTTGGGGGAGACAGTGGGGGCCCCGGGGGACAGGGGCCACAGGGATCCTGAAGCTCCTTTTCCAGTTCATCATGTACAAAGCGCCGTGTTTTGGGGTATCGGATTCCGAGCCCCAACACCTGCTTCTTTATCCTTCAGGTCTCAGTGAACTGAGCCCCTCCTCCAGCTTCATCCTCATTGCAGACCTTGTTTATGTCCTTTGTTGCACTTTGCCTTATCTTTACTAATCCTGTGTTGTCTTCCCTTCCCCCAATCTCCCCAGGAGGCAGGGACACTGGGTTCCTTGTCTGTCCTGTACCCCAGGCCCCAACACAGTGCCTGGCACACGCCGTGCCCCCAGTAGGTATTGCGGGATGAACTAACGCTTTACAAAAGTTCTGACCCGTACGGAGAAAGCATTGCGGATTTATGGTCGCCCTGATCTCGGCTTGCTTTTCTAACTCAAGTTCCCAGTGCCAGAGCTCTCACTGCAGGCGGTTTGGAGAATGTCTATCCTTGGGAACTTGGCCGTGGTGGCTCTGAGAGGCCCGGGAACTGGTTCCCTCTTGAGCAAGACTCATCGAATGCCTCTGCCTCCACCTTGGAACGGAGGCTCTTGGGCCAGCCCCAGAGGCTCATGTTCCTGTTTGGGGAAGGGCCTTCGTTCATGACTCAGAAAATGAAAATTCAATCAAGCAACCAGTTTCGAATGTTGCTCTCTATATCACACATTTAAAATATGATTTTTTTTTTAAACTGGGCGAGCCAGATAGGTGGAAATCATGTGGAGGTAATTTAAGCTTCTCTGTATGTGCGACTCAGTGCAGGGGGGCGGGGGGTGCGAGGGGGGTAGGGGGGACCTCCGAGGCTGAGAGCCGGCCACTCCCCCGCCGTGTTTTATTATCATGCGGTTAAGCTGCTCTCTGAGCTTGCAATTCTCTGAATTCATGAGAAAATGTGGACTTCTCTGAAAACTGCAGAGACAGGGAAATTGTGTTCATGTGTTTGTTTTCATTATCTGGAATTGTGTATTTTCTAAGTGATGAGCTAGAGCCAGTTGGAAATGGCCCCCGGCCGTTGATTCCGCCCCTCCCAGGCTGAGGAGTGTAAACGTCTAAACATCCAGAGTCCTTTCGATGAGTTTTTCAATAGAGGATTCATTTGTTTTTTTTTTTCTTTTCCAGAGCTATATTTTCTTCTATGTAATTAGCTGGACTTACTAATGGCTAATCAGGGAATCGTGAGCGAAAGAGAGATTTCTGCTTCTCTCATACCTCAGTACGGAAAAGGAGCAAGATCTTCACACTTGCAGAAGGTGTCTCATTTCATGTGCACCGATGAGCTTGTGTTTTTTTTTTTTTTTCCTTTATAAGTAATACATTGTTACCACCATGAAGCATGCCTACAGCATGTAACACGTAGCAACAAAACGTGGCACTTTTTGTCTCGTAACATTGTAAAACTATGAGAAATTATACCTTTCATGGTGCTTTATTGTCCCTTCCTCCATGAGGTTTTCAGATTTTCTTTAGGGACACCTAAACCCATGAGTCAGCACAGCTGGGCGGCAGGAAGGAACACTGCCATAACACAAACATTTTTCTTGTAAAAATCTGTTTGGAAGATCCTGGACTGGTGGGGGTTTGTTTTATAAAAGATGTTTCCCTCAGGACTGTGCGGCGGGAAACCCAATTCAAAGCACACTGCAGTCATTTTTGCTCTTGTCTGAGAGAGCGGTTGCCGCAGGCAGGTTCCAAGCGTCAAGCGGCGGACGGAGCTAACTCGCAAACCAGCGGTCTCAGTGGTCGGGACCAAAGACCGGTTCAGCCCCGTGTCCTCCAGCAGCGTCTTATTGCAGAAACAGAAGGCTTTGTTTTTTGTTTTTCATGTTTGCTTTTTGAGACCACCCTCCATGAATTGCTTTATTTCTCCTAAAAATGCCGTTGGGATTCTCCCAGCGATTCACAGGGGAGTGCAAAGGCTTTCGGAGAAAGTTTGATTAAAATATAACCAGCTTCAGAGGCTGCCCGTCTGGGTTCATGTTTCTGCTGCCCGAATCTTCTCCGTCCCTCACCTAATACCCAATGTCCACGCTCTTCTCAACTGTTTCGCTCTTACAAAACCCCATTCTCCAGCGGCAGGTTTCAACCTTTTCTTTTTTTTCTTAACGCTATTTCTGTCTGTCTGTCTGTCTCTGCTGCTGCCTTCTGTTTCTCCTCCTCGTGCCTCTTTCTGGCCTCTCTGTTTCTCAGCCTGGCTGTTCTCCTTTCTCCTGACCACCCCTTTCGTTGCTTCTAACGAGATTTTTAAATGGTCGTTTTTAAGTGATTATGCAGTTCCTGTTCAAGACATACTCTCCTCCACTCTTCCCAAGTCATAAAACAGGTTCATTTGGACCAGGCAGACGCAGGGAACATCGTGCAACACTGAATTCCGTCATCTTCTGTAACGGTCTTCGCATGTGCTGTGTGTGGTCCGCAATAAACGGCCTTTGACGGGCTCCTGTTCTAGAGAGCACTTTGGTTCTGTCTGTTTATGTGCCTGTTTTGTTTAGTAATGATCTTGGCTTTCTGTCATCCTACCGTTGATGATTTGGCAGAAAGGTTAAAATCCTTTTTAAGGACTTCCCAAATGAAAACAGAAGCTGGTCACCCATGCTGAGAAGGTTTTACAAAGAGATTGGTTGGGGTTGGGGTCAAACTTCTAGATGGAGTGGAGGTGAGAGGAGGATGGTGGGAACAGATTCTCACCTTGAATTGGTTGGATTGAAAGACACGGACGGTGATCTGGGAGCCCCAGAGAAGCATTAAGGGAAATTAAATCCATGTTTACTTTTGGCAGCATAAAAGAGAGACCCTCAAGACGACCAAGTACGTAGAGCTGGTTATCGTAGCAGACAACCGAGAGGTAAGAACTTTCTGAAATTTCTCAGTGTGGTTAGTTAGAAAGAAAGAAAAGAAAATGTTTAGTAACTTATTACTTGCTTTAATTACCCCACTTTCTGGGTGCCCTTGGAAGCATTGGAAACAACCCATTGAAAAAAAAATGGTTTTCTGATTTTATAAAGCATACAATATTAAAAATGTATCTGATTTTATCAAATAATAGCAAAGCCTGCAGGAAAAAAACAGAGTTGCGCAGTAGCTAAGCTCTCAAAACAAAGAGAATTGTTCAGGGGAAATGACAGGTAGCTTTAGATTGTATTTTAAAACATTTTGGAGAAAAGTTTAGTTTTTAAAATGTCTGATATTTCTAAATCAAAGTGAATGAATGAAGGTATAAATAAGTGAAGGCTGTAGAGACATAGCAGAAAAATCCTACCTTCTGATGTATGGCTTGAAACTATGTTAGTTTTATCTTTTAATTAATTTTGAATTAGTTTTTTCTTTTAGATTATCTTCTATTTATTGCCTCATTGACATATTATGGATTCGGTGACATTTTCTCATGGACTCATTCAATACACATGAATGAAATAAGCTTGACAATTTCTCAGAAAACTGTTCCCATTCCGGAAGATCAGATTAGGAGAATGGGGAATTTGTTAACTTCTTATCCATTCTCGTCTGTGTTGTTTGACAGGTTGCCATGAGCTTCTATTACTTTTACTATTTAATTTTTTAAAACAAATATAAAGCAAATTTCTCAGGAAGTTAAAATCAAGTTGATGATATGAAAAATGGCTTTGGATTGCCTTCTCGTTGTCTATTTCCCCTTTGCCAAAACGTGTCACTGCTTCCATCATTTATGAGGTTGGAAAATTGCAGAAGTTTCTATCTTACAAGCACTTGGCTTGGGAGAGTTTCAGGGAGTCCCCAGCCGGGAAAATTACTCGGCAGGATGCAAGCTCATTTCACCATAAACCCTGGTGGAGAGTCCCGGGTGGTTTGCAAAAGCCCAAGACTGGACATTTCCAGGAGCTGGGAAGTTGAGATTTGATTGATATTCTTGCCATTATTAATACTGACATTTAAAATTGTTAAGTTTCAGAGGCAAGGAAAAGATCTGGAAAAAGTTAAACAGCGATTAATAGAGATTGCTAATCACGTTGACAAGGTAAGTTCTTTTTCAGGTAATTAAATTACTCACATCATGTAAATGCTTGCAACTGAGGTTGAGAGAATCGAGCACTTTGTGGGACTTACCAGGGAGACCAGGCTCTGGGCTGGGTCTCTGAACTCGGGCCCTGGGCTGGAACTTGGAGTTTCCCATCCTTTGAGCACACAATGCCCGGGTCCTGGAGTGGCTTCAGGAGATGCCACCTTGACTGTGATGGCCTTGGGGATGCAGCTTCCTCCAGGCTCTCTTCTGGCCAGACAGAGTGCCAATCCGAGGGGATATGGTTTCAGTAGCTGGTCTTTGCCAAGGAAACTTTATCACAAAGCCAAGATGCAGGGGAATCCTGGGAACAGAGTGCCAATCCAAGGGGACCTTGGACTGCCACATTAGATGCAGGACCCCCTGCAAGCTGCATCCATCCCTTTTGAAAGCCCTTGAGCAGGGCCTCTCCCAAGCCCCCCTGTGGCGGATCCCACAGGGCCCTTCAAACCATCCCCACCGGTGCAGCCCCGTGCCAAGGTGGCCCTGAGGGTGGGCTCTCATTTATAAGGGACCCACAGGTCTATTGTCCTGGGACACAGAAACTGACCTTCAGTTCAATCAGCTATTGGAAAATCCCTCCCCAAGAACAAGCAGGTCAGAAACACCTTTCACAGAGACGATGTCCCTATTGGAAGAGCCCCTGGAAATCTGGTCTAACCCTGGGGGTATTTGCCCACTCACTGCTCCTCACACCACCTGCTAGCAAGGAAATGGGGAAGCTGTCTATCTGTCCAAACCGTCTGTCCTTCATCGACACATGACTCTTGGCCTAAAGCAGGGCTTCTCACGCTTGCCTGCACGCTGGAGCTGCCTGGGAGGCCCTCAGAGACATTCTGCCTTCATTGCGTGGGGGCCAGGGGCTGCATATCAGAACTTTCAGGAGCTCCCTAGCCATTCCCACGTGCACCGAGGCTGGCAACCTCGGTCCTAGAGCACCTGTAGCTCCTAAGCAACACTGCGTGTCCGGCCTGTGGCGACAGCATGAGAGGGGCCCGGTCCCTGCTGAGCCTCTCAGACACAGCCAGGATCCCCCGAAATGGTCAGATTTTCCACACCGTGGTTCAGGAGCGCGCCTCACGGTAGTTTCATTTCCAAGCGATCCTATCATATTTGAATGGAGTTTTCTAAGTCTTTGGAGAAATGAAGGCAAAGGCCCTCCCAGAAATTCAACTCCGTTACACAAAGCCTTATACGTGGTACCAGGCACTGAGCATCAAGAATTCAAAACGAATCACGCACGGTCCACGCACTTAAGGGAGTCAAGGCTTCGTGGAGAAGCAGACACACAAAGCACTTAGCGTGGTCCGAGGCATCAGGGAGGAGACTGATGCTGCGACCTGAGGTTACGGGGACACAGAAAAGAGTCCCTCACTTCTCTCTGGGGTCAGGGTGTCTTTGCAGGGAGAGGACCCCACAAGGTGAGGGCAGTTTCACTCAAGCGGAGCATGGCAGGACCTGGCTTGTGCTCCACAATCTGGACATTGCGAGTAGCTGCTTATGACTAAAGGGAGTGTGTGTGTGTGTGTGTGTGTGTGTGTATGTGTATGCGCGTGTGTGTGCACATGCATGTGTGCATTAGTGTGCACTGCATGCATGTGTATCCATGTGCACGCACGCTCATGTTTGTATGTAAGTGCAGCACACAAATCTAGGGCAGGAGGAGATGAAGCTGTAGGGATTCTGACTGCCCAAGGCCCCGGACGCCCTACAAAGCTGTCCTGACCTTATTCTGCAGTCGGTGGAGAGCCCGGTGAACGTGTTTAAGCCGGGGAGAGAGACAGGGTCGTGCAAAAATACCCCTGCAGTTAGCGGGGAGGACGGCGTAACCAAAGACAAATAGGGCTGGGTAGGAGCCGACTGCACAGAAATGAAGGCCTGACCCGGGGCAGAGGGGAGGCAGAGCTGTGAGAAGGACGAGGATCTAGAGACATGTGAAGAGACGTGGTTACCAATATCTTTTGTTTGGCAGTCACTGTGTGCCAGGCTTGGCTTCCACTCTAGGCAGGTACTGCTGTTCCCATTTGGAGAGCAGAAGAGGCGAGGTGTGCAGAGGTCAGTAACTTGCAACTCGTTGACTTGGCCTTGTCTCTGCTGCACTTGCTGGGAGTCCCAGGACCCAGCGGCCGAGCAGAGGGTGGGTTCAGGTGACTGCAGTCTCATGGTGAGGACACAGGCACACGATGCTTCATGCCCCAAAGAAGCAGGCGTGGGAAGAGGAGTTTGGGGGCACTCTGAGCAACCAGAGACCTGGGCCTGGCACTCAGAGGGAGGCTGTGTCTGGAAGGAACTTTCTAAAACTCAGAAGACACACATGGTCGTCAGTGTGCATCAATAGGACGTCACCCTCATCCAGCAGGCCTTTGAGGCGGGTCAGACTCCCTGGCAACCCCTGCCTGTGCATACGGTTTGGGTAGCTGCTCTTTGGCAAGGAAACTTTATCACAAAGCCAAGAGGCAGGGGAATTCTGGTAACAGGCAAGTCCTGCCGGCAGGAGGGTGTGGGGGGTGGGAAGGCGTCACGGACAACATGGGGGTCAGAACTGCATCTCAGTCCCGGCCCGGCATTAGAATCCCCGGAGACTTTTGTTTGTCTGTTTGTATGTTTACTCTTTGAAATACTGATTCCCAAACCTCAGCCTGGGATTCCGATTCAATCGGCCTGGGGTGGAGCCTGGACACAGGAACTTCCCGGGGTCCTCCAGCGATTCCAGCTCCAGGTGGGTCTGTGACGCGCTGACTTAGGCCAAGGGTCCAGGTGCCCTGGCCGCCAGCACGGGCTGTTGCTCCAAGCCGAGCAACTTGGACCATATCCTGGAAGGCCTTGGACTGTCCTCAGACTGCACAAAAAATGAGAGAACATGAATTCTTCTTAGGCTGCAGGAAGAAAAGCAAATGATGAACTATATTAAACCCACAGTGGAAATTGCTGAAACCCCGTTTTTAAAAGTGATATATTTTGGCCCTCAGTGTTTGCATTTCTTTGCATTTTATTCTAGGTTATATCTTGCTTCAGTCTGCAAAACCAAAAACAAGCAATTGAGGGTTTGTTAGTAATTTGCACTGGTAATGAAAGGACACCGAGTCTCAGAAAGTCCTGATGGACTCAGCTGAGCGTGCCAGCCTGGCTGCACTCGGGTTTGTGGTGGGGAGAGAGCCGTGTGCTGAGCACACAGATATGTCCGGCCTGGCGTCCCTGTCTGTCCCCAGCAGACCCCAAAGGCCCTGGTGGGGGCACCCAGGGTCCTTAAGAGACTGTGTGCATCCAACTCTGTCATCTGGTGACCCTTGTCTCTGCCAAACTTTCCAAATTTCAGTTTTGCAACTCTACAAGTTGGGAGTGTCTCAGCCTAAAACACAATGACTGTCCCAGTGGCAGCTTCCTCGTTGGCTGAAGTCTTGGCTCCCCTGGGCTACTCTAAATTAATAACTGCTGGGCTGTGTTGGCGTGGAGAGGACATCCTGGGCTGGAAGATACAGAAGTGACTGAGTGACAAAGGTGACATTCTGGGACATTCAGGAAATCCCCCCATGAGTGAAACAGAACACATGGTTGACACGCCTACTTGTAGGGCAAACTCGGGACACTTTTCCAGGTCCCGATTCCTGCTGGGGAGTGACTGCCTTGGGAGGAAGTCATTGCCAGGCTTTGCCTCTTTAGCCCTTGGCCTCCCATCTGCCTTCCTCCTCGTTCACTGAGGGCTAGCACCAGCCGTGAACTCAGTGACCTACTTTTGAAAAGACTCATCTTCTGTGTATTTAATTTCTTTGAGTATTTTCACCTGTTTCACTGGTGTGATGGTTTTCTCCCCCTCTTACCCTCAAACCAGTTGCCTTAAGGATGCTCATTTCTTCCTGAAAGCCACCTTGACCCCCCCCCCCAGGACAGCATCCCTGGGTGTCCTGTTTGCACAGTTGCTGGGCAGTTCGCTGTGCTGGAGCTCGCTGGGGTCATGGCTAAGCACTCCATGCCACATGCCTCCCGATGGCCTCTGAGCACCCGGGTGGCAGCGATGAGGGCCTCTTAAGCTTCGTCCTCTCTGCTGGGGCCAGGCCTAGCCCACAGCAAGAGCCGAGCAAATGTTTATAGCTGTCAGGTGAATCCGTTCAGCTGGATCCCTGACTGTGTCCACGCGCGTTCTGGGATTCACGAATCAGGCAGGTGGCTGCCGAGCCCCATCTGTACGGCACAGGCCCACGAGCCTCTCTCTGGGCCTGGGGTCACGGTGAGCCTCTCGGAAGGGAGTCTCAGCACTTGCTGAGATGGCAGTGTTACTTGGTGGTTAAAACATGCGTGTCAGGGTCAACTGCCTGTCTTCAAACCCCAGCCATGTGATTGCAGTCTTGAGTAAGTTACCTGGGCTCTCCAAGCCTCAAGTGCCCTTGACCATAACATGGGAATCATAATAGTTCTTAACTCGTACAGTTACTCTGAGGACTAAGCTACAGGACAGAAGCACCTTAGCACCAGGCCTGGGGTGTCCTGATGCTAAGCGTTAGCTGTGGTGGTTGTCAGGAAGAACCAAAGGAACCCCGTCAGCGGCCCTGGGAAGAACTTTCAGAGCAGGCGGTAAAGGGGCGTGTGTGATGGCTCAATGTGGGTTTAACACAAACGACAGTTAATCAGCAGCACTCACTTTGGAGAAGGGGATTGTATGTTGTATACCACTAAGGATGAAATCTGTTCTAAAGATGTGGTTTGAGAAGGCTAATTGGCGGAATGCAAAACCCGTCATTATTATGAAAAGCTCCTGGATTAGTAAGCAGCAAACTTTTCACTGAGAAATGATGACAATGGGTTTTTTGCAGACCTTAATTACTGCCTCCATACAACACTGAAGGGAAGCAAACGTAGCGTCCCCTTCACAAATGATAGCCCTGAAACCCACGTGGGGTGTTTGACTCTGAGGACATCCCTTAGCAAGCTGGTATTAATATAAACATCAGCACCATTGCTGCTTTCCGCTGTTACCTTTGCATACAGTACAGCTGAGAACGCAGTCTCGCAAAGGACGGCGCCAAACATGTGCACTCGGACTTCTAGAGCAGTCCGGGAACTTGATTTTGCCTAGGAGGCCTGGGCTGGGTGTTCGCAAGTAGATACCACAGGACATGCACTTCTTGATTAAAAACAAACTGTTGTGCAGTGTTTCAGTCATGCAATTGTCTCATTAACTCATTAATACAAGGGCTATAATTGTTATCTGTTTGAAACCACGTTGGACCGAGGCAGTCAGTTTATATTCTGTGTTGTAGTTTGCACTCTAGTCTTATTCTTCTGTGAACCCAATGCCCACCATGTGGCCATGGGGACCAGCAAGGGGTAAGATGAGCCTGCCTTAGAATCTGGGTTAGAATCTGGGGTCAGATGTGCAACTTTGAGGAGTTTCTTGTCCTTCAGCTGACTGCATTGGAATGGTGCTTAACTATCCAGTGCAGGGCTTCTTCGAGTTTGTTATGCATTGGCTGGATGCTTCTAGCAGCTGAGCATAGGCCCTGCTGACACCTGGAGCTTAGGTTAGCTTTGGCTGCTGTCACTAGCCCCGTTTTTCTCCGTGGCTACCTGGGGTCTCAGAAGATGAGGGCTTTCTCATTGTGTGCTGCCTATAGAGGAGGGACACTGGAAGATTGTACAGCCAACCAGTGGTCCCGTGTCCTCACGCCCTCAACTCTAAGCACAGAGCCACCTCCCTGTCCAGGTGATGGCGTGGTGACAATAGGTAGTCCATACCTCTACCCAGATCCCTCATCCTGGCCCCCTGGGCTTACATGAGACAAATCCATCCCTCGGTCATGGGAAGAGTGGCTTTCCCTTCCTCTGACCAGGCTATCTGCCTGCGGAGTCTGTGCTGCAGGCTGAAGTTGGGGACACCCACAGGTGGGGGACAGCCAGGGAATGAGAGGACTCGCTTTCCGTGGTGCCCCTGAAGCTTTAGTTCACAAGCCCCTGAAAGAGGAACTGCATTTAACAGATCTTTCTCATGACAGCGTTGGTGAGCTAACTTCTGGCTGCAGGGAGAAGGAGGGTCATTAAAGTTCCCAAAGAAGGGTTTTGTTTATGGCTTTATTATTCCAAAAGATATTGACTTTTTCATTTAATTAAAACCTGCTAGGCTGATTATAGGTGACAGAATATGGTAGTGTCAGCCAAGGCTGAGTCTTTGCTGAAAAATTAATGCAGATTCATTTTCAGTAACTCACAGGCAGAGCATTTTGCTTAAAAGGAACAAATTATTGTCCTTGGCAGAAGTGTCTAAAAGATCCTAACTCACTCATTGTTTTTCTTGCAGTGGATATTAACTGGAGTCTTTAGCTATCTCCTACATCTATATGCACATTTTAAATCACCAATGAATCATCTGAAATGTGTGCTTCCACACAAATGCAGGCAGACAGTAAAAAGGCTAATAACTCCATCTGTTTGGTCAACATGCGAGAATCCGGTTAACACATCACTTTGCATCAAGCACTGCAAATACTTCTTAGATTGTGATGCCACCGGAACAAAGGAGCGCTGAGATGTTTTTCTCACCCATGTCAGTGAACATCAAACAATGCAAATCTGTTCTGATTTTCATTTTAAGTTCTCATTAATGTGATCTCCAAGGAATGCCCGTTTCCCCCAGTTTTACAGACCGCTGAACATCCGGGTAGTGTTGGTAGGCGTGGAAGTGTGGAATGACATTGACAAATGCTCGATAAGTCAGGACCCGTTCACCAGCCTCCATGAATTTCTGGACTGGAGGAAGATGAAGCTTCTACCTCGAAAATCCCACGACAATGCACAGCTCATCAGGTAGGGAGTTCCGTCTCCCCTCTGCATGCCCTCCCTCCTCCTGGTATCACCTGCATGGCCCGGAGCTGCACACCTTTCTGCAGAGCACCTGCCTTGAACAAGGGGCTTCTCAGCCCACAGCAGTGGGGCACATGCGGTCCCTACCTGAAATTGCAGATCTACTGGGGAAGGTCTCTCTTTGGACACCCTCTTCAGAACTCTCGATCCCATTTCAGAACCCTCATGTATTTATTCCAGAACCCGGACATTTTCCTCTATGCCACTTTTTCAAAAAGGCTTATTTCCTTTCATGATTAATGAAAAAAATATATGTTTATACAAGATCACAACAAGATCTAAGGACAGTACATTTGGGTGAATATTGTCAGATACCTGGAGAAAAAAAAAATCTTCATTCCTCCTCCTGTTTCGGCCGCTACTCTTTGGTTTTCTAGACCACAGAACACTAGGCATAGAGCATATTAACCTGTGTGGCTTCTTTAAATCAGTATGTATTGAGCACCTGTTAGGAACCAAACAGTGTTTTAGGGGCTTTGAACACAATGGTGACCAACTCTGTAAATTCCCTGCTCTCAGAAGTCTCCAGTCTGGTGGGAGAAAACAATAAACAAGAAAATTTCAGAGAGTGATAAGTGTATGAAGATAAACCGAGGGAAAGAGTAGCTATAATGTACCATAATAGATTGGCGAGACTTTACAGACACCTTTATTTTTAAAAGAAAAGAACAATCTTATAGTCTAAACTGGCGTAAAGTAGATATGTCGAGAAGTGATGAATTTTTATTTAAATCTTTAAACAGCTTATGCCATCATTCTTTTGTTCTCATGCAGCTTGACAGAGATGCTTTCCTTTGGTGAATCAGATGTAGCTTACCGAACATTTATGGAAAGTTAAAAACCTGCCCGAGCCCATTCTCTCGGTGGGGAGCACCCACCTCTGAACTGAGGCTGGTGGCGTTCCCTGGGGATTTACTTTGGCCACTTTCACAGGGATTTCTTCCTCTCTCAGATGTTTGTGGTGGCCTCACATTTTATGCATTGATTAGTCCTGAACTACTAAAAGTACGTTTCCTGTATCTCGAGTCAGAGTGTTTTGATTTTTTCCCCCAATGGAGCTTGTCCAGTTTGAACGTCTGAAAATAAGTTAGCATCTTATGTAACATTATTTACATACACGTATAATCGTTTCTGCTCATATGATCTATATAGATGTAAATATAAAGGCTGAAATTCCTACTACTGTGAATGTGAGTGTAGTGGGTAGGTATGGAGATGGATAGATGGATAGTTGAGGTTTTATATACACTTACCACCTTCCCTCCAATTGACCGTGGCTAAAATATCTAACTTTTCAAACAATATATGCATTACCTGTGTATATATAATATATGATGGCCATGACAGTAGTGGTAAGTCATTTGATTTCTTTAAAGGGGATTCAACAAGTGCAATGTTTTAGTTTTTCATTCACAAGGTTGGAATTAGCATTTTCATCAGACAGGTCCTTGGCATTATTAGATTCAGGGTAAGCCTCCAGAGAGGAGGAAGCCTGCACCAGAGCCACAAAGTCCCCCCCCCAGAAGCTTCCTGGGTGCCAAGGCTTTGTGGGTGCAACACTGGCTCCAGGGGATGGATCATCTTCCTGCCAATTTCAGTTTTGCAGGGCATTTTGAAGGAGTGTGGGTTTCTGGCAGAATTGGAATGAGTTACCCAGAAAAGCAAAATACAGCCGCAAAAGAACATCTAGTAAACCATCCGATGCATTTCTTTTAGTTAACGGTGATTCTCTGTGACTATTTTCAGCCTTTCCATCAACATACACTGTTTAAATCAGCTCCCTATGGTCCGTTAGGAAGCAGGCAGGAAATGACTTATAAATGTAAAGTAATGACTAGCTGTTGGCTAAGTCTTGAAAACAAAATTCTAAAAGACGATGGGACCATGATGCAACAGCAAACATAAAATCTTAAGGGGAAAATAAATCAAAATCACATGTAAACATACCTTCATACAGCTATTTTTATTTTTGCATCCTCTGTTGCAAGAAAGTCTAACAGAATTTCAAATATTAGAAAATGCCTCCACTATGTATTAGATTAAAGGAAGTCCTCTCTCTTTTCCTAGCGGGGTTTATTTCCAAGGGACCACCATCGGCATGGCGCCGATCATGAGCATGTGCACCGCGGAACAGTCCGGAGGAGTTGTCATGGTAAGCCCAGGACGCCAGGACCTGGTTTCCCTTGTTAATGATGCCCTAGAAAAATCACTGCTCTTATTGCACTTTGTGGAGTGAGGTCCTCTCCTTTAATGCTTTTCAGATTTCACTCTACTCTTACTTGAGCTATATTTAGAGTCTTATATATCCCACAGTATTTTAAGGGCTGTTCGTAAGACAAATACAA
This sequence comes from Microcebus murinus, assembly GCF_040939455.1. NCBI lineage: Eukaryota > Metazoa > Chordata > Mammalia > Primates > Cheirogaleidae > Microcebus > Microcebus murinus. Next base: position 5,532,121 of record NC_134117.1, read on the forward strand.
GTTGCACACAGGAAATGTGGGCATGTAGACTAGCTGAGAGGAGGCAGGTCTATCCCTTTCGTGGAGAATCGCCTGCGACTGGGACTTTCCAGTCCAGGAATTCCTCCTAGCATTGGGGTGAGCCAGGGCATCGGGGTTGCCCTCATGACGCAGCTGTCAGGATGCACCGCCGTCTCGCCAAACGTTCCCCGTTGGAATGGTTTTCTGACGGCTCTTCCTCTAAGCACAGCAGCCAAAAGTCTGAGGTTTTGGACTTTTTACCACTGCAAATGCTTTACATACTTTCTGGCCGGTGTACAACTTGTCTTTAAAATAACCTTATTCTTGGAAGGCGGAGACCTGGGTTTATTGCTTTACGAGGCTGATTTTGTCATATATGGGCTTATATGTGTTTGTGAAAGGAAATAAAATGGGAAGAATATTTGGGGCTTCTTATGAATTTAAGAGGGAGGTAGCTTTGATAGGCTGTCCAACGGGGGGCTCAGGCTCCACTCCACCAGATCGTTAAGGGAGAGGTTTCCACCCTACGCTGTGTCCCCGTTCTGAAAACACAGTGCCCCCTGTGCACCAGCCCGCAGACAGGGAGTATCCTCAGAGACCATCCCCCCATCTCCGTTACACACACAGAACCTTGCCCTTCCAAGAAGCCGTGAGTTCCTCCATGTTTTTTTTTTTTTTTTTAAACAGAACATTTCTGAGCATTCGGTTGTATGAAAGGGTGGAAAGAGTTACGTTCTGCTGAGTGGTATTTTCTCTCCACATACTGCCTAATCACATCTTCTTAGTGAATACACACAAACAAACAGTTCCCTCTTCTCTGGGTGCAGCGGTTGGTAATCAACATAAGTCTGCACTAAATGCATTAGCTGTTTGGAGGGATTGCTCCCACTCATTGGACTCCTGGCTCACATGGGCTGCTCTCTGCTTTTCTCAGAACATAGAGCCCCGTAGTGTGTGATCTCCACCATGGAAGTCACTGGAAAGTTCGGTTTTTGTTACTGCCAGGTTAATTTCAAGTCAGATCCCAACTGTATTTTCACAGAGCAGCCTGTAAATTTTTAAGAGGGAATAATTTTCTGTTTCATGGTCCCATGGTCAGTTGCTACTGACTTTGCCACTTTAAGTTGGCATAAATATTTTTCTTAGAGCTGAAGCTGAATTCTTCCTAAGCATGGCAGGCTCTGCCACCTTCCGGCTCTGAGACGCTCCTGTCACCGATCTGGCTGTTTTGAGCAGCTTCCTTCAGCTCATGTCCCTTATTCTGTTTTTTTTAATATGAAAATTTCATTAAGATTCCTTCTTTAAAAGCATACAGGGAAGCCTGGTTTTTTAAAAAAATATATGAAAATAAGTGTGAGGAATATAAGCAAATTATGTATCATTCGTTAAGCAGTGAGGACCAAAGTTAATTATCAGGAAGTATGTTCTACTGATTTGACGGCAGTTAACAGCATCCTTGGACACACTCCTGGTGCTTTGCACATATTAGAGAAACATCACGTAGGATGAAAATGCTGCAGTACCTTTCATTTCTATAAAATTCATGAGATCAGCAGGATCAGCATCTTGACCAGACCTCCAACTTCTAGACCAGCTTTCTCCAGCTGTGCCTGTAAAGTTAAATTCTTAGGTGTTACATGTGACCATGCCTCATTCAAGGTCTCACAAATCTAAGAGGAAGGAAACAATGTAGCAAGAAGTAGGGATCCTCGTGAAATTGAAAATGTGATGCCTGGTACCATTTCTCTGTTTTTCAAAATAGAGCAGATCATTAATGTTAGTAACTTAAAGCCATGCCTTTGTATCTAACTGGCCTAAAACAGTCTTAGTTTGGGGATAAGACCATGCATTAAGAGATTGGATTTGTTGGTTTTTTTTTTTTTTCTCATTACAAATGTAAACTGTTTATCAGGGTCTCTTAAGAGATATTCTGTTTATAATCACTTATGCGTGAAAGAATGTAAAACAATTTGGCAATTAAAAACAAAACTGAGATATTCAGTGATACAAAAGAATCAGAAGTAGAATATTTTTTAAGCATGAATTCCTTGAATGTTGTGCCAAGGCATGCTAAATTCAGCCCTCCGCATTCTTAGATCAACTACATTTTCTTTGCCAATGTGTGTTATTCTTGAGAATTGATTTCCTGAAACATATTTGTAAAACCTTCTACAACAGGAAACTGTAAAAGCTAAGCAAAGTAATTTATTAGGAATTTCATCTATTCGAAGAATAGCTTGGCTCCTTGACATGCCATTCTTTTCTTAGGCTGAGGGCTAGCTGCAAATGCTGCCACCAAGCCCGTAAGTCTTTACAATGAATCTGACTTTATCCAGAGACCTCACAAAAGCTGTGTCAGGAATAATGTTTTCTCTAAAATACAGTATTGTACTTTCTTAGTCCATTTCTGGTTGCTTATACCAGAATACCTGAAGCTGGGTGATTTTATAAAGAAAAATAATTTATTTGTTACAGTTATGGAGGCTGAGCAGTCCGAGGTCAAGGGGCCACACGTGGTGAGGGTCTTCTTGCTGGCAGGGACAGAGTTTCTGCAGAATCCCCAGACAGCGCAAGGCATCACATGGCAAGGGGGCTCTCTAAAACCACCAGACCTACTCCCATAATAATCCATTAACCCATCAATTCGTGAACGGATTAATCCATTCTTAAGGGCTCTGCCCTTAGGACCCATCACCTCTTACAGGCCCCGGTCTCAATGCTGCCGTGTTGGAGATTAAGTAGGTTCCACACGAGTTTTGGAGGGGACAGACATTCAAGACATAGCAGCACCATTCCCTGGAAGCCTCTTGGGCAATCTATTGTCTCTTCCCTGGGTAGCACAAAGCAAGTCACAAATAAGTTACCTTCTTTACTCTGCGGTGTGCAGGGCTTTTCAGAAATGCCATTTGTGGGCATGATTTCTATAAATCACATTCACTAAGTTTAGTTTGTTAAAGTTAAGTAATTACATTTTTTAGTTAATTTCTAGCGTCGATCTGAGTCAAGCTCCCCAGGCACTCCACTAAATTAGGGGTGGCCCAGCAGTGCTTGCCGAATGGAGAAGCCTCCTTCCATGACCAGGCAAGAGGTTGAGTGAGCCCCTAGCAGCAGACGTCAGAGAATCGGGACATCCGCACGTTTCCAAAGTCTGCCCGACAACACAGAGGGGCCAGCAAGAGGAAGACATAACTGGATTATAATCCTAATCCAGTGAGACTCCAAACCACTTACTCCATGTGGTCAGGCTTATTGTAAATTATTGTGAATAATTTCCAAGTTTCCCCTAGTGAGCAGGAAGAGGCGTGCTCAGTAGCAACTGTCCAGGTCCTACTGAGAATGTCACAGAGCATCCTTCCTCCCATCCACTGTCAGCAGCATCTCGGTTAAGGATAAAGTGGCACTTTCATTACCCACACAGGAATGCGCCTTTTCTTCTTATGATACAGACATTTTTGCTTCATTCAGTAGAGTTTTATGAGAGATTGTAAGAATCAGGATGGACATCCCTGCCTCGATGATGTCATGTAAAGACGTGATGAATCCTACGTGTACACGTGAGCTGTACATGCATTCCTCAGCAACAGGGACCCCAGACTGGCTTAATGAATTATATCTTTTTTTTTTTTTTTTAAGCTTGAACTAAACGATAGCTGTATACTGGTCCCGTATAGGGAATTAGAGTAAGTCAGATGTTGATGAAAGCTAGATGCCTTTGTTGGGGGTGGGGCGACTGGACAACAAGGCGGAAGGGGGTGTGAACTCTACGTCTGTGCTCTTGTGTTTCCCCGAGGACCATTCAGACAGCCCCCTTGGTGCGGCCGTGACCCTGGCGCACGAGCTGGGCCACAATTTCGGGATGAACCACGACACGCTGGAGAGAGGCTGTAGCTGCAAGACGGCGGCCGACAGAGGAGGCTGCATCATGAACCCTTCAACCGGGCAAGTACCAGCGCGCCCCACCGCTCCGAGGGGGGTCGTGGCTTGAAATGTGCATTGGCAAATAGTAGAGTCAAAAGCTCCCCTGGTTCCCTGCTCAGAGCACCCATGGAAGCTTCCAGAAAGAAAATTCCTTCCCAAGAGTGGACTGTGCTACAAGGGGGAGTCACTGGCAGCCAGGTTGTGACGCTGCGTGGCGTGGGCCCTGACCTCTTCCCTGAGAAGTGGTGGGGCTGGGTGCTGTCTGGTTGGGAACCGCAATTTATCCCTCAGTCCCAGCGCGTGTTCTTGAACTGACCCTGCGGCTCCAGCTCCCAGGCCGCAGGAAGCAGCCGTCTGACGGCCTCGTGAACCCCCTGGGCAGGGCTGAGACGGGGGGTCGTGTGCCGGGGAGGAGGATGTACTGCTTCCCCTGGGGTTGCCCAGGTACATCTCAAGTGTCCCTGCCCCTGACAGCACGTCACCTTGCCGAATCTTAGAGGTTTAAGTGAAAAATGGTAGTTCTGCTTTGGTAATTTAGGATGTTCCTCCTTATTTTACTGCCTTTCTGATACTCTGGGCTTGTTTCGATGAGAAAAAAAGGAACAGTTCCATTATTGGAGCATCCAGGTGAGGTGGAAGGGGATGCCACTTGGAGCGGTGAGAGATTCAGATGTGCTCCTGTGTCCCTAAAGATTCTTGTTAGCCAGGGAAACGTGCACTGGATACAACTTGTTACCCCTCGGAACCCTGTGAACAGTTACCTTCATGGAACTTTCCGGCCCAAGTCTGCTTTCTGGGTTTGCTGGAAGGAGACACTGGGACAATAAGTGACTCCCTGACTAGTAAGGACTGGCCTCTGTGAAGACTGGCCAGCACGGGGTCACTGCTGAATTGTCGAGCAGTGCGGTTATGCCTTCGCAAGCAGCAATCTCGTGGGCCTCTGTGAGATGGTTTGTAGGGCGTTGAGTTGCCCCTAAAACAAAGACTGGGCAGAACCAGCCCATCCACCCATCCCTCCTCCCAGTCCTCCTTCCTTCCTTTTTTCCATCCATCTATCCATCTGCTTATTTCTTCACATATTACACAAATATTTTTGACCCCTGTGCTTGTTGTGAAGAATGCATAGAAAAGGAAGACCCCTTCAGCTCTAACAAGTATGTAATTCCGAAAGGCCACCGGCAAGGCGCGTTTTCTGATACCCTATGTACCTTTCCGTATAGCCTTTTGAACTGAGAAGCCTCCGTGGCAGAGCTGCAGAATGAAGCCAAATTACCCCGCAGATGTTCAAGCACCATAGGTAGAAATGGTGCTAAGAGCTCAGCAAATCATTTAAAAGGCTTTTTTCCCCCTTACCAGGGGTTTGCTAATAGCCTTTATTTGATTTATACCATATTAGCAATTTCTGAGTTTTCTCTTTTGCTGAGCTTGTGCTTTTGTGTAAATCTTTTGTATTTGGTTCTCATTTATGGTCCCACATTCCTGTCCAGAGAAGTGGTGTTTTTAATTTTCTTAGATGGAAAGCAACTTCCTAAGCAAGTGGGTGAATTAATCACAGAAGCCCACGGTGAGGGGGAGGTCACGCGGCCCAGCCAGGCCTCCGTCATCCATCAGCCACCGTGGAATTTCCCAGGCTGCTGCAGTACTGTCTCCAAGTGCTGCTTCTCTTACCTCTTAGCGTCCCCGGGAGAGCGTGGGCGTGGATTGCATGAGATCACGTGTCTCTGTAAATCGTAAATCACTCCACAAACGTGAGGTGGTATTGTTAGCATGTAGCTCACAGGGACGGCAGAGATACCAAAAAGCTACAGGCCTTTCTCAGAATCCCTTCTCCTTGTTGCTGGAAAGGACTTCGAGCACCTGCCACGATCACTCAGCAACGCGTCCACAGGTTCTGCGTGGACAGCTCGTTTCTAACGGGCCCGCATCCAAACACCTCCTCTGACCTCTTCCTCCTCACCAATGCAGGCACGGGTGGAAAATGACAAAAGTATTAGTCAATTTAAATCTTAGCCCCTAAGGCCACTCAGAGGTGATTCAGTAACTGCTTTAACAATACTAAAGTCCCAGAATCAAAAAGAACCAAGTATTGTGGATGCTTTAAAGGGGGAAAGTATATCCCTTAATATACCTTGTTTGTTCTTTATGAAAGCATTCAAGAATCCTGACTCTGAGAACATTAACCAATTGCCTTCACTGACCGATCGAACCCAAGGCCCATGGATTCTAGGAGAGAGTAGAATCCTATTTCCACTTGGGTGTCGTGACTTCAGTTGCATTCTGCAGGAATGGTCGGAGGGGGTTTCCTTGCAGGTTGTCTCATTAATTACTGCAAGTCTTTGAGTGTGCGTGAGAGTGTGTGTTTTATGTCTTTGGGTAGTTAACATTTAAGACCTGTCTTGGAAATGACTTTGGCAAAAGCAGTATCTGGGGATTCGTGTGGGAGTTAAACTCAGTTGAGTCTATCCATTAACGAACTTCCTGGAGCCCTTGGTCTTACGAGGGTTGAGGACTAAATAGGCTGCATTTATAGGAGAAGGGAAAATGTGAATGATTTGAACACTTTTAGCAAAGACTATTTAGCATAATCGTAAATGTCACTTCCTAGAGTAAAAAAAAAAAAACACACACACAGGCAATATTGGCATTCAGAAAATCACTCTCACATGTTTCTCTATTTTTTGCAGAGAGTTTTCGGTTAAATGAGAGTGGAAATAACAGAACCACGTCATCAGGGTAGTCAGCTGAATCCACAACACGTGTTAAGTGAGCTCCTGCCACATGCCATGCACTGTGATGGGTGTTGGGGACACAACCATGAGCAGGACAGACACCTTTCTTGCCCTCATGGAACTTGTGTTCTAGGGTGGAGAAAGAGAGTGGAGAAACAGCAAATAAAAAAATGAGGTGTTGGAAGGAGCCCTATGAAGGAAGCAAAGGGAGAAGAGGAAAAAGAGAACCGTGGGCTGGGGGCACCAAGGGGAAGTGGGGGTTGGAGGAAGACCAAAGAAAGGGGGAAAGAGAGGGGGTAGAGCACGGAAGGAGGGGAGCTCAGTGGAGGGCAGGGAGCACGAGGCTGGGCTGGGAGGCCGGGGTCTGGAGGGACGTGATGTAGACGCAGCTGGATAGAATTGAAGAGGTGCCGGGGCAGGAAGGTGGATTTTAGTCCCTAGAGCACAGGGACGTCATTGCAGGTTTTCAGGCAAGACAGTAATACGATCTGATTTCTCTTTTAAGATTTCTTTTTAAGGATATCATATAGTGTCTGATCTACTGTGGCTTGCCAAATTAAGAGCTTACTAGCTGTAAAATTTTTAAAAAGTGTGTGTGTGGGGCTTTCCTGTAAAAGAAAAGCACATGTAAGTTGCAGCTTTAGTGTAATCAATAGGTATCGGGAAACTGTGGAGTGGGAGGGCCCTTCTCTAGCACGCCGGCTGGTCTCTCACTCCACACACTCCCCTCTCCAGCCCCGTACACTGATGTGAAAGCTTCCTTTTTGTTTAAGATTTTTCACTTTTCTTTTCCTACAGGAAGCATGCTTTCCTTAAAGGACTATGTCAGGGAGCCACCAAAGAGCATTTTCACATTTGCTGAGATGAGGAGTTTGAGACCTGTTTTGGTTTTGTTTGGTCCGTGCTGGCCAACGGCTCCTAGCAAAGAACACGTCCCCATCCGCCACCCGGGAGTGGAGAGCCGCGGGTCGAGTGCCAAGGATGATGTAGGATGAGAGAAGAAGCAAATGAGGGTTTCCTCCTGCTCTCCAGGGTGGGAATAATTCACATTAAACTGAAGTGTGCACTTGAGGAATAACATCTACACCTAGATCAAATAACCATGTTTAAGGAGAGAGCACGGCCACGCTGCTTCCCCGGCAGTTTGTATCGTGGCCTCATCCAATTCCGTTTAATTTGATTTGGAAAACATTCATCAAATTCCCGATGCTGCTCAGCTGTCTGGATGCAGAACACATCTGCATGAGCCACAAGGTCTGGGTGGCCTCCACCCAGGTTCACCCTTCTCTAATGACAGCTGAAAACACGATGGCCCTGCCCCTAACTCAGGAGAGCCCACTGCAGGAAACAGGGTGAATAGATGAGCAATCTGGAGCAAAACCACTCACTTACTCAACCAGTATTTACTGTGTTCCCACCATGAGCAAGACCCTAGGGAGCAGGGTGGGGCCATAGAAACATCAGGAAGGATCCTTGACTTCAAGGATTTCACAGAGTAGTGGGATGACAGGCAAGTGAACCAGTGACTATAAACTGCACAGGACTCTGATAAGGGGTGCTTTGGGCTGGGGTGATTTGGGATTCAGGTGCTTTGAGATGGGGCGCTTTGGGACGGGGACGCTTTGGGACAGGGATGCTTTGGGACGGGGCGCTTTGGGACGGGGATGCTTTGGGATGGGGTGCTTTGGGATGGGGCGCTTTGGGACGGGGACGCTTTGGGACAGGGATGCTTTGGGATGGGGACGCTTTGGGACAGGGACGCTTTGGGACGGGGCACTTTGGGGCGGGGCGCTTTGGGACGGGGCGCTTTGGGACGGGGGTGCTTTGAGATTCGAGTGCTTTGGGCTGGGGTGATTTGGGATTCAGGTGCTTTGAGATAGGGTGCTTTTGGATTGGGGTGCTTTTGGATTGGGGTGCTTTGGGATGGGGGTGCTTTGGGACGGGGATGCTTTGGGATGGGGCGCTTTGAGATGGGGGTGCTTTGGGACGGGGGCGCTTTGGGACGGGAGTGCTTTGGGATGGGGCGCTTTGGGACGGGGGCGCTTTGGGTGCCATGGGTCTCACCACAGGGCACCTCATCTAACCTGTCGGCACCATCCTGAGTGTCACAGCTTCTCACCTGTACATTTTTCAGTGGGTGCCTCTCAATGAGAAATTTTTTTAACATAACCACGATACCATTTCACATCTTTTAAAAAGTGGCCAATAATTAATTGCTTGCAGGGAGCGAAGGTCGGAAGGGGCGGTGGGCAGGAAAGGCGCATGCTGGGGCAGAGTCCGGCGGGACCTGGTCTCGGGGAATCGGAGGTTGGGCAGAGCTCCCTGAGCATCCCAGGCTCAGGCCGTGGTGAAGCCGTGTTTCTTTCTAAGGAAGCCTGTGCCTGAAAATGTGTTTCAAGGAAATGAAACGAGCTGCAGTCCTCAGTGAAAAATCCCCAGAGCTGTGGATATGGTGGGCGTTGAAGAAAGTGCCGTGTAGCTGGAAAGTCCACACTCGAGAACTCGCTGTGTGGAAAAATGAGTGCACACGACACACATCAGTGGGATTCAGCCCACTTGGAACTTGGGGAGCTGCTTGAGTTCATTAAACACATTCGTCACAATAACGTTTGCAGTTTACCAAGATGGGATTGGAGGAAGTTATTTCCCATCTCAGCTCTTCATTTGAGGATTTTTTTTCTCAATGAGAAGTTTGAGAAAATCTATCTTTCCTCAAAGCATTGGCGAGCGTAGGGTGCGGAGGTCGGCAATCTTGACCCATAGAGAGAGGGAAAAACAAAGGAGCAGCTACACTCTAGTAAAATGAAACACTGCTAGTCAGAGTCAGGTGAACTATCCAGCCCAGTAACTTAGACACACCCAGCGTTACCCTGAGGGAGGACGGACTGGCAAGAGGTTCAAAGGGGCCATCAGTGTGGAGCCTGTTCTTGTTTCCTCTCTCTGTAGTTAGGTGTTGCTCACTGGAAAGTAGAGGTTGAAATCACTGCAGAGTTAGAATACTAAAATGCCACCACCTAAGGGCTTGGCAGACTTGTCCTCGTCCCTCGGGCTGGACACAAAACAGAGATCAAGCTGCAGAGGCCAGTTAAGCACGGCCACTGCGCCATGAATGTCCAGTTCAGGGTAAACGAGCACAGGCCCACTCGACAGTGCTCCTAGAGAACCATGTCCCTTGTGTGCTGAGCAAGTGGGTGAATTCATCACAAAAGCCCATGGTGAGGGGAGGTCACGTGGCCCAGCCAGCCCTCTGCCGTCCACGAGCCATTGTGGCATCTTAGTCAAGTGGGCATGATTGTACCCATTTTAAATACAAGGAGACTGTAGCTCAGGACGTTGAACAAGCTGCCCAAATTGTTCAGAATGACCCAAGCAGAAGCCCCAGGTTGTAAAGCCAAGTCAGCTCCCTTGTGCTTGCCATGTGCAAGTGGCCATGGCCACATGTGGGCTCCGTGGAAGAACTAAAGCCGCCTAGGTACAGAGCAGTGTCCTGGGGCAACTTCTGGGAGGCAAGAGGCAGCCCTGTTTTTAAGCCATTTAGTTCTGCAAACCTCCTTCAATTTATGTTCCAACAGCAGAGAATTGTTTCCTGTCATTGGCTCATTAACCCAGCATTTTATTTGTGGTAGAACATGTGTGAAAACATTACAGCTGAAATCCTGCCAACCCTCCCTCCCCCCTCCCACACACGCATACCCCCGTGGCTTCCTCCTCTCCCAGGCAAAGAGGCTGGCGTGAGGGCGGGGGCGATTTCTGGGCTCCTCTGCAACTGACAACTTCCAGCAGGACTCACTTTAAGCTCCACAAGGGCAGGAATTTTTGTTTCGTTCATTGTTGAATCCCCAGCACCTAGGACAGTGCCTGGCACCTAGTAGAGCTTAATAAATACTCCTTGAATAAAAGGATGGATGGTGGGTGGGCGGGTGGATGTGTGGATGGATGGATGGTTGGGTGGACGGATAATAGACGATAGATGGGTCAGGGGATGCATGGGTAATGGGTGGGCGGAATGATGGCTGGAGGGCTGGATATGGCTGGGTGGGTGGATGGAGGGACAGATGGCGATTACAGCACAATCAGATGAGTGCAGAGTGAGCTTTCCACCTTTCGCGTAACGGCTGAACCTCTGAGAAGATTCTGAGGCCATTGTCTTTTATAATCTAGCATTTGCAGTATTGCCATTTTCATTGTGTATTCCACATCACTCTACAGTGGATTTACAATAGATTGCAAAAAAAGAAACAATATAATCAATAGAAAAAAAATAGAAAATAAGAGCTGAAAAAACTCAGATAAACAGGAGGCGCAGGGTCTGTTGCTTTTCTGTGCATATTCCACGGAGATCAGGGTGATGGGAACAATTTGCTCTCAAAAAGTAGACTCCTTCCAGCAGGGGCTTCTCCCGAAAGTCTTTGCTTAATTTAGCTAATGTGTGAGGAGAGCGATCAGAAATGTAAACTCTAAAAGCAGGTATGAGAATAAGAGCCCACAGACCCTGGGAGGCCCCGATCCAGTGCACAAAGAACTTCAGCACCTCTTTTCTTATTTACCTGTCACAGCCCTAAGAAAAAAAGCAGATACAATCACCTCCATTTTACAGGTGAGAAAATTGAGGTCCAGGGAGGCCGGAGTCCCCACGGTGCTCAGGGCCAGATGCTCCTGGAGCCTGACCCCATCTTTGCCTTTCACTGATGCACGTGAGCCTTCGGTTCCCAAGCATCGGGGGTGAGAGACAGCCTGTCTCTCTCTGCAGTTCCGCGTAGCCCTGGGGACAGCCCGGTGTCAGCTGCTCAGCGAGGCAAGGGCAGGGCAGTGCAGACTTCCGCCCTGGAGGCGTGGCTTGCAGGTACCTACCGCGACAGCTCTTCCTACCATTTGATTAGAAGCGTCTGCAGCGTTGCAGACTTGCTGAGTCTGCAGGAACAGCCGGCGGGATCTGAGTGTCCGTCTGTCTGCTGGGGCTGGGAAGAGGGTGGCGTTATCTCAGACGTGTGGAATGTCGCTGATTAACCACGGCATCTGCCGGTATCTGCGAGAGCCGGGCCCAGACAAGCCCCACACGGAGCCAGAGGCCTTCGCTTGCAAAGAGGCTGAGAAGTTCATCTAACACGCAGCCTCTGACAGACCGAGGTCCCTTTCGTGTGGGCACTGTGTCCCCTGCCCGTGAGTTCTTGGCCTTTCAGAGCTTGGTTCAGGAGGAAACAGCCATCATTAGCACAGAAGTGAAAAGTCCACTTTCTGGAAACATCCAGGGGCCTCATGTGCACATCTCAATGAACCAGAACTCAGTCCGTTTCCTTATTAAAAATTCTGGGAAAATACATTTGCACTTTAACTGGTTTTCTTTCAGGAGGAGCAGAGGTCAAAGTTCCCACGTTAAGGCCATGAATTATATAATGTGCTGTGGATGGCTCCGTTCTGGCCTCAGGCATTTGCTATTAACAATTGAGTTCTCCTAAGGACATTTTCCATCAATCCCTCCAGCCTGGTGGCTTCCTTAGCCTTCTGTGATCCCTCTGGTAGGCCCGCTGGGTCAGTGAGCGTCCAGTTATAATGTCACTTGGAGGATGAATTGTCCCACTCAGTCCTACCTGGGTGCCCTTCTATCATTCGAGACGCTGTTCTGGGTGCCGTGCCCCTGTGCACCCACGGCTAGGCAGGGCCTGTGGGCTCGGGTCCACACCCCTCTCCCTTCAGGCCACGAGGAGTCACACGGGCCTCTCAGCTGGGCGACTGTTTCCCCTGCCCACAGCGCGTTAGGGCCTGAATGAGCTCACAGCCTTCCTCAGGTATGTGTGGCTTGGCCCGTGCGTCACGGGAACGCAGGTGTGCGGGGTAAATCCCCACACCTGGCCTTTGTTTTCAGTGGCAGCAAAGACCTTCAGGGAAGCGCTTCCAGGCGCAGCTGGAAGGAAGTGCAGGCCTGCTGATGGGCTGTGACTGACGTCTGGCTCCAGGGGGCCCCAAGGCACCTGGACGGCCATCTCTCTCCACCAGTGCCACCGCTCCGGCACAGCCATTGTGCCAGGTCGTGCCTGAGGCTGCCCAGACACCCCTGCCCTGGGGCGCCAAGGCCCTGCAGTTGAGTGGGAGGAACACCAGCCTTCCCTCGGAGGGCTGTGCTTTCACTCCCAACTCCGGAACCACGTGATCCTGGAGAGGCACCTAACCTCTCTGGGGAGCCTCAGTGTGCTCATCTCTAAGTAGGAATGATGTGTTTTGCCTCACAAGCATGTTAGAATGCCCACCACGCTCCTGGTCCACAGAAGGGGTTCCCTGCAGGCGTAACTGCAGCTAGTGTGTGTGCTGGTTGTCCCTTCCCCGTGAGGCAGGATGGCATGGGAAGCCCCCGGCATGGGAAGCCCCCCTCGCGCTGCGCGGCAGCCCCTCTGCCCCTGAAGATGTGAACGCCACCCCCCCGGCCCTGCACGTACTCTGTCATACTTGGTTGCACCTGAATTCTGTGTGTCGTGATTGAAATTTTTTATGACTAGGCATAACTATGAAAATACCTAAAGATTTTTCTGAAGGCGGCCCTAGAATTTTTGGTTTGAAACTTGTCTGAGCAAAGTGGCCCCACCTGCGACCCCTTCCCTCCTCTTACTTGTAGAAGGACCTGGCCCTCATCTCACCTGGGAAGAGAAGCTGGGACTGGCGCCGGGCTCCTGCTCCGCCAAGGACTAGGGACGACCAGAACTGGCTCAAGCTGTGAATTATTGAGTTGTTTGTTGAAAAAGCTCATTGAGCTAGCTGTGGAATGAATGATGAAAAATAAGAGTCATTAGATTGTCTTTGCTGGACAATGGGGCCCAGGATTGGTGGCCACGCCCCACCCTGAGCTTGGTGCGGGGCCTGGGCCGTGGAGGAAAAGGACGGAAGAATTTGTGGAGTGCACTCATGTGACAGGAGCACTGGGAAAACATCTAGAAAAGGCTTCCAGGAACTGAAAACAAGCACAGCCGCCGCCCAGCAGGTAACATGCATCTGAACAGCACTTACTGTGGTTGGTTGGTGGGTTGGTTGATCGTTTTCTTGCTCCTGAGCCCGTGTTCTTGCTGAGCTAGAGAACAGCTGGCCCTTCCAGAAAGGAGCAGGGCCTTTCGGTACTTCAACACCAGGTGTGCATGAAATGAGGGACCGTGCTGAACCGCTGCATCATTCCTTCCCATCCTGAGTCATTCTGCTCTCAAGTTCACTCCTACTTGTGGCTTTACAGTTTAAAGATTGCTACATTTTGGCTACAGTTTATAATAAATCCTACACCCTAGCAAAAACGTTTCTAAGCACTAAAATGTGCTAGACACTGGGGAACAGAGATTCGAAATAGCCCAAGTGGCAACTGGAAATGAGAAAAAGAAACATCGTTTTCATGTCAGCACTGGCAGCTGGCGTCTCAGGGCGCTCGAATGTTAACCAAACACTTTCACGTTTTGGTCTGAAGCTCATCTATCCTCCTGCTCGGCGTGCGAGGGACTGGTGGGCATCTCCATTTTACAGGTGTGCAAACCGAGGCTTCATGAAGTGCCGAGACGGGGCGTGTTCAGACGCAGGTTTCCAGATTCACGTCTCCACCGCCCCATGCGCCCAGGTAGAGAAGCCCCTCCCTGGCCTGTTGAATCTGTGGCTTCTGCTGTCAGGAAAAAATAAAACTCCATTTCAGTCTGCAGGAAGAAACCAGCGGGAGCCGAATGTCAGCAACATATTTTCCAAAACCAGTTAGCCCTTTGCCGTCTAATCGTTTATCAGCTGTGGACGACCTGAAGGTTTGGTTTTTTTCTCCCCTATCGATTTAAACAGAGAAATCTGGGTGGCTTCCCGTCCCTGGTTTCCTGCAACGCTGGCTTTTCCTGTCACACGGCCGGCCGCAGCGGCTCCGAGCTGTTCTCAGCAGCTGCCCCGGCTGCTCCATCCTCCTTCCTCGGTCACTTCCATTCCTTCCCTGCAGTTGGCGCCCAGACGGATGTCTGCCCCGGAGCTCAGAGCTGGGGACTCGGCACACAGTTATTAATGAGGCAGCAGTCACAGGAAGCAGCGGGGACCGTGACCTGCAGCCCCTCTGAACCCAGCCTGATTACAGCTACTTTCCTTGGATGCCTGATTTCCAAAAGGAAGAGCAGTTGTCTCCGAATGACTCCCAGAGAGCCCCCGCAAGGCAGATAATGGGCGACTTCTGCTGTCAGGGCTGATAAATGGGTTTAGTGTGATTCACCCCAAGAACATGACGGTGAGACACACAGTGGGCTCCTACAAGAAAAGAATTTTCTGACTGCAGATTTGTCAAAGTAGAAGTAACCCCTAATAATGTTTTACTTGGCAGCTTTGTGACGGCTAAAATATGAAGCCATGACTGCATTTACGGTGGGAAGCTGTAAGTGGCATTCCTCTTTTTAAAAGTGGTGTGTTTTTCCCCAAAATCACCAGCTGTCTATTTCATCCTCTTTTTATTTCTAACCTTGCATCCAGCGAGGGAAACTTGCCCTGAGTGTCCCTGGTAGTTAAATATTAGAGAAAAAGGCAAACGTTTCTGACAAAAGGGGTCACATCCAAGCAGGGGCCGTGGCCACCCTGCCGGGGCATCTGAGATGAATCCTCTGCCCCTGAGCTGAAAGCAGCACTTTGTTCTGGGCTCCAGGTGTGATCATGTTAACACTTGCTTGTGCCGAGGGGAAAGTATCCTGCTAAAGCGCTGCTTTTCTGAATAATTCCCCAATTTTATTGCCTTGCCCTAGTCTCTCCTTGCTATCTGTCAGTTCAATTAGCTGCTGTCCTGGCATATTTGGGGTAATTTATTAGACATATTGAAAAGTGTGTGGTGATGAACTTGCCAACATCTGCACAAGAAACTGAGGCTTGTCTTTTTAACTGCAGATCAGGGGCCGTTCGACATCTTGGATGTCATGAGCGACTACGTGCCCCAGTTCCGTGTTCTCGTCAGGGACGCTCCAGGGAATAAAGCTATTGAATAAGAAAGAAAGAATACGGGCACGGGGGAGGCAGAATTACCATGCCCTGGATTTTGAAGCTGGTGGAAGGGACCCATGACTCAGTTCGCAGCCAGGATGTTCCCCGCACCATCATTGGCATGCAGCGTGCGGGTTTGTCAGTTTCCTGTAACACTTGGGTATTTGAAAGTTCATTTCTGATCTGAATTCGGCTTTATGAGACAGATACTCATGGGGTTTTCAGCACAGGACTAAAATCAGGCTGTGCGGTCAATGCTGTGCGCTGGGCTTTTGTTAGAAAATGAAAGCACGGTGTAGAACAGAACCGTTTCCAAGGGAAGTGCACGAGAGGTGGCCCGTGATGAGTCTAGAGCGCGTTTCTCATTGTTATGACAGAAGCAGGCGTGGGTTTGTGCCTGTACTGCTGCTACAACAACATTTGAATTTTAAATCTGGGCGAGTTGTTCCCAGACGTTCATGGCCAAAGAGAGTCACCCTGACCATCAGGGCTGAGCGGATAAACAGATCGTGGCACAGTGTTGCTTACCAGGGAACGTTATTCAGCAGAAAGGAATGAAGTACCACTACGTGGTACGGCGTGAAGGAAGCGTGAGACCACGCGGCTAAGTGAAAGGAGGCGACACAAAGGCCCCGTGGCACACGATTCCATGTACATGCAATGAACAGGACAGGCAAATGCATAAAGACAGGAAGCAGATTAGTGTTGGGCAGGGGCTGGAGAGAAGGGAAAACGAGGGGGACTACTTTATGCGTTTGGCATTTGTTCGAGGGTAAAGAAAACACTCTGAATTAGGTGGCAGTGATGGTTACACCACACTGTGAATGGCTTAAAGGGTTGAGTTTTATGTTATGTAAATTGTACATCAATGTAATTAGCAAATTGCCTGGACGGCTTGTTAAAACGCCAGTTGCTGGGCTCCTGCCCTGAGTTTTTCTGACTCAGTGGGCCTGGGTGGGGCCTGAGAATGTGCATTTCTAGTAGGTTGCTGGTGCTGCTGCTCCTGGGACCACACTTTGGGAACCACTGGACGGGGGGTGTACGTTGGACCATGGAATGATTTGCCCCTGGATTAGAATCGTGTGGCAGGGTTTGCTGATCGCCAGGTTTGCTGATCACTTGCTGTGCTGTAGCAGTGCACTGCAGGTAACCCCATGCTGAACTGGCCTCGGTAATAAAGAAAATGGTTCTTCAATGACTGAACTTTGGAATCAAAAGATTTAGTCACATCTGTTTTCTGCCTCTCCCTAACTGAACTCCCAAATGAGTCCCTTCACCTCGTTTGTAAATGGGATGATAATTCCTGTCTCAGTGGATTGTTTTGAAATTTAAATTTAAAAAGTACAAAAGACAAACTGTTACTATGAGAAAACACCACCATGTTGCCTAGCTCAAAGCAGGTACTCAATAGTTATATAAAAAAATATATATATGTATATATTTTTAGCTAATTACTCTTCTTGGGAACTTATAATTCTGTGGCCAGAATATGGCAATATGGGAAAGGAACAATAACTCAGGATAAAGCCTTGGACTGGAACATTACTGGGTAGACTCCATTTCTGTGGCATGAAGAATAGCACCTCTGAGGGTTTGCAGTTTCTGGAGGAGTGGAGTCACATCAGGGCCTTGGAGAGTGGCTGGCGGGGCCGTGGGACGGAAGGGTGGGCTTGTCCGATAAGGAAGGGGCTTGGAAGGAGGCAGTGGGCCAGGCACAGGCCATGTTTGAATTCTAATATCTTGGGATCCTCTTCAGCTTTGACTATAGTAGCCACTCGAACTGTTTCTCAAGTGAGTGAGTGAATAAATGAGTAAATGAGGGAGTTGTGAATATACCACCCAAATAAGTGTGATCTGCCACCATCAGAAGTTCAAAGGCAGAGTCGGCACCTTGGAAGCAGGACGGTGCACCTGACCTTGCCCGGTGTCTTCCCTCCCTGCCCTCTCCTGGGTGGCTGACTTGGAGCAGTGGCAGTCCTGTGGATGCCACACTCGGTCGTTGCATGGTGGCTAGTCTGCCGTCTGTAGGGAAACGCAGCAGCTTGCATTGGTTTGGACAGTTGATTGAGATCGAGTTGTGACGTCATCCTATAAACATCTCATGGGGATGGGGAGAGGACACTCGGGCTTGCGGGCAGCAGGCCCTGCTTCCTCACTAAGTGATAAAACCTTCTCAGTCGATAATCCTTGCTGCCTCAAGACATTTGAGGCATTTGCATTTGTAGAAAAAGAGAGAGAGAGAGAGAGAGAAAGAGTGAGACACACTGTATGTGTTGGGTAACGCTAGCTGCCGTAGGAAACAGACCCCAAATTCTCAGTGGCTTGCCATTTGAGAAGCGTGTTTTCCTTCCGTGTGACTCTCTGGGGCTCTAGGCTGCAGGTGGTTTCCCTGCTCAGAGTAAGTCAGGACCGGATGCCACGTCTGGCTCCTCCATCTCCTAAAACCGTGGCATTTGCTGATCTCAGCTAGCAGAAGGGGAAAGAAAGGACACGAAGAAGGAATACCCTCTTAAATGCCACCAACAAAATGTGACCTACGTTACTTTTGCTTGTGTGCCATTGTCAAGATTTAGTCATGCAGCCCACCCAGGTGAGTGAGGCCGGGCTGTCTTGCTAGACTGGAGAGAGGGGGAGTGTAACTTTGCTGGGAAGTTGGCTGCCTCTGCCACAGCCCCAGAATGCCCTGGGATTTGGAGGCCAGAGCGAGACCTGCATTTCCAGACCACCTCCACTCTCTCACAGCTGTGCTAGGGGAAGGCAGTGATTTAAACCTCACAGACTGACTGCCGGTGTCAGCCGGCCCTGAGCTACGGCGGAAGCGTGTGTCCCTGGAGCCATGGAGCTTATAAGCACAGTCGTTTGTACTTTTTTCTTCTTTGTCCTTCTGGAAGGGACAATGGTGTGTGTTCACATTACAGGCTATAGATCCTAAGAATTCATATCTGTTGCAGCCCTTCACCCAGCACTAATAAGAGTGTAGGTGATGAGGTTGTATAAACTTGCTGATTTGGAAACCATCAAACGATCATTTCTTTTTGATGAAGCACTTCTTCATCAGGGATGTTGGCATCACACAGGAGTGAATGTTGGGTTGTAGCTGAACATGCCTCATTTCACACTGCGTGTTTGAGCGTGTTCATTGGGACTAGCAGTGGACAACTGGGCAGATGCAGCTAGTGGGCACAAGCAGGAAAGGAAAGGCCATTCCGCACCCCGACGACTCACTGTTTCATGCTGTCCTCTCTCAGGTACCCGTTCCCCATGGTGTTCAGCAGCTGCAGCAGGAGGGACCTGGAGACCAGCCTGGAGAAAGGCATGGGCATGTGCCTCTTTAACCTGCCGGAAGTCAAGCAGTCTTTCGGGGGCCAGAAGTGTGGGAATGGATACGTGGAGGAAGGAGAGGAATGTGACTGTGGGGAGCCAGAGGTAAGATAGCCACAGCCCGGATGTCGGTGAGAACTCGGGGGAATTGTACAGCAGGATGAAAGTTCTAGAAACGTGGGAGGGAAAACTCCTGTATGGCCACACCTTGAAGAAGCCCCACAAGCTAGGGTGGCTTTCTGGCATTTTAACCATCGCATGGCATAAGTTGTTTTACTTGGTTTAAAAAGATAAAAAAAAAAATCTTCTCTGTTGAAGGGTGCAACATCCTTGGCAAGCTGAGGATAAGAACAATCAAAAAGCATTTAGCTTGGAGTTCGGCAGAGGAGAAAGCCTTGGCGTTCTAGCTTCAAATAGCTAATAAGCACCATTTCTTTCTCTTTGCAAGGCGTGCGCCTAGAGGGGAATTTGAATAAGCAGCATTCGTTTTTAACCAAGAGCTTCCTCCCGAGTGGCGACGCTGCCTCGCTGCCGCAGCCGCCTCCACGTGCACAGCCGGAGCCTCGGCGGCGGCTGCTCCCGCTCGGAGCTTTCGGAAGCAATAAGCAGAACCAGGGGATGGTTCTCCCCAGCACAGGGCTTATTTCACCCTCTTCTCCAGCCAATAGCAGGAAATGTTCCTGTTTCTATTAGGCCCAACATAAAGTTAATCAACATAAAAATTATAACAGCCATTTTTTAATCTCTGAATAATCTTGAGAAGGAAAAAGAGAGAGGACTCAGTTAGACCTCCTGGTAAAACAGGTAAAACCCCCCTGAAGTTTGGAGGGGGGTTGTGTTTAGAATAAATCAAAGCGAGTAGTGTGTAGAGCAGGCAGTCTGCACGTGGGAATCCTTCCCCAAGAGCTTGTGCAAGCTGAAATGGTAGAACAAGTTCAAGGCAGGTTAGCTAAATTCACAGGTGAGCTTAATGAGTGCTTGGGAAGCACCTGTCTCAGAGGGCCACTCTGGAAGATGGATTCTAGGATGGAAGGGAAATTGTACTGAGGCCCTGGAGCACCCCATATATTCCTGTGTTCATCAAAAAAACAAGTGGTTAATAGAACCCTCATCATGTCCCCATCTCCAAGTCTCTGAGGTTTTCCATACCTGCAGGAATGATCTTCATCTGACAGTTTGTGCAAGAATGTTGGAGGTATATAAATATTGGGTGGGGGTAGGGGAGTATAGAAGTAGTTTTATCAGACTTATCTGTGACAATGACATTGTCTGCAGAGATGTTTAATTCTGCTCACAATGAGCAGGGAGGGGTTTCTGTATAAGGGTGACTCCTAATTATACGGTCACAGAAATTCTTTTTAAGATTGGTGGAGGAACACTTAAACCCATCATGGATTGGGGTATGCAAAGGGGAAATTCCTTGGAGGCCTTGTTAATTAGTTAAAGAAAAATGTGAAATTAGTTTAAATTACCCATATTTCTCATGAGAGGCCACAGTGACTTATAACAGTTTGTCTTTGATATGAACCCCTTATTGTTTGTTAATCTAAATAAGTTTGACAGCTCTTCATGGAACCATGAACTAGCGGGTTTGGGATGACTCCATTAGCTGTCATTTGCTCTGTGTGCCACCAGCAGCATCACTGCCACCATCCTCACCACCATTATTAGTGTTACCATGGTTACCATCTCCACAATCATCACCACTACCTGGACCACCCACCACCATCACCACCATTGTTAATGTTACCCCAGTTACCATCTCCACAATCATTACCACCACCTGGACCACCCACCATCACCGCCACCATTGTTAATGTTACTAGTTATGTCCATAATGATCATCACCACCACCCCCACTACCTACCACCGTACCGGAGTCACTACTAGCCCTACCTCTAACACCATCACAACCACCACCATCTCCATAGCTACCATCACCACCATGACCATTAACCCCATCACTGCCAGCATCAATGTCAGAAAATGCTTGAGTTCCTAAAATTTGCCAGCCACTCACGTTCTGATCCCCTCTTTTATCTCCATGAAGGAATCATGTGGCTTTGACAGGGTACTTCCTGTCTCCCCAGGTAGCATGTTGCATTGTAGGGTAGCCTTGATTATCACAAATGCCTGCCTTATGTGGAGCCAAATCCTACCTGCATGTAAGTCCCCACTTTGTTCTTCTGTGGTTGAAGTCCTCATTTCCTAGGTAAGTTTTTAATATTTGAAGAGAACTCTCATTCCCTTCATCTAAATTTCTTCCTTCCAATAAACCTTTCAAAGTCAGGGACAAGCCTTTTTTTTTTTTTTTTTTTTTTTTTATTTTATTTTACAACCTTTAGTCTATACAATGGATGGGGCTTCTGCATTGCTTTTTATGTTTTGCTGTTCAAAGTTCAAGCTCATGTCATGTCTGGCTGGTCTGACAGCCCATTTCCCAACTCCAGGCTGCTTTGAGCAGGACTCTCAGCCATACCTGCAAGTCTGGGCTCTTTATCCCCCTGCCTATCCCCCTGCTCTGGCCCCGGTGACATCTGCCATGCCTGTGCATGAGATTGGCGCATGCGTGTCCTGGCCCACAGAGGGACTCCGCGCACCAGAGAGCAGTGCGTGCAGGGCCTTGGAACAGCCGCGGTCAGCACCCGACAGGGTGCAGCTTCTCCCTCGCTCCCAGAAATCATCTGCTTCATTTTCAAGAAGAAAGCATTATAATTTTTTATCCCAGTTCATTGTGATTAGGAAGCTATGTCTGCTACCTACAACAGGAGAATGACAATTAGAGCTTTGCAGAGAATTCTCTAATGGTTTCATTATTCTTTCTTCTTTGGAGACTTAGTATTCATCGGCTCTGCCAGACTTCTCTATTGAGTACTAAAATAATAAATGTATCACCAGATGAAGAATTTGTCTCTTCTGAGAAATATGGTACTGCAGAAGAAATAGACTCTGGGTAGTTTAAAAGCAAGTGATTGCCGAAGCCTCCCCGGACAGGGCGGTGAATTTATATCAGCATAAGGAAATCCTGACAACTCACTCATTCTTCTAGCTAACAGCATCGGGAAGGCAGCCTTATCTCCTTGTTTAAAGTCAGTAGGATGCCAGTAGCTTGCAAATATCTTTTAAACCTAGTTATCTTCCTCACATTATCAATCCCCTTTGAAGTCAAAGCCATTCTGCTTGGCGGAATTTCCATTGGAGATGCTGCTTATATTAGTTGGTGATTTGAGGGGGAAGGGGAGATAGTTCTTAAAGAATTTTGGGACCCAGATTTAGGATGTCTGATTTAACATAGATTTTCAAGGAAATCTGCAATTTGGCAAATGTGTCCTCAGTAGAGCCATTTAGACCAAAAGAAGCAGAACAGCATAACTGTGCATTTGATGGCATTGATGAAAAATGCAATTCATGGCCTTCTTGAAAAAAAACTAAACAAGTTCCTAAACTATTTTAGAATTTTGTAAGTCTGTGAGTTAGAAACTCTTACTATCCTGAAAGTTATAGCTATGACTTCTGGTTGGCAGTTTTATCTTATTGTATATATTACACATCCCGGATGTTTATAAAGTGCTCAAACAATTCTAAAATGTAATGACTTTGGAAGTGTGTTTGATAGGAGCAAATGGTAAAGCGGATGATAGCATAATTCATAGAGTTTTACACAGAGCAGAGTTTGGGTGTCTCGGTTTGCAGTAAATCTTCTGGATTGTTGACAAAATCTTATTAATTGCATTTATGATATAAATTCAAAATTTTTGAATGATAAAACCATTCAAAAAATATGGCTTTCAGGAGTCAAGTATTATGCTACTAACTTAGCATATGATTAGCTTCACCATTCCCAATAGCATATACGTTTTTCAGAGTACATCATATATTGAATAAAATAAAAGGACAATAATAAATTAAGCCATATTAAAAACTCTGTGAACCATTCCATCTTTCAATAATTACTGTTTCTTCTAAAACGTGTAAACACCAAGTCAGTGGAATGCTCTAAAATATACGGACCTCATAAATTCACAAGATAAATGTGTGTGGGCCTTGCATTGAGAGCTAAGCCGAAGATGTCAGTCTCTCATTTCTTTTTGTTAGGGAAAACTGGGTCCTTGCAAAAGCGCACCATAATAAAGGAGTTAATTTTCTCTCCCACTGCTGTTTCAGAGAAGACAATCCATCTAAGGTTTAATCTTTTTAAATCCCTCGCAAGCCAGTGGGCACAGCAGACCTCCTTCCAGCCACTTGGTCACGGCAGTGTCCATTTCCGATCCTTAGGGGCCTTGTCAGGCCAGACAGCCGACCCGTGCCAAGCAAGGGTCTCATCCACAGTGATTTAGTTGTACTGCAGGGAACTGTGGTTCGAACAGAACTGACTTGACTTCATTTTCTGGATCAAAAGGGTTAGTTTTTGAAGAGTAAAGATTGTATGCATCTATGTGTGTATATATATATATCTGAATAAGCAATTTCAAAGTCCTCCAGGGACCCTGATGCAGTTCATTGCAACGAGACCTGCGCAGACACCCCTCTGCTGCTGACCGAAGGCTCTTGCACAAAGGCTCGTGTGCTACCGACTCTTCCCAGGGCCCCGCAGGCCCAGTGGTTCATACACACTTACCAGAAGCTTTGCTTGCTTACCGGCGAAGATAGTCCTTAGGCACTCAGGTGTTCAGTTCAGGAGCTGGGGCCTCTTGGTCTCTCTTCCCTTCTGCAGTCATTTAAAGTGTGGCATTAGCATGCAGTGAGTAGTGGCTCTCTCTGTGTCCCCTTGCCGCCTCCAGGAATGCGTGAATCGCTGCTGCAACGCCACCACCTGCACCCTGAAGCCGGACGCCGTGTGCGCGCATGGGCTGTGCTGCGAGGACTGTCAGGTGAGTTCACCGGGGCTGTGACTTGACCCCAAGGTCACCGACAGGTGCGGGAGGTTCAAATCCGACGCAGGGCAAGCAATGTGGCCGGACGATTTCCCAGCACTCACCCCCGTGCAAACCATCACTCCTCCTCACACAAGCTGGTATATCCACCCCTTATTTTTCATCTTCCAATCTTCAGGTGGAATGCACACTTTAATTGCTGGTCATCTGCGAGACATTATTTATTTATGGGCCGAAAACTCATCCAACCGCAAAACTCTAGCTCAGCATCAAATGTTCCATTTCTGCTCTCGGAGGCACCCGTGGTCCTACCGTGCTAACAGGAGGAGCGAGGTGTGAACAGTCCCCACCCGCTGTCACTCAGCCTCACCCCGGTCCATCCTCTTGATCCCAGGAGCCCCTGCCTGCTGGGCTGAGAAACCACGCGGCTTGTTCCAGGGCTTTTGTGTAAACAACTTGGTCTTAATGTCCTCCCAAGAGAGGGTGCCGGCTGACCCAGCCCGGCCAAGAGTGGCAGTTTTATGCTCTTGCCATTTCTGCTGCTGAGACTGCATTTGTTTTGGCAATTCTGTGTGTGTCTCATTATTCAGAGCTAATATCTGACAGAATAGAAGCCTGAGCTTTGGATTCGAAGGTTCCAAGGGCGGAGTTTTATTTCTTTTTAATTAAGCAATTGATCTTGGCATTCCACTGCAAGTAGAAACTCCCTCATAGCTGCCCCATGCAAGCATGGCAATTTGGAAGCGCATTGTAACGTTTTATGCTCAGCTTTAGAATGCCCTCCTTCCCCTTCCTGATGGTGATTAACTGATGGGGAGTGTTATAAGCAGCAGGTGCTCCCTGCAACTGGCGGGAGAAGGTGGCTAGAAGGGGTTGGAGGGAGGAAGGCTGAGCTTACGACTGGGGTCGGGGGAGGCCCGCAGAGGTTCACTAGGGAAGGAGGGAGGGAGGACCAGGTGGTAATGCCTGGGCCTGATCCACTTTTATGTTGTGACTTTTAAACAGTTCCTTTCAACTTCCAGACCTTCCAGAAGTCGGCAGGGTTATTATCTCATTGCCTTGGAGGAGTATTCAGGGAACCAAGCCCAGGACTTGGGCAAGTCTCAGTCTCTTCCCTGTGTAGCCTCAGGGAAGCCACTCTGAGCCTTAGTTTCTTCAGCCACAAGAAGCAGAGGTGTTGGTCAGATGGCTTCTAGTACCCTGTACCTCCCCCTTGTTCTTCTTTAGTTCTCCCCACAAGTGCTAAAGAGAGAGGGTTCCTGTTCTGTGATTTGATGACAAAGTGAAATTTCTATTGTGATTGCACCCTCGAAATTATTTTTGTTAACTTGCCCACAGAGGCTAACACTCTGAGTACACATGTCACCTTTGACCGTGTGATGGTGCTGACAACCAGAGACCTCTTTCTTAAGGTCAGCCAGCCCAGCACCAACGCTCCTCGCTCTCCTTCCTCCAAAGTGACAGGTGCCAGGGCCGGCACGTCTGCTCCTCAGAAAACCCTCACGGTGCATGACATTAAAAAGAGGCTGCTCTTGGTGGAGCCACCCCTCTTAGGGTAGGAAGGTGAACCCCAGAGCCACTGAGTGCTCTCTGCTGTGAAAGGGACTCCTTCGAACCTTCCCTTTGGGCAAGCCCCACCGCCACCCCGCCCCAGGAGCTGCTGCTGCCTGTCCCGGGTGCACGTGCTGTAAACGGCCCTCTCCTTCCAGCTGAAGCCTGCGGGGACAGCGTGCAGGGGCTCCAGCAACTCCTGCGACCTCCCGGAGTTCTGCACGGGGGCCGGTCCCCACTGCCCAGCCAACGTGTACCTGCACGACGGGCACCCGTGTCAGGGGGTGGATGGCTACTGCTACAACGGCATCTGCCAGACCCACGAGCAGCAGTGCGTCACTCTCTGGGGACCAGGTATGTGGCCTCCACCTGCTTGACGCTGGCAGAGGCACTGGCAGGCCCCAGCGGTGGGACTGGGGGGGGGGGCACGCTCACCCCTGGGGGGCACCGTCCACACGGCATCCAGAGTGCTCAGTTGGGAGTGATTGGTGCCTGGGAGGTGCTGGACACAGTGTAACGAGAGACGCATGAGCACCTATCGTATGCCCATGGGATGCCCATGGGTGACTCAGCCGTGATGCCTGCCCTCAGATAGCTTAGCGTGTAGTCAGACAGACAGACGGACAGAACTTGCCACCCCCACTCAGGCTGTGGTAATGCTCCTTTGTGCTCAAACGAGGACCCCAACCAAGGACTGAGGCTGCCAGGGAGTCACTGGAGGGGGCAGGGCCAAGGGCTCCATGGGGAAGGCCCCGGATTGCACGCGACACACGGGCAGGTCTGTGATGGGGGGAGGGGACTGGGAACAGCTAGTAGCTCTTGGACGGGGGGGGGGCAGGTGGCAGAGTCAACGAGAGACCGTCTGTTCGCCACTTCACCGGCTCACGCTGGGCGCCTGGCACGTTTGGTCTGTTCCGCCCTCCAGCAGCCTCCCGGAGGCAGGGACGACTACAGTTTCATGGAAGGGAACGCTCAAGCTCCGAGACCAGCATCAGTTTCCGCAGGTCTCCAGGCTGGGATTTGACCCCAGGCCACCGTCACCCAGTGCCATGTGCACCTCCCACAGCGCACAGTCACTCCAGGAGTGAGGTCTCAGAGTTCCCCTAAAGCTCTGCAATTAGGCAGAAGCTCAGATGCAAAAGAGGGAAGAACCGGCCGCCCGCATGTACCTCCCCTCCGTGCCCCACCTTCCGGGAACAGACCCCAGGCTCGAACCCTGGGCCCAAGGCCTCGTCACCCCAGAGCCACTGGGATCTGGTACCTGTCTGCAGCTCCGGCTTGTGGCTGTGAATCCGTGGAGAGCGTTTCCAAGAGCGGGGCCGGGCCCAGGCTACCTAGCGGTGCACTCTCTGTCCCTCCTGGCCATGTGGCCTTTGCTCACTCCCCCCTCCTGCTGGCTGCAGCAGGCACCTCAGCCCTGACAAGGCCATAGCGGTAGCCTAGCCCCGGCCCAGGCAAGCAGAGGCAGGATCTCTGTGGGAGGGAAACCTGATCCTGACCTTTGCTGGCTTTCCTGGCGAGGTTTTGGTTCTAGGAGTGGGGAGGGAGGTAAACTAGAGCCGAGAATGACGACTAAACCGTGAAGCCTGGGTTTGAGATGTGATGTGAAAGCGTCAGCCAAGCCTGGAGGACAGGCCGGTGTTTATGGGGCTGAGTCTCCCTGGGGAGCCCACCGCCCTGCCAGCCCACGATGCCCCTGCTCAGGGAGCTTGCGGGGAGAGGGGAGCAGCTGGGTCATGGGGAGCAGCTGGGTCATGGGGAGCAGCCGGGTCATGGGGAGCAGCCGGGTCATGGGGAGCAGGGGCCAAAGCAGCTCTGCGTGTCCGACCCTCTGAGTTCCTCCCGTCTCCTTGGATTCGTGGACATGCTCAGGCAGGTGGGATGAGGGGCCTTGAGGCCCTCCCGGCAAAGCAGGGGGCAGGGGGACCCCGTTGCAATGACAAGCGCTAAGTAGGCACTCACTGCACACATGTTAAATGTTGCACAGGCTCTGTATGGTTTAGTGACTTCAGACACCTTTCAGCCAAGTGAGGTCACTTTGAGGGTGTGGCCACTGCTGCAGGCCAGATCCTCAGGGTTTCATGCATCCCTGTGGCCGTCCCCTTCTCGGCCCTTCTCCAAAGGCAGTAATCTCCCCTTCTTGGGTTACAGGGGCCGTTACAATGCTCCTTTCCAAGGACGTTCCCCGGCCAGAGCACGCCCAGCGCTCGGAGCCTTTGGAGTGAAATGTGTCGTTACTGCCCTGCTGCGTTAGCACATCTGGCCCCGTTTCCAAAGTGAGGTCAGATGGAACTTGGCAGTCCCGTCTGAGCCACCGGCACCGTGTGACTCAGCTGGCCGTGTGCCTCTGATTCATGGTGACCAAGGCTGGTATTTATTATCTCATTGGACTAGTCCTCAAACTGCCTGACCAGAGAGAGAGAGAGCAGCAGACAGGCGGGCAGACTGGCAACCCGGCCCAGACGGAGCTTCCCGAAAGCAAGAGCCACAGGAAGTCACCTGCCTTGAACTCTCACGACCCTTGTGGCCGAGGCTGAGGCTGGAGGCCTGCCTGCCCGGGAGCTGCGTCCCCTCCCTGCGGAGGGGGCTGCCCAGGAGCTCCTGGTTCAGCTCTTCTCTCTTCCACCCCCCACCCCCAGCACGGGGGAGGCCTTTGCCTGGGGCGTGGTGGTCTGTCTCGGTGGGCAGCTGCCCATAGTGGCCTCGGACTGTGGGTAACAGTGTGCTTTGGTGCAGAGGGCTTCCTTGGGCAGGCTGCTCGGAGTTCCTGGAAGCCACAGCATGGGGACCAGCCTTGGGGGCTACCTCAGGCTTGTGACTCTGGCTTTTAGTCTGCCTCTGACGGTCCCTGCTCAGCCCTTCCCGTCACCACGCAGACTGCCTTGGGGAACGGGACACGGAAGGCCCCAGCCTGCCAGTCCTTGACACCAGGTGTCTTCTTAGGACAGGCCTTTATTACTCCCCTTTGCAGGTGCAGCACATGCCGTCGCCCTCCCCCCCCCCCCCGCCGTCCCCCCGCCCACCAGTGTGGCTGCCTGGTTTCCAGTTTGAGGGCACTGTGTGAGTTTCCTGTGGTTTGCTGTAACAAGTCACCATAGACTTAGTGGCATCAACGATGCAAACGTATCATCTTACAGTTCAGGAGGCCATAAATCCGAAAATCAAGATGTTGGCAGGGCCACGCTGCTCTTGGAGGTTTTGGCGGGGGCTCTGTCTCCTGCCTGGTCCAGCCTGCAGGGGCTGTCTGCATCCCCTGGCTCCCAACGTCTTCCTCCCTCTTCAAACCCCCGTCTCTCTCCAACTTCTGCTTCCGTGGTCACAGCTCCTCTGACCTTGACCCTCCCGGCTTCTCCTTGGGGATTATATTGGACCCACCCGGATCATCCAGGATCACCTCCCGTCTTGAGATCCTTCATGTAATCGCATCTTCATGGTCCATGTAAGGCAGTGTGTTCACAGGTGCCAGCTTAGGATGTGGCCCTTTCTGGGCAGCCACAGGCCTTGAATGGACCACTTACTATCCAGGCAAACTTCAACCAGTTGCTCCACCTTGTTGTGCCTCATTTGTAAAACGGGGGTGATAAACCTACCTGCCCCGGGGGCATATTGTCACCCTCTAACATAGCTTGTGATCTATGCTATATATTAACATCATGAGCAGTTCCATGCCAGATACACAGCATGAATACATCTGAACTCTGCAGGATGCAGCCATGCTCCTGGAAGCTCAGCCTAGTGAGCAAGACACTCACACGCTTGGGGTTTGTGCAGGGGGCCGTGAGATGATTGAGGGCCATGTGTGGGAGGGGGACAGGGGAGCAGCCAGCCCGGAGCCTTCTAGGAGGGGGCTGCCCCGGAGCAGCCATTTGCCAGGGGTGGGAGAGAGGAGGGACATGCCCAGCATATGGAACAGCATAAATCAAGGCACACGGGGGCAGAGGGGCCAACCGAGGGACGTGCAGAGCTTGGGCTGCGACTTGAAGAGCAGAGACCCTCATCCGCCGCCCCGTTCTCTCATTTATTAAGAATGTACTGACATCCTGCTGTGTGTAAGATACTCACTCCGGAAGCCCGATGCTGCTGCCAGAGCGACACAGTTCCCACAGCCGCCGCGCTCCCACCCGGATCCGGAGCGGAGTCAGGATGTGACTCCCTCACAGTGTCCTCCTGGGGAGCACCGATCCGGGACAGATGCAGTCCTGGGGCAGAGGCAGCTTCCTGGGCCAGGCCCCGGCCAGCCAGATGGCTGGAGAGCATCTCAATGCTTGGTCACGGTGGTTGGTTTGAATCAGCTTTTCATGACTCAGAGAGGGAAAACTTGCTGTCAAGGATGTGTCTGCAATATCTCGTTTCCCCGCTGTCAGCAAACGCTCTGGGGCCCGGAGCACGTTCGCTCTGGGGTCACCGCGGGCCTGCCGGGAAGCGCAGTACTCGGAACCGTAGGGGGCATCGGCTGCTCTGCCGGCTCTTGACTTCTGCACCCCGTGGCCGGCCGCGAGTCCGGTCGTCCGGAATTCTCCAGTTACCATCAGGATGTCCGCCGTCCACTCTCCAGATCTGGCTACCCGAACGCTGACCGGATGAAGCCCTTCCCTCCAACCCTCTATTCCCTCTTGAAATGGGCTTTTCTCGATCCAGCGTTACATTTCAATAAAATAATCCTGCTTCCAAATCTTTCTACAAATAAAATGACAGAAAATTCAAAACACATGCCTGCAGCTCCTCGCTGGCAAAGTAGTACACTGTCAGGATACCTTTTGGGGCTTTTGTTCATTTGTTTGTTTTTTGGATTGTTATTGTGGTTGATGATACTCTTGCTGGCTGAGAGTATAACTTTTTTCTCTCGCTGATCTTCTCCCACACTTCTTGAATCTCGGGGACCTCATATGTTGGTGCCAAACACACAACTGCTATCTGCAGTTCACAGTGCGTGGCTGGCGCCCAGCTCTCTCTGTCCGGTTTAGTGTTAATATCCGCGGAGACTTTCTGTCGATGTGACCTGACCTTTACTCCTTCCAAAATGCAACTGGCTGGGTTTCCTTAGGCAGCAGATTTACTTTTGCCTGTGTCGTCTGTCAGAGCCACTGGCACAGTTACTGAAAACATTACTTGGCAATTAATCTTACTCACCTCAAGTCACAAACAATTTGTATCAGAGAAGTCCTGGAATATGTTCATCTATTTTATCACCGTCTAGCATCTGGTGATTTGCGCAGGGTGAGCTGGCCAGACCTGGTGAATGCTCCGTGTTTTTATCTGCAAGGCTTGTTTCAGGGAGCTTGGTTTATCGTGACCCACGTGGGGCGGTACATTTATTAGTCACCTACAATTCCTGTGGCTACAGATGGGAAGAAAAGATTTTTGCCAAGAGTCACATTGTTTAAGAGTCAAGGAAGTCTCCTCGTTGTCCCATCAGGTGAGGAGGAAATGATAAAATTTCACTTGGACTTCATTTTCTGATGGAATGCAAGTTCCACTTGAAGAAGAGAGACAGGGGAGAACAGGAAGCCTCCAACTGCCTATAAAAATGCTTTTGTCTGTGGATGTTAGTGGCAGGGGTTAGGAAAATTAGTGACGGAGGGGGTGCGATCTGACTCAACTAGAGAAGTTCATTTGCATAATGGAGTCATTTTAAGTAAAAAGATTAGATTGAGTAAATTGTGGGCATAATTCAAGATGCCATCATCTCTCTTCCAAAAGACATAATGACATTGGGAACTTCCAAACTACAATTACAAATATAAGTTATATCACTCTGAAGACAAAACTGGTAATTAAAATCCATCACTTCCTACATAATTACAAAATACAGTATGATGTCAAAATCCCCTCTGAAAGGCTAGATTTTATCTTTTGATAACGGCAAAATGTCTGTGTTCCATTATTAAGAACTCGAAGACTTTAAATTGATGTGATATAGTGGTGATAAGAAAACTGTTGTCATTCTTCCTGAGTGACATGAGATCTCTCGTCTTCCTAAAAACATGAAGACGGAGATTTTTAAGTGCAGCAACTTTGAATCCAAATATGTGCATTTATAATATCTTACAAGTGGGTAGAAGTCATTTATGCTTTTTAAATTATGGACCATTCTGTCTCTAAGAGAAATGTAAATTATGGACCATTCTGTCTCTAAGAGAAATGCCAGATGGCAGCTCGCACACAAAAGCCACTTGGCACACTTTGCCGCAGCCTCCTTCACAGTCCTCACCAGAACCAGCAGGTCCTGCGCAGGCGTCCAGAGAGCTGTCCTCGGGTTTGTGCCTTTGAGTCGCTGCTTTTATCGAGTGATCCTCTAACGCTGAGCCACATCCGCTCCCCGGGCAGCACTCGGCCCACTTGGGTTCCCCCGCTTGTTAGTTTTCTTACTCTACCTAAACTTTGAGGGAATGGCATTCTCTCTTTCCATGACTTAAAACATCTGTCTTTTCATGACCTTACGTAAGACGGCACAGCAGTACTTCATTTGATGTAAATAAATGAGTGAAAATCCAGAGACACAGGAAGAGAGGCCGGCGTTCGCTCGCTCTGCAGAGCCGCGCTGGCTCCCTCGGGCGGGCACTGGAGGCTCCGTGCGCTTTCCCCGAGAGGCTTTTTGGCACCTGTTCTTGGAGCGCCTGCTGTGTTCAGGCCTGGGTACCATCCCTGCCCATGGGGGTCTTTACAATCAGGAAGGGAGGAAGGATGGAAAGGGGAGGAGGGAAGGAAGAATAGAAGGATGATGGTTAGGAGGAAGACAGAACCAGACAGGCAAAGCATAAATACTTTAGGTTTATGCAAAAACACTCAAACAACTGCTGTATTGTCACCGTTCTAAAAGCCGGTTCTTCCAAACTGCTTTGATCAATCGAATCCAAGTACTTTGATCAAAAGTACTATCGAACAGGATTAAGTACAAGGTGCAGTTCCACACTGAGACTCACCCTCCCCATCCTTCCCCCCTCCAACAAGTAGACTAAAAAAACAAGAGCGAAGAGTGTGGATGAACTGGGTCCATGACGGACAGAAGCTGAGGACGTGAGTGGTGTCATATGCTGGGAGCAAAGATGTGGCGAATGAGATGGAATAAAGGAATGCGACTCTAAAGAGCCAGAGACCTCGTCTTTTTCCTTGACAGAGACTTGTGTCCAGTTGGGCTAGTGCCCCCTGAGGCGGCTTCTCTAAAATGGTTTAAAAAGGGGGGAGGAGGAGAGGTGCAGAACCAGCCTGGCTCATTGCAGAGGTCAGCGGCAGAGCAGACCACTCCCCTCAAATGGTGCAAGGGGGTGTCGTGTTTGTTGTTTGAAATGAGCATGCCTGCTCAGGCACAGGTTAAAGAACGAGGGATGCTCCTAGTAGTAGGAATGCCATCTGCTCCCTGGGAGGGGGGAAGCCTTGCCCATCGTCTGATGGGTATCTTAAATAAGGCCACTGCCACCTCCGAAGGCAAATGGAGCCCTCTGGAGTTGGGAGCAGAGAAAGGCAGGCGTCAGAGCCAGGGTCTGGGGAACTAGCATCCTGGCAGTTCGAAGTGACGTGGGAGGAAATGCTCAAATAGGATGTCAACGTGGGGGAGAAGAAGGGCACGGTTTGCTCTGAAGAATGTGGCCTGTTTTCCTGACTTGCTCGTAGTCTTAGCAGATATCACTATGCACAGGATTCCAGAGCCCCCCAAAGCTTTTGGCACTGCATGCCCCACTTCTGTGCTCACTCTCTCTCTCTCCAGCGGCTGGAAAATGTGCTAAAAATGGCCATTTTCTTAGCTCTCCAGCTGCCACGACCTTCTCTGCTGGGGACTGTCATTCTGTGTGCAGTGACCATCAGGGTTTATGACTCCGTGGCCGCTGACAGCAATCCCTGCCTTGCATTAATAGGCATTAACTGAAGCCAGTGCTTGCTCTTACAGGGAGCTTCATGGGACTGAAAGTGTATGCAATCTTTGCACTGCTTCTCTGTCTCTCTCTCTCATTGCTTCCCCACATCATTAGTCATCATTACTCTTTGGAGCTTGCCCTAGCTCGCGTTTTCTCACCGGAATTATGTGGGATGTTGTTAAAGAGAGCAAGCTTCCCCTTCTCTGCAGCCAGCCAGCTCCTTTCTGCCCTAGGTCGGGTCTGGTCCCGCAGCCAGAGCTTATCTCCGGAGAGGCTGTGCATGCCAGGGCCCCAGACAGCGGACCTAGAGAAGAGTAAGCTGTGAAGTGTGTCAGTCCAGCCAAGAGAGGACACTGGCTGCGGACACCCCAGGCGTCCTCTGGCCAGCACCCTTCATGGGTCAGCTGAGGGGCGTGATTTCTCTGAATACAGAACACGTCTCTCCTTAACCTATTGCCAAAGCCTCATGCCATTTAGAGGAAAACATTAAAAATGCTTGCAGGAGATGAAAGTGCTGTTCTGCTTCTGTTTCAGGTGCTAAACCTGCCCCTGGGATCTGCTTCGAGAGAGTCAACTCTGCAGGTGACCCTTATGGAAACTGTGGCAAGGACTCCAAGAGTTCCTTTGCCAAGTGTGAGATGAGGTATGGAATCCGTACAGCCTGACAGAGCCATCGCTTCGACCTTCCCACGTTGCTGAGGGCTGGTTGCAAACTCTTTCTCTTTGGGAATTGTTTGTTCTTACCCTTCCAGGGATGCTAAATGCGGGAAAATCCAGTGTCAAGGAGGTGCCAGCCGGCCTGTCATTGGTACCAATGCTGTTTCCATAGAAACAAATATCCCGCTGCAGGAAGGAGGCCGGATTCTCTGCCGGGGGACCCACGTGTACTTGGGCGATGACATGCCGGACCCAGGGCTGGTGCTTGCGGGCACAAAGTGTGCAGATGGAAAAGTAAGACCCAAACATTCGCTTGCATCTTAAATGTGAGTCTGGAAGAGGGCCCGTTGAAAAACATCCCGTTCGAGAACTAGGTTACAAGATCGGTTTGTTTTCCTAAATCCACTTCCCAGAACAACTGTCTCTGGAAGCCAGTTCTTTGCACCTAAAAGTAAAAGTCAATAAATCCTAGATCCTGGTCTGGCCATTGAAATGCAAATTTGGGAAAAATCAAGCTTGTCTTCTCAGCCCTGTAGTGTTAATAAGTCATTTTTACACTCTGGGTGTCATGAGGGTTTCCAGCCAGGAAATTACTTTGGAAAGAAATGCAAGAGCATATTATATTGGTTGTGGATCTGTGGCTTGGTTTTTTGGCACCGAGTTCTCAGGGGCTTGTCCTCACCTGGACAGAATGGGAAGTCAGATGTGTTTCCAGAGACCCTACAGAGAGAAGGGTAGGAGACGGGAAGAGAGAGGGTAAACCCAAAAGGGAGTCCTTTCAGAGAACAGAAAGAAAGGTAAAGATACTTTGAGGTTTAGAAATAAAGTCAAAAAAATTTTTTAAGAGAATTTGAGATTTTCATGTTTTATCACGCTGATTTTTTTTCCCCAAACTGTCTCATCAGACTAAATGCTAGCAAGTTAATAAAATGTTTTAAGGGAAAAGATGAATCAACCCCCAAATACTTTTTAGGACCCCATTTTCAGCCTGATCTTGAAATCACTCCCTAAAATGGAAGCCACAGAGAAAAAAAGGCGGACAGGAATCCCCTCCACTCACTCTCTTACGCCCCACAAACCCTCAGCCACACACACTTTTCCTTGAGGAAACAGGATAGTACGAGAAACATCGTATGCACTCTGGATGTCTCCTTAACCACGTTAGCTTGTATGCAGGCCTTGACATTACAAGGACGCCCATTTTTTAAACTGTAGCCTGCATAGCCAGGGCCAGGTGTATCTGAATGTTGAAATTCCAAGGACTCAATTTATCATCTGGTTTTTTCTCCACGTGCAAGACGAAATTTGCTTTGATCTCTGTTTCCGCACAACACCGCTTCTCTGAGGGCTCGGGAGGGCGACGGCACCCTGTGCTGTGATTCTCTTAGGGGGCCTACTGTGTTCATTGTAATCCTGGAAAATTGTTTTTATCAGCTGGAATGTGACTGTCCCCGTGGCCGGCATTCCCACCGACCCCTCAGAGCTGCGTGCCCCTTGCCTTACGTGAGCTGTCGGGGTCGGATAGCGCCCTTCCCCGTAGGAAGGTTCCACCCCACTGAGAATGATTCCGGAACCCAAACATCAGACTCTGCTTCCTCTGACTCCGCTAACTTGTAACATCTTACAGGAGAAAAGGGGCCTGGTCCTTTGAGGCTGGAGTACATTATGCACCTTTGAAATGAGGCTGAAGTCTCTCCACCAGCCCCGTGTCATGTAGCAAATCCCTGCCGCCGCGGCAGCGTGATGAATCCGGGAGAGCCGGCTGTGTTCCTCTGCTGGTTTATGTCACTGATGGTATTACTACTTGTCAGTATTTTGAAAAAGTTCCCACATTTCAGCATCTCCTTTGAAAGATTCCCAGACCCAGGATGCGTGGAGCCCGCCGGTCTACACGGGCCCTGGGGTGAGGACCACTCCATCTCGCACTCTCCTGCATCTTTTAATGGGGTAAAAATATGCTGCAATACATAGATTTTATTACAAGCTCTAGACGAAAATCATGATAAAATCAGTTACAATTTCAGGCTCAACTGAAACCACATAAAATGCCATCAAGTACGGAAGAATCTAATAGTGTTCACATTGAACTTAGTCTTGAGAAATGCTGAATTTGGAGTCAGACAGTAGGATCTGTGTGAAAGTCAAATGAAAAATGTGTCATTATGCTGTATCCATGTTAACTGAAAGAAGGTTGAATCTTCTCCAACCCTTTCTTTGCTTTCTCTTTTTTAATATCTGTATGGGGGCAGCCAGGAGGGTGGGGGTCACTGAAGAAGTACTAAGATAACATGTTCTGTTTTCCTCCCTCCACAGATCTGCCTCAATCGTCGATGTCAAAATATTAGCATCTTTGGTGTTCATGAATGCGCAATGCAGTGCCACGGCAGAGGAGTAAGTACGCTAAACTGACTTTTTACAGCCAGCCCATAACAAGTTAAGCAATCAATAATTTGTTTGTAAAAGTTTTTGCAAGCCATAGCTTTTTTTTTAGATAGAGCAGTTAGTGTCTTCTCAATATTTCCTTCTAAACACATTAATTTTCTTTGACCTTTACATAACAAGAAATATGATTTTTGTTTAACAGAGAAAATCAGCTTGAGCAGTGATTATCTTTTAAATTAACATTCTGCCATTTAAAAAATAATTTTGTTGTCTTCAAAGTAATTTTAAAACCAACCTTTCTTCGTGCACAGTTTCACATTAACATTTCAAATAGCTCGTCCCTCTTGCTACCAACATTCAGAATATGTGTCTGAACTGAAGTTCTTCCAAATGGAATTAAAACGAAGACAACAGACCATACTAAGTACATGTTCTTAAAATCACACACAATGGGTTTTCACTAAAGAAAGCTGTTGTTTAATATTTTAGTTCAGAGAACCTTTAGGGCGGAAGAGGTTTCTCTAATTGTTTAAACCATAACTTATTTTTCCTGATGGGCTTAATTATTTCCAATGGGATCCTATTAATCTTGACTGGCCATGCCAGTGGTTCTTTTGTCTTTCTGAAATCTTTTCTATAGAAATCATGTTCCAAATTCTATTTTTAAAATGTACAGACACGTGCCAATGATCCTCACCTAGAATTACGGGGGTTCCCATAAAGTTACATTGTGCTGTAACCATGAAGGGGCTGCTGGGCCCCCTCACATGGGTCTGCCCACCGTGAGTTTAGCTAACTCCCAGTAGAAAACAAAATCTTTTTATGTCTTCATTGGTTCATAGATTTCTTGCTGATGCCTGCTAAGAGGCAGTCTAGTCCGGCCCTGTTATTTTACTCACAAAGAAGCCAAGACCCAAGTTGGGGGGCTGCTATGTCCAAGGTAACATGACTTTGCAGCCACATGCTGGGTGGGGGGCCTTGCACTCTTCACCTTCCACTATCCCTGGGGCCTCATCCCCACCCCGGAGGGGAGAGGCCCGTTTTCCAGGTAGGTGGAGCAGCCGGCCAGGACTTGGCGACGAGTAGCTTGGCCACGGTTCTTCCTCGATGAGACCAAGCTCACCAACAGCACCTCCAAGTGGGCTGTCAAGGCTGCAGTTTCTCGGCTGCAAGCCACAAAAAGGGCACCGTGCTACATGTTGCAGGGCAGGCGTGCATCTAGGGGCTGGTGGCTGCCTCTTTGAGGGGACAGGCACAGGCTCTGCCACACACCAGTTCATTCTGCTCGACTCACAGCAGCACTCTCTCCAACGTACCTGAGGCTGTCTCGACTGTCGGCCTTCTCGTTGGAAACACTGGGGGCAGGTGGCTGATTCATCAAAACGAGTCGGGGGGCACAGAGAAGGTCACGAGTGAGGCACATACTCCAAATATTTTATCTGGCCTTAAAATACTAAAGTGTGTATTAGTATTTTGATGCAGGGCTGAGGCCTTTAGGATTGGTTTGCTGACTGTAGTTCTGCCTTGACTTGCTTATATGAACCGCCCCCAAATGCGCCGTCAACGATGTACGGTTGGTTTCTGTGAGAGGCGGGGAAATGCGGACACTCGGCGGCAATCCGAGTGCAGACTCCGCGCCCGTCACTGCTGTGCCCGGTCATTTTGCGGGGGCCCCCCCAATTCCTAAAGGGTCAGAAATGCCTTTTAGCGATTTGCCTTTCTTTATCCAGTGTTCCCAAAGGATTCAACCTGATTCCCTTGTCTTCGTGCTCATGTTCCAATAACGGGTCCAACCAGCATAGGCAGGTTGGGCAGCCACGACCACCAGTGGCAGGTTGGGCAGCCATGACCACCCGTGCCCCTTGGTAACCAGGTGGGCAGGAGCTCCCCGGCCACCCCGCGGAGCACTCTGCTCTCCGAGTCAGGTCGCCTACTCGGGGCCCAGCAAGGGCAGAGTGCGCCCTCCTCCTGCTTTCCCGGCGTCCCTTTCTTGCCACGGCGGAACCGTCCTCCTGTTCCTCGAGGAAGAGAGTTTAGTGCTGGCTCTGCCCGCCAGCCACGGGGGACCTGGGAACGGCCGCTGGGGAGCTCTGCGAGAAGGAAGCGGGCGTTTCAGGAATGGGGGATGGGAGCGGGCTGCGGGGACGTGTTGGTGGAAATCCCATCCCGTGTGCTTCCGTGGGCGCCGGGAAACAGGAAGCCTGGCTGTGGGCCTGCCCCGCCACCCCAGCCTGCTGGGAGCCCCCAGTCCCCCAGCCTCTCTGAGCCTCCAGTCTGATGGATGCGGAGATGTGCCAGGAGGTTGTCGGGTCCCGTGATGACCCAGGGTCCCTCCTTGCCGCCGCGGGGGCTTCTCCTCGTGGCCAGATGCTGAGTTCCCTGGATGTAGAGAGGGCTAGGAGCAAGCTGGGGGCCCTGATGACCCCCACTGTACTCTCATCACACCTGCTAACCGCAGGCCATGTCACAGCTACAGCCTCCGGTTCGCCGTCCCCCGTGTGGTGCTGCGTCTGGGGCCCGTCCCCACCGCGCCGTGGACTCGTGTCAGCGCTGGGGCCGGGCTCCGGCTGCAGCGCCCTTGCTCCTGCCGTGGCGCCGCGCAGAGGGCAGGCCCGGACGCCACGGCCTTCCTGACGCCTCTCTCTCGCTGCCCCGAAAGGTGTGCAACAACAGGAAGAACTGCCACTGCGAGGCCCACTGGGCACCTCCCTTCTGTGACAAGTTTGGCTTTGGAGGAAGCACGGACAGCGGCCCCATCCGGCAAGCAGGTCGGTGAGGCCCCCGCACCCCTGGGGGTGGGGGTGGGGGAACACCGAGCGACCGACCTGGGATGGCGCGAGGCCAGGCAGGCTCAGCAGCCGCGAGCGTGGGTGCGGGTGTAGCCCCGTCAGCAGGAAACCCGGGGGGAAACCCACGTGGGTGTGACACAGCCTGGGCTCCCGCCCAGCTTCCGGGGGCTCTCGCTCCCGTCCTGCCTGGTCACGTCCAAGGCTCCTTGCTCTCCGCTTGGAGCAAGTGGCCGAGTTTGCCGCGTACACTTTAGCCTGTGACACTTTCCTTAGCTTAGGTAATTTCTACAGTGAACTGCCAACTGGGCATGAATGTCATCGTGTCAAAGGACTGTCAAGGCGCCAGCTGCCGTGCGCTGGGGCCAAGGGGTGTGAAGTGCAATGCTTTAAAAAGCCATACTAGAAAGACACCCACCTCTGAATAAAGGTGACAGTCACGGCAGCCACGCCAGTGGCAGAGATAGCGTCTGAGTATTGAGCAGGGGCGCGTTGGCATCTGTACCGAGCGTTATGTCGTCTTCTCCCACAACTCTGAGGTAGGCGTGTCTATTCTTTCTTCACATACAAGGGACTTGAGGCTCGAGAAGTTAAGTAATGTGCCCAAAGCCATTCAGCCAAGAGTTAGACGCAAGTCTGTCCCCAATTTTATTTTATTTCTTTTTTGAGACAGAGTCTCGCTCTGTTGCCTGAGCTAGAGTGCCGTGGCGTCAGCCTAGCTCACAGCAACCTCAAACTCCTGGGCTCAAGCGATCCTCCTGCCTCAGCCTCCCGAGTAGCTGGGACTACAGGCATGTGCCACCATGCCCGGCTCATTTTTTCTTTATAAATTTTTAGTCGTTTGGCAAATTTCTATTTTTTTAGTAGAGACTGGGTCTCACTCTTGCTCAGGCCGGTCTTAAACTGCTGGGCTTAAAGGATCCGCCTGCCTCGGCCTCCCAGAGTGCGAGGATCACAGGCGTGAGCCACTGCGCTCGGCCGTCAAGACACTCCTAACAGCAGCTGTGCTTGAACCTTCACGCCTTTCTCCTCGGATGACCTTGAGCAGCACTCTCTGGGACAGGGCTGTTTCCCGAGTTCTTTTCAGACAGGCAAGGGGCAAGTCCGAGTGACGTCCCTGTCACAGTGAAAGCAGCAAGGCAGGGAGGTGCGGAGAGCCATGGGGGGCACGGTGGGGAGCCAGGAGTAGGTGGGACTTTGCAGTGTGTGCTTTCTCCTCGGCACTCGTCCCAGCCCCCGTGACACTGGGACTAAGACCAGTGCTGCTGCAGGGGGGTCACGCATCCCCAAGGCCTGCTGTGATGGGCAGTGTTGACTCAGTGTCTTTGCCACCATTTCCATGGCAACAGACACAACATGGCTCTGCAGGGCCAGGCAGAGCGCAGGGCTCAGGCAGGGAGTTCCACCTAGCAGGCTCATCTGCAGAAACAGTGTCACGAGGGCAGCGAGGTCCCCGTCCTGCTTCTGCTGAAATGTGGGCACGCTTCCACAAGGCACAGCGGCTCCAGGTTCCTGCTCCAGCAGGCCCCGGCCCGCAGTACGGAGCAACGGGACCAGAGAGTCCTGCCCGTTAGTGAGCCTCCAATCGCAGAGGTGGGGAAGCCAGCGCCGGGCTCAGGACCCCCCTTCCCTGGTGACAGCTCAGCCCTGACGCCTGGTCTCTGACTACGACGTAAGCCTCTAATGTGGCTTTAGGTGTTTATTGCACAAAAATAGCAGGTTTTAGTTTTTAGTCCGTCGGGGACCCTGCTACCCATTCCATCTCCGTCCAGGTAAACCAGGCGGTGCTGGAAAGGAAGTGGAGAGGCAGCAGCTCTGTGTCTCTCTGCAGCATGGGTGCACGTGGCCAGTGGACTCGGGTCCAAGAGTTTCCAAAAGGTCAGGGACCCCCCCAGAGTCACCCACTCTTCATTGCGAGAATGTTTAAAAAACGACAACAGAATAGCCAAATCCACCCACTGAGGCCATCATTTCATAAAAGATTGTATCGTAAGCCCCCCCACACACACCCACCCACACACACGTACGGAATCAAGGCAGGCGGTGCAAGTGTGGCCTGGGCCTTGCTGTCCCTGTGGTCTGCTGCTCCTGGCCTGGCTGTGGCTCAGTTGCTCATCAAGCAAGTACTTCCCACATGTCTGCCATGGGCCAGCTGCTCTCCCAGGTCCTGGGCAGACACCTAGCAGAGACCACAAGGCACGGCGACTGTGGGCCACGATGAGGATGTCAGGAGAGGGGCAACCGCCATGGACTCAGGAGCAGCAGGGCAGTGTCGGGAAGGCTCCTGTGGACTCGACGTGTCTGCTGAGGTCTGAAGGGGACAAGGGACACACATGCTCTGTGGCAGAGAGAGCTGGGTAAAGAGCTAGAATCTGGCCCACGGTGGGGCAGGAGGGTGGGTAATGGGCCAATGGGCTAGGGGCTGCAGGAGGCCAGCTCTGCAGGACACACTGCTGGTGCCGGGCCTGGGGGAGAGGGAAATGGAGTCCCACACTGTCCCCCCATCCCCACCCCCCTACCTTCAGCTCCAGCAAGTGGCGGGATGGCGCTCCAACCTGGGGAATGCAACAGGTTCCATTTGGGCGCCTGTTGAACATTCAATTTGATAAATTGATGACTTTAAAATGTATGGATTGATTTTTAAGGAACTAAAAATTACAGTTCAAGACTTTTGCTGCTCACTTTTTAATTAGCTCCATTGCGAGACACCAGAACTCTAGCCAGAGCCCCCGTGACTGCTGTTAAGAATGACATTTTGGCCAGGAAACCAAAAGCCGTGCTTTTCAGTAACACAAGTGAATCAAGACTGTCATATGTTGATTGTCCCATTTAGGCTAAGACCACATCCCTGATAGGGCTTGTCGGCTGGGGACAAAGTCCAGAAACAGAGAGGGCACGACGACGTCCTCCCTGGAGTGGGTGTTGCTGCCACTCTGGTCCTCAGCCAGCTGAGGTCACAGGGAGGGGGGGCAGAGAGCCCGGTAATTGAAGTCACAGCTTCACGGCCAGCACCGGCAGCCTGAATGGACAGCCGCGCACCTACTACGTAAAACACACCCTGATTCTTGCTGGTGGGAAACAGAGACAAATAAATTGACACCCACGTCCTCAAGGAATTCATAGTCCGGTTGAAACTGCAAATAATCCTCCCTCCTAACCCTAGCATTTAGTGTCTTCCCTCAATAGTCTTTGGCTGGGGCTGCTGTCAGAAACCAATCTGAAAGTTCCCGGTCCTTTCCACACCCTTGAGGAGTCTCTCAAATGTACGAAGCAAAATGGGAGCAAATCACAGAAAGGGTGATGTGTTCATAAAGAAAATAAACAGCTCCCTCCCAGAAAATGGAGTTTGCACCCAATGGCTGTATTTTTAAATCCCAAACATAACAAAATCTGTGGATGTTTCATTTAAGCCAGGCGTTCTCAAACCATGGCCCGCGCGGACCACATGCGGTCCACCAGGACATTTATCCGGCCCGCCGGGTGTGTTTGCCGCCGCTGCCTGTCCTGCTTAGCAGCCGACTCGTCCCGGGCCCACAGTGCGCATGCGTGGAATGTGCACCGCACTCTCCAATGGCCCTCCAACGGTCTGGGGGACAGTGAACTGGCCCCCTGTTTAAACAGTTTGAGGACCCCTGATAAGCTATGAGTTTTCTTTATTCACTAATTTGAGATGTCCAGACATAGTCTCATTAAAAAAACACAGAGATGAAGCAGATTCCACAGCTACAGCACGAGAGAAGCAGCCCATCTGTGGTGAGGGCTGGAAACGCTTCAGTCTGGGGACCACTTTAGTGCTGGTGAGGCTGTGGCCCCAGGACCTTCTGCGGCTACCATGGTCCCCTCTGCTGCAGTCGTGCCTGGGGGAGCCTGGGTGGTCCAGGCCCATATTCCTGTCTAGCAAGTTCCGGAGTTGTCAGACATGAACGATGGCAACAGAGATCGAACCTCAAACACGACCTCTGAAGGAAGACTAATTTATTAGCACATCATTCCGGGATTTACTCGCTTCATTTCTGTTTGTTCCTTCAAAGTTCACTTTGCCATAAATGTCACAATTTGAAACCTCCCGTATTTCACTCTAACTGCCTCCTTGTGTGAGTCGAACGTGTTTCGTTTCAGATAACCAAGGTTTAACGATAGGAATTCTGGTGACCATCCTGTGTCTTCTTGCTGCTGGATTTGTGGTTTATCTCAAAAGGAAGACCTTGATACGACTGCTGTTTACAAATAAAAAAACCACCATTGAAAAGCTAAGGTACCCTGGGATGGGGTCGTCATCTTTCCAAGAAATAGTTGAAAAAGTGTACAACAAACTGCTTCTCACTTCGTTTTCCTTAGCAAAGAAAAGGTCAGGTTTTCTGGGTAGTTAGACTGGGGTTTGGGGGTGCATGGGGGGGC
The DNA here is from genome assembly GCF_040939455.1 of Microcebus murinus. Taxonomy (NCBI): domain Eukaryota; kingdom Metazoa; phylum Chordata; class Mammalia; order Primates; family Cheirogaleidae; genus Microcebus; species Microcebus murinus. The sequence continues at coordinate 5,575,548 of NC_134117.1, forward strand.
TCCTTTTTTTTTCTACCAGACCAGCTACATTTTTCACTTCCTCTCCAGACTATCTGCTGTTTGTTACATAGACAAGCAGGGTGTTGAGGAATTCCGCTGGCTTATTTTCTTCCACCCTTACATTAGTAATTTTTGCAAGACATGGAGACATTGAATTATTTTCATCACATGGGGTAGCTTTTGATCCAAATGCATTCAAAGACATTATTGCTGAAATACCAGCTTCCTGTACAACATCTCCTGGGTGTCCCAAAGCTGCCTGTGGATTGCAAGAACTAATCTAACAGAATCATGGCTTTGGGGGCAAAAAAAAAAAATCAATATTTTTTAATCTTCTATTAGTGGTAGGTAATTTTTCCTTTGCATGTTTATCACATTGAGTTAAGTAAGTAAATTATTTTTTGAGTGTCACTATGAGCAAAATGTAAACAAGCCAAGTCAATGAGAAGAGGAAACACCCTTGGTCCGGCTTGCGTTGCAGGTGTGTGCACCCTTCCCGGCCAGCCGGGCGCGCCCATCCTGGCCAGTCTCACCTCACCCACCTTGGGAAAAGCCTGATGAGGACGCCGGCAGCTTCCAACCCCCCTAAGGTAAGTTTTGAACAAGCATGAGATGTTAGTGCATGCCTGGAGATGTGAGCTTTTCAATATGAGACTGAGTGGGCTCCTAGGGACGTTCTCCAAGAAACGCTGAGTCAGCATACTCAGGGCAATAGAGCCTGAGTGAGGGTCCCTGAGTGGGCCAGAGCCTGAAGGAAGGCCTCACAGTGTCCCCTGCGTGGCGTGGCGTGTACAGATTGTGACCCATCCTCCCTCCAATCACCCAGACCGGCCCTGTTTACAGGGGCCCGCTGGATCTGCAGCCCAAGCAGGCTCCAGACACTGGGCCCCTCTGTGGTTTCTAAATGCCACCTAGCCGGGTTTGGATGAACTTCTTTGCCCCCCCCCCCGTTTCTCCTAAAGTACCTCTAAAAGTCACACTTAGGCATCAGGTTTGCCCAGCATGCTCCAGCCCTGAGCTGAGGAAGCCCTATCACCCCCCCCCCGCCCCCCAATGGTTTCAAAGAACTGGATCCTTAACCCAAAGTACCTGTTGCCTCCCTGCTACCCTGGGGAAGTATTACTGCAGTTCACTCTGGTTTCTCCCCACCAAGTTTTTTTTGGGTATCCACAAGAACACTTGAATGTTGGACTCAAGTCCATATTACAACAGTGAATAAGATTGGTGCTCACTTTTATAACAAAATAATTGACATACTCAGCAGGCAATAAACTATACTTTTTGGATCAAGGGAAATAAAAGAGGGCTGGGTTCCAAGGAGGCAGCCACCATTCCTGGTAACATTTACCACCTCTCATCCCCGAATGGGGGACTAGAAGCAAGAATGGCTTTATCTGTGAGAGCCAAAAACTGGAAATGATCCGTCCACAGACAAAAGGGTAAACAAACAGGTATATTTTCTGTATTATGCACAATGGAATGCTACTCAGCCATGAGGAGGAATGAAGCATTGAAATACACATCATCATTGATGAATCTCAGATTATGATTCAGAGAAGAGGAAACCAAACAGTATATATTCTATGATCCCATTTATATACAATTCTAAAAACGCAAACTGTAGCCACAGAAAGTGGAGCCATGGTTGCCATGGGATGGAAGGATGATAAGGAAACTCTTTGGAGTGATAGATGTAAACATAGGTCAAAAATTATTAAGCTGAACCCTATAAATATATGCAGTAAATCATGTCAATTATATCTCAATAAAGCTGGTTTTAAAAAGGGAGAGGGGGGCAGGAGGTACCAGGCCTATGCTATACCTGTTCTGTCTCTAAGGATGGTGGGGGGGAGAATATCCAGGTACAAGCCTCCGGGAAGCATGGCTGTCCTTCCCCTGGGAGTTCTCTGGTTCTCACTGAGCCTTGCATGCATTATTAAGCTATGTCTCATCTTCATACCTCCTTTGTAATTTCCTTAAGATCGGGGTTGTTGTCTTCATATATGGTATTTTTTCAAGTCCCTTACTCCTATTTCTTACACCATTTTTTTTTTAATTAAAAATTGATCCCTCTATTCCAGATTTGGAGGGAGGGGTGCTTCTGTGAGATTTCCCTCTTGTAAATATCCTTGATTTCTTTCCCCACTCCACCTTCAACTATGGCAGACAACTTAGCACTGCCGCCTCCTTAAGGAATTGTCAATATTTTTGCGACCTGTCACAGCCTGACTTTCTGCTTTGGCCGTGCAGAACAACGCCAGGAGATTGGTGCCGTGTCCGAACGTTGACATCAGCAGACCCCTCAAAGCCCTGGACCTCCCTCAGCCCCAGTCACCTCAGCGAGTACTTCCTCCCCTGCACCAGGCTCCACGTGTGCCCAGCGTCCCCGCCAGACCCCTGCCAGCCAACCCTGCACTTAGGCAGGCCCAGGTATATCTTCTGTGCTCATTTGATAGGATATGGGTCAAATCCAGATTCTGTACTACTTGGTAATGTATACACTGGGACAAGCTGCTTAAACTTCTTGCTTCTATAAAATGGAGATAATTCAGCTACTCAGATGGTTGAATGAGAAAATCCACATAAAGCAGTTGGTGCAATCTGTTTTAACGTACTGTTAGTAATTTTTTTTATATTCACACTAGTTAAGGTACCCATGCAACTTATCTAAACCATGAGACAGTCCCACTAAGCATAATCATGGTTATACTTTCTCACCAATTTTCACTTTTAAAATATTTACAAGAATTTTACCACCTACTGAGTATCTCTGTAGTAGACCTAGCACTGCTGTGGGTACTTTGTATATATTATCTCATTTTTATGCTGTTTTTGGAAGTAAAAGTTTGTTGGGATTATGAATGTGGTATTTCACAGTAGGAAACTTGAGGGGGTAAGGAAAAAAAATCAAGATAATCACAGGTAATTTTTTATTATCATATTGTAATTTTTGTAGGTCTCTATTTTTAGCAATTCTCCATGTACAGAGCTTTATATACTACTTTTTTCCTTAAGTACTTGTCCATTATTAGGCATGTTTATACATCTCTAATTTTGGCTATTATAAATAGCTCTGTTATGAAGTTCTAGACAGATATATTTTGAACCTCCTTAAATTATTCCCCTAGAAAAAAGTGCAACATTGGGTTGAAAAATGGTATGACCATTTTAAGCCTAATAGTTCTGAAAAAATAATTTATATAATTACATATATTGATGTTCCTGCATTGCCTTTCTCACCATGACTTTGCTAGTATTAAATTTTTTTCAAAGCTTTGACAATTTGATAGAACTACTAAACAGAAAAAACTGGGATATTTTATCAGTTACTGAAAGGGAGTGTTGAAGTTTTCCAAGTGTAATTGTGTCTCCTTTCAGTTCATCAGTGTTTGCTTTATTTTGAAGCTCTATTCATGATCCACACAGGTAGGAGTGTTGTATCTTCTTTGTGAATTGACCCTTTTCTCATTATGTAAAGTTACTCTGGTAATCTTTGTTCTAAAAGTCTACTTCATCTGATATTAGTATATCCGCTACAGTTTTCTTTTGATTAGTGTTTGCAATGTAATAAGTCTTTCCCCATTGTTTCACTTTTAACCTATCTACAGCATTAGATTTGAAAATAGTTGCTTGTAGACAGCATGTAGTTGGCTCATACATTGTTTCATTCATCCTGCCAGTCACTGTCTTTGATACGTTAGAATTTAAACCTATCATGTTATTTGTTCACTCTGATATTCCTGTGATTTATTTCAACATTTTTTAGTATTTCATGTTGATTTAGCTATAGTGGGTTTGAATATATATCTTTATAGTTTTTTGTATGATTGCTCTAGGGCAGAGTTTCTCAACCTAGCATTTTGTGCTGAATGTTGTATAGGGATTTTCCTGTGCATCATAGGATGTTTAGCAGCATCCCTGGCTTCTACAAACTAGATGGCAAAAGCTCATGTAATTATGTCTTTTTATTGCCAAACATCTGCTGAAAGGCAAAACCACCCTGATTGATAAAGTATTGACACTAGTAGACTACGAAAACCACTGCGCTAAAGGTTACAAAATTTGTACATAATTTAACACCTTTTAGCTCCCTTTATCCACCCCTTCATGACATGTCTTGTTACATTTATGTACACTGAGAACTGCTTCAGATGTTGTATTTTTTTCTTTCAGCCAAATGTAATTTTTAAAACATATTTACTCAGATTGCTTCTTCGTGCCTTATGTTGTAAGTTTCTTTCAAAAACTTCCTTTATCTGAGGATGTCTTTGTTTTACCTTTATTTCTGAAGGATACTTTTGCTGGATATAGAATTCTGAGTTGACTGTTTTCTTCTTTTAGCACTGAAAAACGTTGTTCCACTTCCTTCTAGACTCCATGGTGTTGAGAAATCCGGGAAAGCAGAGATCTGCCAGTCCCCCGGCCATGATGCCCAGTGAGGAGGGACAGGGCCTTTTTCTGGTGTTGAGCTAGAGTGAGGTCCAGGGTGATCAAAATGTTTGTCATTCTGGACTGCCCTTTCCAAGTGTTTTGGCTGAAGATAACAGGCTTTTCCTTAGGGATTCTTTTTCTAATTTCAGCCTGGTACCATTAGTTATTTCCAGGTTGTGGGCCTCTCCATCGCTCAGGCCAAGATACATAAAAGGAAAAACACATACAAGAATTCACCGCTGGGTAGGGTAACTTTTGATGTCCCTAGCCAGTCTACTTTCTTTCCTCCAACTTTGAGTCTTCCATCAGATGCTTTATGAATTTCATCCAGATTTTTTTTGCTGTAATTAACAGAAGGAATAGGGTGAACTGTATTTATTATTCCATCTTGTCTAGACCTCTTTTTGTATTTGAGTGCTGGTACACTTGAACTGCTTTTTATGTATCTATAATAGCCAGTATTGCGCTGGTACAGTGGCTCTTTAAAAAAAAAAAAAAATCTGCTTTATAGCTGATTTCTCTGCTGTAAAAACTCCCACTCTGGCCAATTTCAAGTTATTAATGTGACATCACTGAACAAGGAGTAGGGACTTGGCAGTCATGAGCCAGTACCAGCCAGCTATTAACTATATTTGTTCTGTGAATTGTCTGCTCTTATCCTTTGCCTGTTTTTTTCCTACTTGCAAGGTAGAGGGTTTTCTCCTTGATTTATAAGAGTTTCATTTTTGATGGATTAGAAATTACTTAGTTTTATTTTGGCATAGGTTTTGAATATTATAAATTTAGTCATCTTTTGGGAATTTGCCCATTCCTTTCATCCTTGCAAAGATCTGTTTATTGCTGTCTGTCTTTTACACTTGATCTGTTATGGAAGGTGGTAGGTTACAGCCTACACTCTTCTGAGCTGAGAACTTATTTGAGAAGCTGACGAAAGCTATGAACTGCCAGAAAAATGCACCACTACTTAATATTTTACATGTACATTTCAAGTATCCACAGAGCGAGTAAGCTCTTCCCCACATCCTGACCCTTTTCGTTTCTCCCCTTAAGCAACTTTGCCTGTGCACCATGTCTCACTGGAACAGTCTCTAACAAACCATGTGATCAGAGGAAAGCTATTTCCACTTGCTAGTGTTTTGTTGTTGTTTTTTTTTTCCGCCAAAGTGATTCCTTCAACATTTCCTTAAAGTAGGCCCCAAAAAGGCCTTCATTCTGTTTTATGAAACTAAGGAAATGTTACCCTTTAAACATTAGTCACTGAAAAATCCACATTTCTCACTCCAGGCTGGTGTCTGTCTGGAACTTTTCCGAGACATATGATATAGATTAAGTGCGTGATTTCTCTCCCATCACACTTAGGGAACTGGAATTAATTCCATGCAGGTGTGGGGGCTGGTTGGCAGCACTGACTGCCATGTGACACACACACACACACACAGCTAATCATGCTTCATCTGTCCAAATGTACCATCTCAACATTCCAGAAGAAAAGAAAACACTAGCATAAACACTCTAGTGGTCAACCTCACATTTAAAGTATAAACTAGTTCTTTATGGATATTTCATCTCCTATAAAAATGTTCTCTTTGATTTTTAAAAATCAAGGACAGTTGGATCAACTTACTCTTTTGTCCACAAACACACCTTTCCAATGTACCATTTCCTTTGAGGTATAATGACCCTTGAATTCAAGATTCTCATCCTAACTCTCCACAGCCTTGATCAATGAAACAAAAATTTTTTTCATGCCATGAGCTATTTTAGAGGAAAATAATTCAGTGTATTCATCTAGCTGTTAGCTGGCTGCTGTCAAGCTCTCCTGAACCACAACCTGAGCATGAGAGGCCAAGTAGGCTAGAGAAAAAAGTTGTAAAAGGATTTTTTTAAAAAATAAGAACTTAAAGGGATGTGTGATGACTTACCATTTTCTGCATGGACAGGAAGCATTGCTAGAACATCTTCTCTGTGCTTCTCTAAGCTTGGCATTGAATTTCCCCCTGCCCTGACTTGTGTATTGGATTTGCAATCCACCAGGAACACGCACTTACAGTGGGAAGATAGGTCGGCATACATTTGCATATTACAAGCCACTTTGGAAGCACCAGGGGAGTTTTTCTATAGCTTCTGCTGCTTTGTAATTCATCTCAGACTCTGGGAGGAAAAGAGGAGGAAAGTTACAGGAGGGGCCGAGGATGGATCTGCGAGGGCTTTGAGAGACTTTCTGTAAATCTCAAGCTATAGGTTATGTTTTCCTCTGATTACAAATCATTGAACTTTGCACCCTAAAGAGTCTATTTTACTATGTGATTTTTAAAATATGATAGAGGAGAAAATCCAAGGGCATAACCAAGCACACATGCCTTGAGCAGAATTCCGGAAGCGGGGGCTCAAGCTTTGACACCGCTTCATGGCGGGGAGAGAGACAGGAACTCGTGCAGTGCAGGAGCTGAGCGCGCAGAGGAAGGGGTCCCCTTCCTGTCCTTCAGATATTGGCAGCCTCACGTCCGTGCCGAGCTGGCAAGAGACTGATGGAGAAGCCGCACTCACAGGTGGGGCAAGTGTGCAGAGTGCGGCTGGAGAAGTCGGCCACAAGGTGGCCAGGACACCCAGACGCCACCCAAGACCCTCAGAAAGGTTTGGGCGCAGACCAAGTGTCCTGCCATCATCGTACCGGAGAGGGGCTCATGTTGCCAATATTTGAATTAAATGTGACCCTCCTCAAACGACTACAAAACAGGAGGACACCTAAAAGTGCCAAACACCAGAGTGCATAACTTTATCCGTGGGGAAGGACGTGCAAGAACGCTCAGGAACAAACCCCGTGGGGGGTTCTGTTAAATTTCTAGGATATACCCAACTGAAACCAGTCATGCAGCTTATATGAGTAATTGAATTAATTCTTTCAAAGCTTAAACAAAAACACATTCAATGTCAGGTTTCTCAGCTCACAGAAAACTGTGTCTCCAGCAGGCTGAGCTGGAACATAGCAGAGCGAAAGGCCATTTTTCTGCTATGAAACTCGAATGTGCCACGATCCTCAAGGGTGTTTCGGTGGCACCTTCGGTTCACGGATGGGCCATTCTTCTAACATAAAACCTCACGCAAGTGTCACACAGCATTTTATCTGTTTGAGTTTTTAAGGTTTGCCCCTCAAAATGGTATTTAAATTACACCTGATGATGGGTAGTCATACTCAGAATACTGAACTAGCTGGCTAAAATTGTTCCTCTAATCAGAATAAAAATTTTTATTTTTATCCGTACAACCAAATGGTATGTATATATGGGGGGTAGTGGGGTGTTAAATCCTTTGGTATAAGGAGATCCTAGTTGTGTTTTGAAGTGTTATAAAATGTGGCTGGGCATGGTGGCCAACTGGGAAGCCAATGTTGGGAGGATGGCTTGAGGCCAGGAGTTCAAGAGCAGCCTGAGCAAGGGGGGAGACACCACGTTTCTACAGAAAAAATAGCCAGGCATAGTGTGCACTTATAGTCCTAGCTACGAGGAAGGCTAGGGCGGGAGGATCACTTGAGCCCAAGAGTCTGAGGTTGCAATGAGCTATGATGACTCACTGCGCTATAGCCTGGGCAATACAGTGAGACCTTGTCTGGGAAAAAAAAGGCAAACATTTGGCACCAATTACAGGGCTAAGTACTTCACAGGCATTTCTAACCCTCTGTATGAGCCTAGGAAGCAGATACTATCCTTAGCCCCATTTTACAGAAGAGGAAACATTACAAAATAAGGCTAAACTTGTCTAGTAGGATACCCAGAAGTGGGAGAGCCGAGGGTCAAGCGCAAGTTCTTTACCTGCAGGCTTAAAATAAATGCACAGATGGATGGATGTATCAATCGAAGGGAGGAAGAGAGTACCAGGGAAGCAGCCATGCTGGCATATTTAGAGCACCCGACTGCCCAGCTGTCTTTAGTTATACAATGTAAGAGGGGCAGGGGGACCTTCTGGTCTTATCCTATGAGGAGGTCAAGTCTCCATCCTGTAACAAAAGAGCCTTGGAGTTGTTTATGCCACTCCCATGCTCCAATCATTATGGTCTCACCTGGAACAAGCCATCATTCAGAACCCCGACAGTAGTCGGGGCTGTGCTTTGGATGTGAAATGAAGGCTCTGTGCATTTTCTCCAGGGGTGGAGATTTTCAGTTCAGTGTTTCTGACAGACACAGCATTGCTCTTAATCCACACCTTATCTGTGTCTCTGTTATTTACAACACACAGTATTTTGTAAAACAAGACTAGCCAGCCTGGGACAGTCCCTTCTAAGAAAAGGCTACAGAATGATCAAACCTTGCTAAAGTAGCCCCAGGAGTAGGGTCAGCGGCTATTACAAGTTGGTCCAAATTCCTTTTTCTTCCCAACCCATAAAGAAAAGTGATGATTAACTGGGACTGTTCAACAGCAGCTACTCATTCACAAATGCTTTCTCAGGATGTAAGCGTGAACACAGCAAATTAATTTAAATCATAATTTTACATCAATCAGGTGAGGGCCAGCTCACTGAGACTGAGCCCACACTGTTCAACAGCAGCTCTGGCTGGCTGAGGACCTGTACTCTCCTCACCTGGGTGTGTCTGATCTTTAAACTAGCACTTGTAGAATCTGGAAATCTGATTATGTAGGCCCTTACTGTCAGAAATGCCAGTGTGTAATGAGAAAAGAAAACCCATTCATCGGTATAGTCTTCTAAGGAAGATGAAATACAAGAAAACTGAGTTTGAAGAACACTTTCATGACTACAGGCAAAGCACAGGCTGGTGACTGACAAAGGTGCTGGAAAGAGTCCCTTGGTGCCCGCTCTCTGCTTTTTCCGGATCTTACCTTTTTGCCCAAAACTACACTTACCGTCAGCCCTTCTGTGGTCCTCCCACAAGACCCTCGGCCTGGAGCTACCTGCGTACCTGTTCTGTCCTACTTCTGCAGGCAGAGACTGAGCCAGTCTCCCTCTCGGCCACACCTAAATCCAGCCCCTCGGACACAGTAGGCACGTAGGAAATGTGCATTTTAAACAGTGAAAATTAAGTTGTCCAGGCATCAGTCATACTCTCTGGGACCATCATCATCAACGAGTCATGGATGAATGAAAATGAGTCCCTTCCTCCTGTAAATATAAAACAAGGTTAGCAAGGTCTTAGACTCTTGCTATACTTCCAGAAACTTTAACTGGACTTTCTTTGGTTTCATATAATTATTCATGAGACATACCCATCAAATGTCTATAAAGGTATTGATTACCAGTGGAAGTACCTGTCTTAGCAAGGTACTTGCTAAGTAAATACCTGTCTATCTCTGGGGAGAAATAACTTCCTAGAACACAAAATTTCCAAGGGAAGTCATGCAAGTGATTGCAGTATTCAAAAGGGTGTTTATTTTCCACTCGTTTGCATGTAAGTATTCAAATTGTACATGAAAAACAGATGCCTGATATTTTACCCTTTTGTTAATATATGCCTATCATTAAAAATCTCAGTAGCATAAAGGGTTATTCAGAAAACAATTAGTCTTCCTCACACCTGTCACCAGGCTACTTTAGGGTATAAAGTAACTCCCTTCCCAATCACCATTGGTAGGCTTTTGTAAAATACAATTTGGAATGCCATGAAAGCTCTCAGAGTTCTACCTCTTTCTGCAGAGAGATTATGGAAATTGGACTTTGTGATAGTTAAATGAAAAAAATGAGTTATTCTCCTCTTCTTCTAATTTAGTATTTGATGTTTTCTTTACTATTTTTTTTCCTCCTGAGGTTTGTTTCTCTAACTTCTTATATTAGATTCTTATTTTTATTTATACTTTATTGAAACAAGCATTTGAGTCTAGGAACTTTCCTCTAAACATCACCTTACCTGTGCTCATTGGTTCTAATTTCCAGAGTATTTTATATTGTTTAAATAGTCTACATATTCTCTTGGCCCCAAAATTGAAATTTGTCAGTTTCTAAAATATTTAAAATATATAAAAGTAAAAATAATCTAAAACTCATTTATTCTACACAGAAATAACCACTGTTTTGTCTATATATAATGCCTATTTAAATTTCATATTTGTATATTAACATGTGCATGCTCCTTTTAAAAAAGGAAATACAAAACATTAAAGTCACTACAACTACCTTGGCCTCCCTCCAGGTACAGTTCTTGTCATAAGTTTATTACTGATTTTTCTAGAACCTTTTGAATAATTTTATGTACATATCCATGAACAGCGTATTTTGTGTTTTAAAATTTATATAAATGGTATCAAACTGTACTTACCTTTGTGTCATTTGCACTTACACTCATCTGTATTTTTCATTTCTAGAAGTTCTTTGGTTCTAATTTCGATGATGCTGGCTTGTCTTTTATTTCTTTAAACACAGTAAGAAAATCTGGGTATATTTTTCATTGCTTCTTACTCATATTTCCTTGCTTCTTTGTACGCTCATTTTTTTGAAGATCATCTGTGAGAGTTCAAGGTCTAGGATGCAGATATGTTCCTCCATAGAGGGTTTATCTGGCCTTGGCCGCGTGTCTGCTGGCTGTACCAGTTTAGAACTGCTTTCAAGGGCTTGGGGCTTACTCAACCACACAGGGGATGTGAGTTCAGCTTTGAGTCCTCAAGGACAATTGGTGGTGACAGGTTTGTCTGCCCAGCACCAAGGGAGCAATCCTGACAGTTCCCTGGGGAGAAATTATAGTATACATTTACTTCTATAAACCACTTAACCTGAAGTCGCCTTTGCAGAGCCTGGCTTAAATAGAGAGGAGTCAGGAAAAGAACGATCTCCCCTTAAACCTGGGCATTGGGTTTCTCCCCAGAGTTCCTGGCCTTGATTTCTGTGTTCCTCACCATAAAAGGGTACCAAAACCAACTCAGGTTTTCCTAATTTGGTCGATGCCTTCAGCATCAGCATACTGCTTACCTCCGCAGGCTGATACTTTCAATTGGATTTTGTCTTAAAAACATCTCACAATCTCAATGGTTTTCAGAGAAAGGGCAGGTCACCACCTCACGGCTTGCCATCCTGTGGAAATGGAAGACCTACCCCTCAGCTTTGGTTGGTTCTACGATGTCTGCATTACTGTGCCTTATTACACGTACCTTCTGTTCTGCACACGTGATTTCCACCATCACATTTTAGGCAGTGGGACTCCGAGTTTGTATAGTGTACCACGTTCATGCTGCCCCTGTGCAAGCTTGTCGGGGATCGCTGGTGGCCGCGGCATTCTCCCGCCATGCCTTCCCGTCTTCCCCGGGAGATCTCTCCGATAAACAAGAGTAAACCTGTCCTGCTTATCAAGTGGAAGTTGGGCATTCTTTATGGTGGTGCTCAAGGCAGAGTGGTTCTTTTGGGATTTAAAACTATTCGTTTTCAAGAAGTTTTCCTAAAAGTTTGACATATGTGGCTATTACTGGAACATGAGCAGAAAAATGGAATAGGACAGCCCTGTTATATAGCATACCTGGATTTTTCCTCAATATCCGGAAGATGTCGAGAGGGGAGAAGAACAGGGTTTGCATTCTTCACTTCCTCATTTAAAGTTAAAATAGACCTAAAGAAATATTGATCTAGTGTAAGCTGGACTCGTGTCTCACCTTCGTTCAGATGATTCTTGGTGGCCAGACTGGACTTCTCTGGAAAAGTCCAGGCCCAGGTGCAAAGGCAGTGTGAAAACACCTAAAGGCAACGTGGAAATTCCATCCCTTTCTCCAAGGGCAAGGCATATGCCGCTGGCGATTCCTGCCCAGTATCTCATGGGTTCCATGCTCCGTGCCTCACCTCTGTGATGGCACCTTTTCTTGGACCAACCCCACTATTCCCCCACCATTTTGTCCCAGTTGAGGCCTGGCAGGAAGCCAGTATCTTGCCTAGGCAACATCTTGGCGTGGACCCGTTTCATGTCTCCATCCAGCCAGGTCCCGGGCGTGGCTAGAGGGAGCAGATGGTATCTCTGCTGGTCCCTGGGTTTGAAGTCAGAACTTTCAATAAGCTTCTCACCCATTTGGACTTTTATCACTACGGTGACCATAAAACTTACCTCCTAAAGCAAGAGACACATCTGAGGGAGCGTGATTAATAATTAAACAGGACCACAAGCATAAATTGGTAATGTCCCAGGCAAACTAGAATGAATGGCCAACCTAATTATCTCCTACATTTTCATAATAAATCCAAATATATGGTGATAGATTGTAACATATACCTCACTTTTTCTCCAGCATTGCAATAAATACCTGACATTATCTTCATTCCCAAGGCTATTTAGTCATACTTAGCAGCAAAACTAGTATCAGTAATTATTTAATTCCCAAAGTCTTTCAATTTTATGAGTGTATGCATTCATTTTTACATTACACACTAATATCTTGCTCATAGCTTTCTGCTACCTTATAGGAGATGGAAGTTGATTTGTTGCCTTAGTTTATTACCCAAAATTTGTTGGTAGGGTTATGGTGCTCTTCGATAAATTCACTCCAGCATTGATGGTTGTAGTATAGCAGCAGCAAACACTTACTCACTGGTTCCTGCATGCCAGGCATGGTAAGAGCTTGAATATCTCACTTAAATCCTCAACCCCCAACCATGAAGGGAGGGACTATTACCTCTCTACCAACAAGAAAACTGCATACACTTATAGAGCTAGTAATTTACAAAAAGCCCGTACTCTCAGTCACGTTATACGGTCTTTATTCCTAGCTAGGGAATTTGTTCTATTTTATATTCTACATCCTGCTAATGTTCTAATGAAAATATTGAAGTGTCACTTTAAACCTGTCCCTTGTTCAGTGGCCCTTTCTCAGCCCAGTCTCTCCACCGTTCCAACTTGGCTTGTTTTCCGCACAGCTGTGGTTGACAAACTTCTGTTAGAGCTTCCTGTACTCTACAAAGATACAGTAAATGGTGATTAGACTATTGCATTCTTTCAATTGAGCTCCACGTGCTGAGTAAATGTACTTTTAGTGTGAGCAGCACAGTGAGAAATTCAACTCAAGTGTTTTAAAGTCATTTTTGAGTGTTTCTCAAAATTGTATGGAACACTGAGTGCTACGACAGTGAGTTAGATCATTTGATTATTAGGATGTTGTCTCCTTTGAGGTTCTAGCACCGTTTCCTACAGACTTTGTGGGCATCCATGAGTGCCGCTAGGCTTCAAGGCCCAGAGCAGGAGGCGTCCTGGCACCCATACTCGCCTGGGCCCAAGAGCAGGGAGCCAGGCCTGACACGCACGGACTTCTGCACCCAGCTCCAATGAACCCCACCCTCAGGGGTAGCCACGGGAGGGCCCCCCTGAAAACACGTGGCTTTGAGTTTACTTTTCTGTTTTTCCCTTGTGTTTCTATTAAGCATTATAAAATTTGTGACATGCGGCAACGCTGGTATCATCTCTGTGCTGAGAATCTCCTACGCGTTGTTTTATGTAGTCTCCATAGCCATGCTAGGAGAGGGGTTTCATTTCCCGTTTTCCAGAGGAGGAAAACAAGGATTGGGGCGGTCGAGTGGCTCGTGCAAGTCTGAAAGCACGGCCTTTGGACAAAACTCGGAGTGGAATGCCCTCCTTTCACTTGTCCCTGAAACCCCTGTGTCGATTCTTTGAATCGTTAAAGTGTTTTGGTGAAAGAACTTGAGCGCCTCTCCCTGTGCAGCGTGAGTCGGCGTTCGGCGCGCCCAGCACGTGCGCGGAGGCTCCTCATCCGACTTGGGGTTGCGCGGGTCCTGCTACGCGCCCCCGGCCCAGTGCAAGAATGTGAGGCGTGAGAAGACTTTCACCGACTTCTCGTTTTAGGCCCCCCCAAACTGAAGAGCAGCCTCCAGGCCCGGGAGAGGTATCATGCGCTGGTAGGGTTGGCCTGGCCAGGAAACCCCACGCCCACGGCACGGCACGGGCCGGGAAAACCCACGTTGCGGCGTTTGTAGCGTGCTCCTGTGGAAAAGTCTTTGCGTGTTAGAGAGACCTTGGGAAAGAAGGTTAACAGAGATCATACAACGGGGTGGGGGTTGACAAAAGGATAACGTTCAGAAAATGACGCCTGTGCCGAGGAGTGGCCCACCTGTCCCAGTGCCCAGGGACCCTGTTGCCTCCAGAGGAGAGATGAGTGATGGGGGTAATCTTGTGTTTCTCACAGGGAACCCGAAAGCCAAACCCTCCTCAGAAGCCTCTGCCTGCAGGCCCTTTCGGCAGGACGTCGCAGTTCGGCAGCGCCCCGGGGAGGACCCTGGGCCAGCAGGAGCCCGGGCTCCACCTGGCACCCCTCAGGTTGGTATAGCGCAGCAGGACACGCGGCCGTGTCTGTGTGTATGTGTGTGTCTCTCTCTGTTGTGGGGCGGCCGAACCACCGCCAGCCAGGGCACGGTGTGGTAGCCTGGGCCATAACCAGCAACACTAGCAGATAGATACAGAGACAACCAGGGAGGAGGCAGTCAGCATGAGCTCATCAGCACAGGCGTCACGACGTAGCTGTCACCAAGACGAGGTAGAGCTAGACAGACACAAAGGAGGGGGCTAGCCTGTATGCTCACCTCCAAAACCCTCACGCAGCCTCGGCCTCATCCTTGGGCTCCTGAGACCTCGGGGTCATAGGTGAAACAAGGGGACCAAGGGCAGGAAGGCCAAGGTGCTGCTGGGCGGTGGGACCCTGGGATAACTGAGCTGCTTTACACAAATGACAAGGGCATCACCTTTCAAGACTTCTGCTGCTGTGGCCGACTAGGGGGGCAGAGACCCGAACCCTGCCTCATGCAGGGGGCTCAGCCCAGCGCTGGCTCACACTGGTTGGCAAGAGCTATCACGTTTCCAGGAATTTTGAAAGCTGGTGTTCAACGTAGCCATTGGATTATAATTTATATCATTGTAAGTTTCTATAAACAAAAAGGCAGCAAATGCTCAAAACTTACCCTTTCCAAATTTTTCACTACATTCCGCTGTAATTACCTGAGCTCTTGAGGTTGCCTGCATCTGTTTCTTCCACGTGGCAGGAAGCCCACGTCGTGTGGCTGTTTTCATATCTTCCACGTTCAGTGGACGTCACAGTGGTAGCTCGAAATCAGCCGTGTTGGGAGTATTTACACCATGGAAATTAGCAAACATTACACATCAGTCTCTCCTCCTTCCCCCCCAGCGGATTGTTAAACACTTACCTGCACACAGATGAGTTAAACCTGCAGCCAAAGCACTTTTCTGACTCACGTGCCCTCCTGGCAGGACGCTTGCTCTGTGAGCTCAGAAGAACCGAAGGCATCGTGTCGGCCAGGCCCCGGGTTCAGTAACTCAGTATCTCTGAAGGGGAAGATACAGTGTCGTGATTTCATTACAGCTCTTGGGAAGAATGCTTGGCCTGCGAAAGAAATAGCTGCCTAATAAATCTCAGAGATAAAGCCGGTCAAAGGGTCAGGGCCAGGGTTTAATTCCCGACTGTATAAATACAGAAAAATTGCATAGCATCCTAATTATTTCATTGTGGTTTCTATGTTGATCTTAAGGTTACTTTTCTTGTTCTTTTTGAAGAAAAGACAATACTTTACATGGATGTGATGAGGGAAAGGCCCCCTTTTCTTTTAAATGTCCTGAAGCAGTGGCCCGTCTTGCCTCTCTGCCAGGTGCTGACACCACTGCTGGTTTTGTCCCTGTCCTGTTCTTTTTTGAGGGGTGCCCTGTGCCTGCTCCTGTTCTCTAGAGCTGTGCTGTACAACGCAGGGGCCACCAGGCACGTGGGAGCTGGGCAAAGTCAGCACACGCTGTAACTGCCACCGCCACACTGGATTTTGAGGACCTAGTATACCCAAGAAATGTCAACTATCAAATGTTTCTTTATTGGTGACATGTTGACATACTACTCTTCTAGACACATTGGGTTAAGAGAACCATACTGCTAAAATTGATTTCATCTTTTTACTTTTTTCCTGTGGCCCACTAGAAAATTTCGTATGTGGCTCAGTTTTTTCCCAATGGACAGCATTGTCCTAGAGTCGACCTGGGGACGGGATGTGTGGTTTTGGAGAGCCCGTCCTACACCACTGGGTATCCCGCAGCCCTGAGCAAGGTCCCTTGTGTGATCTGCAACGCCTGCCACAAGAGTGGGCTCTGGCCCCCAGTGTGCAGGACACGCTCAGCGTGCAGGAGGACATCTGCAACAAAGCCCGCTCAAGACCTCTAACTATACTTTTATTTTCTCCTCCCAACTCAGACCTGCTCCTAAATATCCACACCAAGTGCCCAGATCTGCCCACACCGCCTATATTAAGTGAGAAGCCGACACCTTTTTCAACAGTGAAGACAGAAGTTTGCACTATCTTTCAACTCCGGTTGGAGTTATTTTTTTTTTTGTACCAACTTTGTTTAAAACACCATTACTTTAAGAACTTTGAGCTACTGCCGTCGGTGCTGTGCTAGGCTATGGTGCTCTGTATACTTGCTCAGGTACTTGTAAATTATTAATTTATGCAGAATGTTTATTACGGTGCAGTGTGCTGTAGTAGGCATTTTTACCATCACTGAGTTTTCCATGGAAGGAAGGCTTGTGCTTTTAATGTTTGAGTGAACTTGAAATACCCTGCTTGGGGGGATTCTGGACAGGATGTTTACTTTCTGATCAAGGCTTTATTGGAAAGCGGTTCCCCACCTACCCGTGGCCTGTGGTTAAGGTACCAGACACAGCTCGAGAGCCCCCAGAGGCAGAATGGCCAGTGAATTTTTCTGGAATCCCCGTCTGAGGCCAGAGCCGAGGGGCTTTAGGCCCAGGCTGTGCTTGGCTTTCAGGGAGGCCCTGGGTCCCTTCACAGCTGGCAGGCAGAGCCTCTGGGGTTGCACCTTGAAGCGTGGAGCAGCCAGTAGGGGAAAATCTGGTTTCTGCCCAGGAAGCTTTGCAGAGAACCTGAAGGGCAGACAGGAATTTTAAGATGCGGCCGCACCAGGTCGGAGGCTGGAACAGCAGGCGAGCAGGGACTTGACCCGGAGCCACCAGCCTTGAGCACGGTGGATGGGGGGAAGGCAGAGAAGTGAGCTGGAGTGTTGCTCAAGGTTTTACTTCATAGAAACACCAAGCTCTCCTTTCTCTGGCTGCCCTCTCCAGAGTGCTGGCATCAGCACGTGTTCAGATTGGGAAAGGTGGCGTTTCCACAAGGGAGCTCCTGCCCAGGCACCGCAACCTTCCACCTCCCTGTGCTGTGTCACCTAGTTGTCTTCTCCACTGTGATGCAACCATCCTGCATTCAGACAGACAGGTGAAGCTTTCCGTGGGACCATAACCATTTTCAGATGTGAACCAGATCTAGTCAGTCAATTCTGTAAATAGAAATCTCCTTTTACCGCAAGGTTCGACTTATTTAAAAAAATAGGCAGAATCCCTATGCCTGCAAAAATTTACAACCAAATGGTATGCTATGTTCCTTGGTACAGCTTATGTCTGCTGTCCCTATTAACATATGTATTGAACAAAGAACCGTAAGTCACTACACCAAGTTCACTTTGGGGCATCCGATTTTCCCAGCTTGGCTGCAGGAATCTTAAGAAGATGTTTTTAACAGAGTTGCAATCTGTTTCTTAAACACTTGCAACCTACCTGTTGAGCATCACAGAATATGATAAGGAAATCAATTTCCTAATCCTAAATATTCATGAAATGCTGACTGGGGGGTCCATTTTCACAGGAATATCTTTAAGATGCCTACATCTAATGGCACAAAAAGCACAAAAGTACTCAGATAAGGACTATGCCATCATGCCTCTTACTGTCTTCTATTGGGGTTGTGTATGACTGGCTTTTCACATTAGAAGACAATTGGCAGCTGTTCCATAATTCACGCTGAGCATTTTGTGCTAAGGACTTCTTTTGGGGTCATTTCAACGGTTTTCCTATGCCTTGAAGCAGAAAGAAAAATATGGACCAAGAATCTTGGTTTGCCTTCCAGAAAACAAAACTGCATTTAACTCTCCCCATGTTCTCCACTGTATCTAGGCAACATAGTATTACATGACTATGGATAAACTAAGTAAATTCATGTCACACACACACAAAAGGGACCCCAGCTCTAATACATTCCAACTCCTATAGCATGCATCTGTTTACTATGTAATCATTTTCTTAAAACTGTAAAGCCATGCTAGAAAATATTACTGCTGAGATACATACAGAATTACTGTAATTGATATTACATTTGGTAATTGTATTAAGGCCAAAACATACTATTGAAAAGGTTTACAGAATTTTATGGTGCATTATGTGGGCATTGTCTTTATAGATGTCCGAATCCTTCCATCTGGCATTTCAGCCCCTCCTCCTATTGTGAGTAAGAGGATATGAACTGATTTTTCTTTTTTTCTTCTTTCTTAGCTATAATTCCTGTGCTTCTGTTTCAGGGAGCCAGGAAGAGTTTGTATTAGAGGAGGTTAAAACTGTGATCTTACGCCATGTCATCAGTGACCACTTAGGGGCTTGTGGCTGGTGACACATTCCTATCTCTACAGTACTCATTTGCTTTATAGAGCCATGCAACTTATTTCTGAATAAGACCATATTTAAAACCAATACTCCCTTACAATATAGATATTATGAAAGGAATAATATCTCTAAGATGCAATATTTATCAAATGAAGCATATTTAGCAATGATTTCCATTTTAATATAATTTAGGAAAGGAACTAATAACCAGGGTGGTTTTTTGGGGGGAGGGGAGGAGGAGAATGGAAGGTATTCCACTCTCTTTTTATGATGGAAACAAAAAACAATACTTGTATGTCAATGGCAATCTAATATTTTTTTTAATTTTATAGGCACGAATAGAGTTGGTTTGAGTTGTATGAGACCATCACTGGGACAGCCAATGTGACCAGACACAAAGCAGGTCCAGAGGCTAGTTACTTTTCCTCCTACGTCTTATTATAGTTGTAGGTTATATGATCCCACTTTATGAGTTCCAGGCAATTCCATTTAAAAGTATATCTCCTGAAATTTTTTTTAACAGTTTGTTTTCCTGACACATGAAGTCAGACGTGTAGCAACCATGAGAAACAACGCATAACATTTTCCATTGTCCAAATGTGCACACGGAGGTTACCCCTTCCCAGTGTGAGTTTTTCCGGCTTACACATGTGGGATGACATCACAGAAACCACAAAAGCAACAGATTAAACTATACGAGAATGAATACTCCTGACTGGTCTCAGAGGGGACATTTTTATGCCTTCTTAACTTTATGAGGAATTCTCAGGCCGAAAACCATAAGCCCTTGTTCCCCGGCAAATCAATACAACACGTCAGTGCAGCTCCTAAAAGAAAAACCGCTCAAACTCTGATCCGTGTCAGGATATTCCTGGGAGCCTGTGCTCTCCCGTGGTGCTAAAAGGGAGCCTGGTGCCTGGGCCAGCTGGAATGCCCCAGCACCCTCCTGCCACCCCTGATGTTTACTGAGCACTCTGAGCCAACCAGACCCCCGACAACCGAGAGGGCCCGTCGCGGTGCCTGGGCAGCCCGGCCGGGTCTTTCCGATGCACCCCGACCTCTTGCAGTCCTTCCTCATTTCAAGACTGTGCAGGGTAGGGCTCCCCCCGAGGTGTTCTGGGAGCAGAAAGTCCACAGCAGACGTGGTCTGGAGATCCTCCCTCACTGCTCTCGAAATGGCCCCAGCCAGATACAAGTGACCCCAGATGACAGTCGCACCAACCCTCCCAGAAGTTTCCCAATTCCTGTCCCATCCTGAGACTCTCAGGCTGGGAGTTTCCCGCGCTGTGACTGGCTGGTGGGCGACGCTGCAGACACCACCCCCTTTCTCCTCCCACCCATGCTGGGAGCCAGCTCGAGGCTGCTGCAGGTACCCCCGCAACTCAGCGGCAGGCCCGTGACACCTCTGGACTCAAGAAGCCAGAGGCTCACGTGTCTCCAGACACAGGCCCTTTCTCAGGCCAAACCCCAGACTGATGCCTCTCCGACAGTCAGATCTCTAACTTTTGTTGCGACTACTGCCACCGAGTGGCTGCCCCTGCAAGATCCACCTAGGAGATGCTCAGGGCAGCCCCTCCCACAGGCACATGGACCCGCAGTCGCCTCCCGCCTGATGCCTTGTTCTGATTAAAAGGGGGGCTGGCCCTAGAAGCCCAGCTTTTCTGTGATTGCAGAACTCTCCTGACTCATTCCAGAAGTTCCTATGGACATCCACTGTTTCAAACCTATTTGAAAACTGATAGTGAAACAAGTAATGCTCTAAGAAAGATTGGTGAGCCCCATGCCAGGAACCATTTCTGTGCAGTGAGGATGGTTCTGGAAGCCATGTACCTGCACGCGAGTATGCCATTTCCCTGCCTTTACTAGCATAGAGTCCAGCCCTTACAAGCTTGTTTCACATGAGAAAAACTAGGTAAAGAAACACTGTGTGTAAAACTGTTAAAATATTCAGTAACAGATAGTGATAGAAGATTTAACGCACAATTAAAATCTCAATTTCAAGTCATTTGACTCTTCCAGGTTGAATGCCCAGTAACCCACCCTGATTTTCCATATCATCTTCAAAAAACATGTCCTATTTTCCCTGTGAATTTCCTATAAAGTAACATTAGTTAATTTAGCACATTTTAAATCCAGACCAAAAAAAAAAAATCACATGATTTAATTTTATGAAATAGTTGAATGACATTTGATGTTCATGGCCTATGAGCAGGTAGGTACCTATGGAGGGCAGTGGCAGGAAAAGCAGAAAAAAATCCTTAAGACTCCAAGGAAGTAGTGGCAGAGCTAATAGTTCTATTGTCCCTTCTGTTAGGTCAAATTGGTAGGTCGTAGGGAAGGCCCGTTCTTTGAAAGTATGTGGCAACTGTCAGTATAACTCTAAGACTTGGCTACAGGCTGTTTAGCACAGTATACAGACTAAAATTACAGCTACGTCAACCAGCACAGAACTTGTATAGTGCTTCATCCACTTATAATGCTTTGGTTTGCTCATGTTTTCACATACCTTTTTATGTTACAGTCTGTCCCTTTTGTACACGTTTCTCATACTGGGGTTCGACAGGTAAACACAACCTGCTATTTCAGTAGAAAAAGTTATTGTTAAGAATATTGTATGCAATAAATGCTATACAGGTAAATATAAAGACGTGTCTCGTTTATTACCGAAAATGTTACAAAAATAGAGGGGAGAGTGCTCATGTATCTAAGGGGATTTTGGAACAGTACATAAGAAACTAAAAAGAATGGTTGCTGGGTGGTCAGGGGAATATGCTACCAATCCTCAGGTCTGGGACGGGGAGGGGAGACCTGGTACTTTTTTGAACAACGTGATTGTATAACCTATCACAATATTTAAACTCTCCTTATTTACATAATTCAAAAAGAAAGTAAACAGCAGACTCAACTCAAATGAAAATCCAGGTGTAATATTATCCAACTTCATAAAGATCTGCAGAACAAACAAAGAAAAATGACAAAAATAAAAGGGTTTTTATTCTTACTACTCTCACCCATGGCAAAAGTTAAGTACATGTATGTCAAATAAGATACTCTAAACATAACATACCTTCTTTCCAAGTGTCTCTGAGAAGGAAAATAGTTCCCAAAAAATGATTCTGTGCTCTAAAAATAGTCAAAGATGAATTGCAGATTATCTAGAAAATAGCAAATAAAAACGTTTGTAATATCACATGCTATGGCAGTGTTTCTCAAACTCCTTGAATTATAGGAACTCACTTGTGATACTTGTTAAGAAATCTATGGCTCATGCCCTTTCCCTGGAGATTCCAATTCAGAGGACCTGAGATTGGGTCAAGAAATCTGTATTTAGCAAGTACTCCCAATTGAATCTTCAGAAAAGTTTAGAAAACTTTCTCTGGTAACACAACTAAAGCAGCACTGAGGGGAAAAATCATAGCCCTAAAAATGTGTGTCAATGAAAAAGATGAAAATGAATGAATTTAACATCTACCATTAAAAGATATATTTTGTTCCTTTTATAACTTGAGGGAAAATAGAAGAAATGAATTTGTAGAAATAAAAAGTGGAAATTAATTAGAAAAAAAAATAGGACTAATGAAACCATGAGTTGCTCTTTAGGAAAATTAGAACAGCATATAAACCACCTTTCTCATCTCAGTAAGCAGGAAGAGAAAGAGCAAATATATATAGCACATGAGCATATAGAGTCCAGCATAACCCAATCAGATTATCTCAGGACTATATTAAGTCAGGAGCGTGGACAATATTGCCAAGCTTGATGTCAACAAAAAGTAGCGTGGAATGTGCACTCCACAGAAGGGCTAGTGAAAATAATCTACAACAGACCAAAAAATAAAACTTAAGTGAACATTAAATTGATCACAAAAAAAAAAGGAGCAAGCTTTGGAAAATTGTCAATATGCTCTGATTTTTAGAGACCTAGCAAATCTAAAGGAATATGCATTTGTGCAAAACATAAAACACTTAGCATCTAAGGACAGGACTACATATGGCCCACATATCCAATTCTTAAGGTGAATATTCTATATGGAATAAAGCTGAGGATTGCCAACATCATAAGATTGACTGTGTGCTTTTCCTCTATTTCTCTTCCACAAATTCTTTGGAGATTTAATTACCTTTTATTGGTCTTTTCCCACAGAGAAAATTCCACTCCTATGCAGACCTTTGTAGCTGGTTTTCTCATGGGGCTGAGTTAACCAGCTGTCTCTGGAGAGGAAAATTGCATGTGGTCTGCCAGCTAACTTCTTCGCTAACTTTGAGGTGTGTTTTGGAATTAAAGCTCCACCACATTTGTGTCTTTAAGCTCCCAACCAGCAGACTTGGTTGCTGTTAATTCCTACTTGTCTAGGAACTGCGTGATCAGCATCAAAAACCCTTCTGCTCTGAAGACTAAACTTAATACACTGCTCTTTGGCAAAGCTGTCCAGCAGCCAGCAGGCTGGGTCTCTCGTCGTCAGGGCGTGAGCGTATGCAAACACATTCGCAGACAGGTCTGCTCTGAGAACACTGACCCTCAACCAGACACCTCTTATAGAACAGAATCAGAGTCTTGAAATATGTATTTGGAGCTTTGATGTGAGGCCAACGGCGGAGGAGAAAACTCCCGGGCTTTTGGGAGGAGCGCCACTCCAGGAGGGAGCAGTAGCCTGGAAGGCCTTACGTTGGGAAGGGAGGCTCTAATTGAAAACATATGGGGCAAAGAATTCCGACAAGGGCCTGGAGTGGCTCGGAGCACAGCTTAAGGGGGCAGGAGCCGGGAGTGGGGGTCCCATGTATGTTTGTGTAGCTCCGGTGCATAAATATTTTGTTTCATGTGTAACTCCAAAAGGCACAAGTGCAAGAAAACATCCCCATTTCTCCAGACGCCCAGTGATGACACCGGGTACACACGTGCTTAGGTAAAAAGATTGTATTTTAAAGTGGGAACAGTTGTGTGTTACAAAACAAGTCACCGTGAATCTCCAACTAAATAAATAAATGCGCGGCCATCAAAGATGCAGGACTTCATCTCTCCAGTTCGACAGGCGGATTTTGCTTCGTTTTACGTGGGCTCTGCAAGATTAGTGGTGCTCTGGTCAGTGGGCAGAAGATTTCTTTGGCATTTGCTTTTTCTCCTTTCTTCTAACAAGGAGACTACATTCTGAACAAACAGAACACATAGGTGAATATAATCCAAGGCTTTGGTGGCTTTTCCAATTTTAACAGTGCTACAAAATCAGCCGTGGTGGGCGGAAAGAACATGCCAACCTGTCTGTCAAAAACTCTGGCCATTTCTAGGACGCTTTTGCCGAACTGGAAGAAGAAACAATAAAAATTATATTTTATATAAACGTGTACATATATGCTCTTTCTTCCCCTGCAAGAGAAACCTTTAAGATAAAAACTGAGTCACTTACCTCGTTTTTCACACTTGCATCTGCCCCATTGTCGAGAAGTAACTGAACTAACGCTTCGTGATTATTTAACACGGCCACCTAGAAAACAAACATCGGTGCAGTGTGCATGAACTGTCCCCTCCCGAGGGGGACAGGGCTGGGGGTGGGGGGCGAGCCTGGCACCCACAGGGTCCTGTCAGTCCACCGGCAGCATCTTCAAATGGGCCGGGCTGCCAGGGCCGCCGTGGCTTTGCGTCGCACAAGCCTTGCAGGCCTGCACTGTGCTCGCTCTGCAGCAGCAGCAGCTGCAGGAAAACGGAAACGCAACGTCCCTCTCCCCACACACGACGACGGGAGAAATGGGGGGCCAGACCAGCACCGAAAGCAGCGTGCTCTTTGTTTCGCCACATCTGTTGCGATCCCAGAATGGCCCTGGGTAGGAGGGTTGGTAATCATTAAAGAAATGGTTGTTTAAAATAACATATAGACGTGTGTGTGTGTGTGTGTGTGTGTCTGTGTATATCGCATAGTGACATTCTCCTGTCTTTATTGGCGGGCGACAGGGAACCCACACACAATCAAAACCCAGGGCTCGCGTGGGGCTGAGCTCACGAGGGTTCTCTAGCTATAGAATAAGCTCTGACCTCGATCCCACACACACGGCCGGGCTAGTCCGGAGAGGGCGTACCATGAGCGGCGTCTTTCCGTCTTTATCCTTCATGTTCACGTTGGCCCCGGCCTCGATGAGCAGGGAGGCTACCCGCTGATTTCCCGACACCGCGGACACTCTCATGAGCGGGGTCCACGACGACCTGGTGTCCGCAACATCTACCTGTCGTGCCGGGGAAAGAGCTCGGTTCAGCCCCGTTCCTTTTCCTTAAAATGATCCAAACTTAAAAAAGGAGTATTTGCTTGCCCCAGCTCCCCTTAGCTGGCAGTCTCTCTGGACTTGGTAGGAGTCAACTGCACTGTGCTAATTCGTGTTTCTGTGCAGTGAGGGCACGTATTAGGATTACACTCGAGGTGGCTCAGTGGCCCCAGGGACGTCCCACTGGCAGCTCCACCTACATACTTTAAAATAAAAAAAGAGATGGACTAGAGAAAATGACCCGAACTTAATCACCAGGGGAATTCGGCCCCCCGTGAATTCCCTATATTTTCTCTCTTGCCTAACTTTTTCTCACCTGTTTTCTTTGAAATAGCATATATTTTATGTGTCTTTGCAAGCAGTTTTAAATCCTCTCTGGAACAAGGCAGTAATATAATGTATGCACGTACGCTTATACCTACAAATACTGATCGATTTGAGGCAGTCACCTACAGGTAGACTCAAAGCAACTAGATCCATTACACAAACTCCATTCTGAGAAGTTAGCTAACCTGATGCCTTCTCCAAAAAGATAGTTCACCCAGTAATCACATGGCTATTTCCGATAATCTCCTCTCTATTGAAATACCTCAATTGAGTGTTTTAAAAAATATTTTAGAATAAAGAAAATATAAATGTTGCCTCTTTCAATTCTAACGAAGACCTCACCAGGTCATCAAGAGTGCTACTGGAATTCAGATGTATTGTGCACGAGTGTTCACACACACAAATGCTGTTGCAGAAGAATTACTGAAAGATGATCTGGAGCTTTAGTGAAACATCAGAATGGAATAATAGGCAAGGAGGTGCCAGGAGATCCTTGGACATTGTGGATTATTTCCACGTATGAGATTATCCACTGCAGCAGCGTTAGGATTTGCAGCTCTTCCTCATGCACATAAATAACCTATGGGCAGCAAGCTCCGTCATATTTAATAATAAAATAGACTCTTTATACGTGATACATCATACAGTTCAGCACACTGTCACACACATTTTCTCTTTTGGCACTCAGAATTAACCAGGGGTAGGTATTTTTATTCCTGGTTTACAAGTGATCAAAACAAACCTCAGAGAAGTCAAGCGCCTTCCCTGAGGTCACTGGCTCATTAAATGTAGAAATGGTTCCCCATTAGAGTAAATAAGTCAGTCTTGCTATAAAAGCATTGCATTTGGGAAGAGGGTAGCAATGCCCCGCTTGGCTCCGAAGCACTTCTCCCCCCCCCCCCCGAAGCACTAGGTGAGACACCTACTAAGAACATGGAGACTCAAGCTGACATCATCTATCTGCCACTAGGCCAGCCACACAGAAAGCATGATACATCCATGCTTATTGTTCTGTCCTCTGCAAGATGGCTCCAGCACTACAGAGAAAGGTGGAATTCATCCCAAATAAGTGTGTTAGTATCTGAAGCCCAGAAAGTGCATATTTCAAAAACTCCAGTATTTGAATGGCTACAGCAGAGACTTGCCCTATTCCAGATCCTTTGATTCTTTCAGCAAAGGTCAACCTTCATTTGCAACTACAGACTTTTACTGGGTGCAAAGCCTGAGCAGAGCTCATCAGGAACCAAGCAAGGGGAATGTGGCTGCCACCACCACAGGTAGCAAGTGGAGCCTGGCTGTACCACCGAGGCCCACAGGCTAAGCCTTCAGATTTCTGTGCATGTCTCTAAAACAAAACAAGAAATGTAATAAGAAGTTCTTAATGACAGATTTTTTTCTATAAGGGGGAACGTTTTCTCACTTCTCCAAAATCAACAACAGGAACCAGTGAGATCCCACTACCCCAGCCTCACTTTCCCTCAAATCATACTTCAGAGACAAGCTAGAACAAATCTATTACCATCCTGGAAATATGACTTTTCTCCATCTGAGCCGATTTTGCATCGATGTAATTGCTCTGTACTCTACACCATCTAGCCAACACAGCATATACCATCTTGTCCATCACTCTTTATTTCTACGCCTTGAAATTTCTAGCTAATTTCTTCAAAGCCTTGAACTGAAGTTTTCAAAGTTATCAGCAATTTCCATAATTGATCTGAGTCTAATTACCCATCTTCAAATATCTACAGAAGCCCAAACAACTCTAATTGCTAAATCAAATATGTCCTTCCTGGTGATACAAAACCCAAAGCGGACAAACATGCCTGCTTCCGGTTAAACGCATCAAGAGCTGAAATGCTCTATTCGTGATAGAGATGGTTTGCTCTTTGGAAGTTTTTGTAATGACTGATCTTTAAAGCAAACCAAGAATAAAAAGCATCTACCTTTTAAAAGCAACAGGAATTGCTGTGGCTATACAAGCTCTTCATAGCCTTGTGTCTCTAGCACTTGAAACAATACCTGGTATGTGGGAGATGCTCTGTAAATCTTTGGTGACAGACGACAGGAGGAAACAAATAAGTAAATGAACAAAAGAATAAGCAAGCAAAGCATTAATAGAAGCATCAGGTCCAGCTCAGGATGCAGCCCCATTTCCTTTTTCCTACACGAGACGAATGTCCATGGCGACCTGAAGCCTCACTATCAGCAGCAGTTCTGCAATGATCTCTTTCCCAAGGCCTCTGGGCTCTCTAGCTGGTAAGTCAGAGCAGCCCTTTCTAAGTTTGACTAATCAAAGGCTCTACACTTCTGCTAAACCCCAAGGAGCAGCATTTTAGGTTCTTAGCAATATGGGCATGGCTAGCAAGGCAGGGCCCGTACCTCACAGCCGTCCTGTAGCATCCACTCAATCACATTGCAGTGGCCTCCGTCTGCAGCCCAGTGCAGAGCTGTGCAGCCTCCCAGGTCTCTAGCCTCCCAAGAAGCACCGTGTCTTCGCAGATACTTCACAACATCCAGGTGGCCCGCATAGCATGCGAGCATTAGACTGCAACATATGGAAGCAGCAGCAGTTGGCTATTAAGTGCAGCCACCAAACACAGGTCCACATTTTGTCCTACCTGGCTTAAACCAGGAAATCCTAGTTTTAGTAGAAAGGCCACGTGACTTGTTCATATGAAATGTACACGGGTCCATCAACTGATAAAGTGTGGTATATCCATGCGATGGAATATGATTCAGCCATAAACAGGGAATGAAGTGCTTACAACATGGATGAACCTTAGAAGTGTTATCCTAAATAAAAGATGCCCGACATAAAAGGCCACCTGTTGTCTGATTCCATTTATATGAGCTGTCCAGAATAGGCAACTCTGTAAGACAGAACTAGTAGGTCATCGGTTACCCTGGGGCTAAAGGGAAGGAGAAATGAGAAGTGACTGCTAATGAGTACAGGGGTTCTTCCCGGGCTGACAAAAGTGTTCTGGAATCAGACAGTGGTGGTGGTTGCACACTTCTGTAAATATATTTTAAAATGCTGAACTGTATATTTTAAAGGGTGAATGTTATGGTGTATGAATTGTATTTCAATAAAAAAGTGAATAGTGACTGAATGAGTGTAAAATATTATATTTAAAAACTTCCATGAGTCCATGGTACTCAGAAAAGAAAAAAAGGAGAAAAGACTCACTTGACTATCAGAGATAACTATTAAACCAATTGCTCAATCTAAAAATTGGTATTTAAAGGGGAAAAAATAACCATTTACTTTGCTTTTATACGATGAAATGTAGTCCATCCACAATTGATGAGAGGAAGCTCTTTTTTTTTTAGAGAAAACTGCCATCTATTAATAATAATAGTACAGAAGGAATCTCAGAATTAGAAAAATCCCTTTCTTGCAACTCCCAATTAAATAATTGATTCAGGCAAGGATCATCAGTAGATGCTAAAATTATTAGATAAAATTTAATGGGGAATGATAGTCACACAGTGCTGAATTATTACCTCATAGATTATTTTCTAACTGCAATGGGAAAACTGTATCTTTACAAAGGAGAGAATTAGCTGTCATCGCCCTGACAAATAATCAAACCTAGAATCTCGCTAACTGCGGAAGCACCTGCATCACAGGCCTCCTGAGGGATGTGACATGAAGTCACAACACCAGCTCTGAAATGTTCTTGCTAAAAATGTTAACCTGCGTGTCCTCAAGCCTTGAAACCCATCTTCGCTTTATTGGAAATAAAAGGACAGGCGAGCAAGTGCAATGCCTGCCCCACGAGTCGGAGACAATTAGGCCGATCCAGAACATAGGGCGTTCTGTAAGATAATGGGGGTGGGGAGAGAACCAGCCAAGGACAAGACAGACTAAAAGGAATGAGCAGGTGCAATGTGTAAGCCTTGAGTGGATCCTCGCCCCCCCCCCCAGCCCCAAACAAAGCTGTGGAAGACCTTTCTAGGGCAGGTGGGGAGACTTGGGTGGGTGGTCGTGCGTCAGCAACATTAGGGAATTAGTGTGAAGTGTCTTAGGTGTGACGATGACGTGTCGGTTATGCAGGTTAATGTCCTTGTTTGCAGGAGACACGTACTGAAATATTCAGGGGTGAAAGGTTATGATGCTTTGAAATAGTTCAAGGGAAAAAGAGGCAAATAAAAAGGTAAACAGATGGAAATACGGCCAAGCCTACGTGGTGAGTATGCAGGTGTTTGGGGGTTTGGGGTACTGTTCTTTCACACCTTTTCTAATGTGTGAAACTTTTCAAAATAAAGAGTTAGAAAATAAAACAGAAGGTCTTCCCAGTAGGGACACTGCACAGCATCTCTCCCAGCGGTGACTAGAACTTCTGGCACCAAGGCAAAGCCCGGAGGAGATGGGGCCAGACGTCTGCAGCCCCAAGTCCCCGCTGAGGCCTGGGCCGCTGGGAGGCCCCCCCAGAAGAGAGCGAGCGTGTTGCTTCACCTGCCCAGGGGTTTGGGGCACTCTTACTCCCTCCCAACACTCTGGGGACTTTAGAACACTCTTTGCTAAGAAAGGAGAATGTCATTTTCAATATTATATTCAAACAGAACTCTAGTTATCTGGATGCTGTTTTTAAGGCATGCTACTTAGAAACGATCCCCACATCAGAGGCACCCATAACCTCCCCCCGGAGAACAAACTCCTAAGACTCTGGTGAATGTGCTCTGGAGACAGGAGGGTCATCTGATAACCGAGCTCAGGACCTCTGGCCTGCCCAGAAAGGAGCTAACACGGACCAGGGGCTTGTGTTTCCCGGGGACAGGCACAGCCCCTGAACTTAACTCCCCACCAGCAGATAGCCACCGAGGTCCTCCAGGTGCTGAGCGGCTGGAGTCTGCCATTGTTCCTCTAAACCAGCTGTCATCTGAACCCAAATTGCCTGGCACCCAAGCAGTCTGTCATCCTCTGCTTTACAAGGCCACTCTCCAGGTTTGCCCCACTAGGAGGACAGCACCAGGGCACAGCGGGCTCCGGGAGCACAGGGCAGCCAGCTGCGCCCAGGGCACCCTGCCCTGCAGCCCTGGCACTCTCCCCGGCCCTTCCCACAAAACCCCCAGTCCCTCCTCTTGCTTTCTTTCCGACTCTTCTCGCTCCCTTTTTTAACTTATTACCTTTCATTTTCTTAATGTTCCATATGCTTCCCTCTTTAACTTAAACCCTGAAAACAGTATTTACATGCTAAATATTCCATCATATGAATATATCGTAACTTAAATCAGTCCACTATTGTTGGACATTTTAAGTTGTTTCTAGTTTCTCACAATTTTAAACAAGGCTACCACAAACACCATTATGTAAAATTTTATTTGCATTTCTGATTGTTTCCTAAAAATGGAATCCCTGTCAGTGGACATGACTGTACATGCATCCAATGGACTTTGGATGCCCATTTCCAAATTGCTTTCTAGAAAGTTTATATCAATCTACACTTCTGTCAACTACATTTGAAAGTGTAGGTATTACTGTACCTTTACCAACACCATTTTTTTTAATTACCAATAGGTAGAAATTTTTTTTATTACTAGCAAGGCTAAACATTTTTCATATGAATTGCTTATATTAATTCTGCTATAAATTGTGTAAACTGTTTTCCTACTGTGTGTGGAGGTTTTTTTTTTGGAATGTATATATGGATGCATGTCTTCTATACATTGAAGATACCAGTCATTTGTCTGTAATACATTTGAAAAGATCCCCAAATTATCCCTAACTCTATAGTTAAGATTTTTAAAATGCATAATGTATTCAATCTTTTCCTTAGTGATTTGTTTCTCAGTGTTTTTATGCCTTTCACATTACAAGATCAGGTAAGTATCTTATTAATTCATCTGGAATTTATTTTGATATGTGCTTTAAGACCAGGATTTAACTTGTTTTCCTCAAATAGAGTATTTTTCCAATACCTTCTATATTGGTTTCTGTTGCTTCTATCATCATATACTAAAGTTCTATGTACATGAGGATCTATTTGAAGATTTCTTTTCCATTCATCTTTTTTCCAAGCATCTGTACCAGGATTGCACTACTTTAATTACTATAACTTCGTAAGGCATTTTAATAACTGCCAAGGCAAGTCCTTCCATATCCTTCTTTGACAAAGTTTTAGTAGTTGGTTGTCATCTCTTTGTTCTTCCAGATAAATTACAATCATTTTGACAGGTTCCCAAGAATAATTCCATTTGAGTGAGGCTGCATTGAATCTATATATTAATTTGAGAAAAAAACTAAAAACTTTATAATTGCCAATCTTGCCATTCTGGCATATGGTGGTAATATACGTCTTGATTTTTTTTTTTTAAGTTTTTCTCTCTCTCAGTAAAGTTTTAGAGGTTTATTTTTTCATTCGATTTTTCTACTTTTCTTGGATTTTTTTATTCTATTTTCTTCTCCCTATCACATTTATTAGCAGCAATTGCAGATTTTCAAGAAAGTTTTTTTGTCTTGAAAGCTATCCACTTTACTGAACCTCCTTATTTAGTCCAAGTATTTGAAAGTTAATTCTCTTGGGTCTGCAGGGAAGAGGACCACACTTTGCCAAATTGATCAGCCTTCCAAAATACTGTCTAATCACACAATATAACCTGTATTTGCTATGTATCGGGCACCGGTTTATGCATTTTTCACATAACTCATTAAATGCTTGTGACAACCCTGTAAGTACTTCTATTATTCCTGTCTTATAGATGGTGAAACTGAGGTAGAGAGAGGTTAGTAGCCTGCCCACGGTCACACACCATGTCCACAGAGGGATGGCTATTTGATGCCAAGCTCTCTGGGTCTGCCTAAGCTCTCAACTACTCTCATGGGCTTCGCTACTGATTTTGAAAAGGATTCTAACACAAGAATGGCACTGGCTGATTGTCTGAGATGATTAAAGAAATTATGTATGTTGCAATCAGAGGGATCACTCATTCAGACACTTCCTGCCTCCCGTGTACCAGACACTGTCCAAAGACTGAAAATATCCTTCACTTTAAATAAGGTACCTTTTAACTAGTAAAAGTGCTGAGTTACACCCAGTTTTTGTTTTGCATCTACACTTATGTAGGAGGTTTCACCTTTAATCTAGCCATGGGAAATGTAAGAAATGTCTTAATATGAGAGAACCTTACCCTCCTGTATGCCCCTCTCAATTGGGCTGGAAGAGATTTATAAATACCTACATACACACAAACATACAAATAACTTTTCTGTCTCTCATGATCAGATTTTAGCAATAAGGTTATTATCCTCTGTAGCTCTCCAGCTTCCTCTCTGCTCTGGGAAAGTTCAAGGTTATTATCAGGACTAGAAAATCTAAACAAGCTCATTGATACAACAATCAAGCCACAGAGCCTATATTGGAGGTAATTTTTAAATTTTCTAATTTCTTGTATGGATATCTGTTGTTTTCAGATTTCCTGCTTATTGGGTTGATTTTAGTGGTTTAAATGTTCTCAGAAATAGTATCATCAAATCTATAATTATAGATACAAACCCACCATTTTCTTTTGATGTTCAGATTATCTCTATAACTATTGCTACTATCTTCTTTCAAGTTTCTAGTTTTTCTTTTTTCTTAGATTTACAAGAGATCGGTCTATTATATTATCCAGGTTTCTATTTAAGAGGCAACTCTTGCATTTCTCAATAATCTTTCAGTTAATCAAGTTCTACTTTTAATTCTTTCATTTTTCCTACTCTCCTTACATTTTCTTCCTTCTCAAAATTGGTATTATTCTTTTCAAACTTCTTGAGTTGATAGCTTAGTTCCAAGGTTAATCTAAGAGGCTGGGTGCGGTGGCTCACACCTATAATCCTAGCACTCTAGGAGGCCGAGGCGGGATTGCTCGAGGTTAGGAGTTCCAAACCAACCTGAGCAAGAGTGAGACCCCGTCTCTACTATAAATAGAAAGAAATTAATTGGCCAACTAATATATATAGCAAAAGTTAGCCGGGCACGGTGGCACATGCCTGCAGTCCCAGCTACTCGGGAGGCTGAGGCAGCAGGATTGCTTAACCCCAGGAGATTGAGGTTGCTGTGAGCTAGGCTGACGCCACAGCACTCATTCTAGTCTGGGCAACAAAGCGAGACTCTGTCTCAAAAAAAAAAAAAAAAAGGGTTAATCTAAGAATTATTTGGAAAAATGCTTTTTAAATTTATAAGTCATTTTTAAAATGTTATTTTAAATCTATTACTGCAGTATGTCCAGAGACTAACGTAGGTAGGCTTTCTGATTTGAGAAATTAATTGGTGTTCCCTGCTGTGTGTGATCAGTGTTTCGGAGCTGTTCTGCAGGACCCAGACCTCCCATCTGTGCATGTCATGGGACCGTAGGCTCCCCGAGCCAACGCTTTGCATTTTGCTCACTGTTCTACCCGAGCTCCAAGCCCAGTGCCTAGCGTGTGGTAATCATTCAGTGAATACGGGTTAGTTCGAATTAACTAATTAAACCTCATTACTAGATTAGTTAAAAACACTCATCTATCCTTTATAAGCACCGTGGTTTTTTTCCGTGAACTTTTCCTGTAACGCGCTCAGCCCGCCAAGTGTAGGCGTGCCCTTTCACCTTAGCAGAATTCTTCAGGCGTATCTCCCGAGATTCTCCGTGAACAGAGTAAGGAGTAAGAAATGCAGTGGGGGCCCTAGGAAGTGCCAGGGGCAGAAACTCGCAAGCAAACGCCCAGCACGCGCTGGCGAGAGCCATTTCACTAATAACTGCCCTTTCCTGAGCGCTCGGTGCGCGCCGCGCCCCGAGCTGGAGAAGTCGTCGTAGGTTGTAACAGGTGCCCCGTGAGTGCCCTGATGAGAGAGAGGACAAATGACAGGGAGCAGCCAGCTTCTGCCGTCACCATCTTTCCTCTAGGTCCCACTCTCGCTCGTCTCAGCGTGGGCAAAAGAAACAGAAGCGAATACCTGGGTTAGGTCAGAAACCCTCTGGGCACAAGCCCCGCAACACAGTTATGAAGACATCAGCACGAGTCCGGCCACACCCCACCCTCCTACCTGTCCTTGCCACTTCCGTTCTTCAGATTCACGTCTGTGCCATTAGAAATCAGGATTTCCACCAGCCTGAAGGAAACAAATTTGACTGTAGCTAGGTAAGTCGCTTTGATGACTGGGAAGCCACAACAACCAGAAAAAAGAAAGAACACTGCATTCGAATCATCTTTGCAACACTTTCTCCTCCTCCAAGCTTCAGAAGCTAGCCGGTAAACAGGGCATTACTGTACCAGAAAACTCTCTCTCCATACCAAAAAACATGGGCTCTTACCCTTTCTGCATGAATTATTCATTAAAATCAAACTAAAATATACGAAACAAAATTGGACCATTCAAATAACTCACTGTCCTTTTAATGGCCATTTTTACTGTATTCTCAAATGGCAGTGTTTAACGAAAACACATTTCTATTTCTTTGAATGGCATTTGAGTCATTAAAATATAAAGGATTGAAAATAAGGTATTAGTATTAATTGTATCTCTGTGTGGAATAGATAATAGAGGGTATCAGTGAGATTATGTCTTAGCAACCTCGCAGGGAAGTTTTCCAGAATGAATATCCTTTCCTCCACCCTTTTTTTTTTTAAAAGAAATTCAAATTCCAATAACCAGTTTTCCCCAGGACCTATAAAATATACTGCGTGGGATTCAATGGCTACCTCTCTTCCTTAACACGTGATTACACATTTTCCATTCTCTCCTGCATAGTGTATAACTTTAGGATAGAAACAGCTGCATTTGCAGCCGTAATATGGTAGAGCTGTGAGAAGAGAAAAGAAGTTGGGTTCCTTCCTCTACAGCCCTTTCCGTCCCCGATCCCTACCCTGACCAGAGCTTTTGAAAGAAGTAAAAAGTTCAGCCGCTCACTCAGAGCTAAGAAGAGCCGTACCTGGTATATCCTTTTTGGGCAGCAACCATCAGAGCAGTGAAGCCAAACTTATTGGGAACATCAACCTTAACTTGGCTTGGGAAAAACACAGAGAGAAGAGATTAACGCGCCCAGCACGCTCCCTGTAGACTTGTAGCTGACGGCTCTTGCAGGGCACAGGTGGCTAAAATGGCTCACTTTACCAAAAATGCCAATTTCTTCTGGGCCATTGAGTTTTTTGTTGTCCCAGACTGCCCTGCCTCATATTTTAAAGGATTCAAATTTACAGGAAGAGAAAATTTCTATGATTTCGCTTAAAATAAGCACTCCCTTCGACTCAAGCCCATTATGCCATCTGATAAAGCACTCCCTGCCGAGCACAGCTCAAGTTAGGTTATGACGGCGTCTTCACTGCAGGCTTCCTCAGCCCCACGGACACCAGGCTGTGCGGGCGGAGACCCGAGCTTTGCCCTCCGTCCCACCTCACCTGCCCACACCTGGGGATAAGCGATGCTGCTCAAGGAAGAAAGCAGGTCGTAATGTCAGCTTAGAAGCTCTGACTTGTGTGGGAACCAATCTCCGTCCCAGATTACAGAGCCCCAGTTCACAAAGGACTTGTCTTCTAGGGCACTGAGAATTGTATCGATTCGGAAAGAACCTAGATACCGTTTGTCTACTTTTCATTGAGGCGTCAGTTTCTAACATCTCATCTGCAGCAGCTACGTTCACCGTTTTTCCTCCAGTGTTTTTATCAACCTTTTAAATTCGGAAACAGCCGATTTAGCGATTCCCTGAATTCACCGGGAATTAGACGTGGGCATCTAGGGGTGACATTTGCCCAAAGGCTGTGGCATGTAATCAAGGGGCAGAAATTATTTGTGGGAAGAAAACATGACACCCGGGCTTATAATTTCCCTTTACAATTTTTCATTAGTTGCAAAAATGTAACATTTACATGGGGCCTATGAGCATCTTTCTCAACGCACACTAGTCACCTGAGATCGATTCCGGAGGCAGTTTCAAAGGCATGGGAATTTTTAGGAAAACAAAATAAAGCTACATTATGTATCTCCATGCACTTTATGGGCACTAAAAAAAAAAAAAAAAAAAAAAAAAAAAAAAAAAAAAAAAAAAACTGGCAGAATTCTCTCACCCTCCTTGAAGTATTTGAACAAGCAAATCTTCATCATTCACATTGACAGCTCGATGAAAGTGCTCACTACTTATGGGCTCTCCTGAAGAAATTAGATGGGAAGCAGTCATCCGAAATGTAATGAAAGGAGATTCAGTCCAACTACGTTCCTCCTGCGGCCTTGAGCGGGTGCACGTCCATCTCCAGGAAGGCGCTCGGCTTTTCTTATTAAGTACATCCTTACATTTCCTACTCAACTGCTTCTTTTACTGAAAAAGACCTTGTTTTCACATATTAAGAAAACATTTAGACTGACCTAAAGGCCTGGGACATTTGCAAGTTATAAAGCATTGCTTTGTGAACGTCATTTTGATATTTGAAAATAAGCCTTTCGGATTTCATAAGACATAATAAACGGCCCTTACAAGCAAAGACCACCTCAGCAATCGTCACAGCACGCTAGCTGCGTTTGCCAAAGCGTCGTCAAACTGCTTGAACAAACAAGGACAAAGTGCTTTAACATTCGAAACTGGAATTCTCAGTGCTCCCCAGGAATATGACACACACGTTGGCCCGGTCTCCCGGCTCGCAGGAGGCGGGGATCGGGGGGCACAGGGAGAAAACCCAACCCGGGAGAGATCTCGCCAGGGAGAGGGGAGCGAGAAGAAGGGTCTGAGAAAGAAGGAAGAAAAACAAAAAAGAGAGAGATAGTGGATGTGCTTCATGCAGGGGAACATTAACGCCGCAGGGAAGAAAACGGGGCAGTTCCCCACGAGCCCAGTGGGGGAAGAAAGGGCCACAGGAAGGCAGCCGTCTTCGTAGGCGTTTATCTGATGGTTTCAGTTGTTGCATATTCCGTGCCTTACAGATTTTTCAAATTATCGTGATTAAGCTTCAATAATACAAGGAAAGCACTTAGAAGAGCACCTGGCACGTCGCAAGCATCCGACACGCACCTGTCGTCGTGCTGACAGTGATGGGAGCCGCAGCTGTTGGACACAGCCGCGCCCCCGTCCACACCTGACGGGCACTGGAGCGTGTAATCCCTGCTCTACATTATCTCGGGGGTCTCGTTCATTCATTCAGCATATGTTTATCGAGTCACTTGCATGACGAGTCCTGTGCTAGGTGCTGGTGGTCCCAGAGAGTGAGACAAACGTCACTGACACTGTGCTACCCACTTCAGCCTGTTTTTATTCTAAACCCTAAAAGAGAACACCCAGCCCC
The DNA here is from genome assembly GCF_040939455.1 of Microcebus murinus. Lineage (NCBI taxonomy): Eukaryota > Metazoa > Chordata > Mammalia > Primates > Cheirogaleidae > Microcebus > Microcebus murinus. Next base: position 5,613,211 of record NC_134117.1, read on the forward strand.
CCACACTGCCTCTTGGGGCTCACCCCCATAGCCTCCCTCTTACAGTCTGGCCTGCAGAGCTCGGCCAGCCTCCCTGTCCCTGTCCCTGTCCCTGCCCATTGTAGTGGAAAAGCTCTCGGGGACGTCAGTTCCAGGACACAGGAGACCCTTCTCTCTGGATTTGCTCAGAGTGTCTTAGCAAAGCGAAACGGGCAAGGTACAAACTGGGAGGAGAGTGGGTCAGACAAATAAGGGGGTCTCTACCAGAATGACCTTTAGCTGACACTCTTTTTCTAGTAAAAGATTTATGCCAAATTTATTTTGAAATAACAATTTTGTCTGCTAGAGCTTAATCTATTAAAGAATTTTTTAGCCACATATTTCCTTTTCATCACTCCACACGTATTTGTAGACCAAGAGCTTCAAATAAAAGTATCATGATAAGCCGCCAAAGGCCAAGGCCACAGCTGCCCCTGCCTTCCAAGGGGGGCCAAGCCCAGTCCAGCGGCTTCACTGGGGTGCTAAGGAAGGAGGCAGGGCTTTAGACCCCAGAGATCACTTGGCAACGTCTGGTAGCATCTTTGGTTGTCACAATTTAGGGGATGGTGCTACTGGCCTCTAGCAGACAAATGACAGCACACACACCCCTAAGAACTATCAAGTCCCAAAATGTCCATAATACCAAAGTTGAGAACCCGGAACTAGGTTAATATGGCCTTAAAATTATCATGTGACCCATCCACACTTTAGGTGGGTGGACTAAAGCCACAGACTATTTCCCTTCCCTCTTGCTTCCCAGAAAGGAGAGAAAGCAGTGTGCCTTCCACAATCTCTGCTGGGCCACACAGCCCCATTTCCGTGACTCTCAAACTTGACATGCCACTAAAAATACAAAGACAAGTCCTTGGGATAGAGTCACCCTTAACAGCATATAAAGCTCATCCTATGACGTTTTACAATGTGTGGCATCCTAAATCAAATCCTACTAATTAAGCTGAATATGGGACTTTACATAATGCTTTTTAAATTCTCTAAACCACAGGACGGAGAGTCAGAAAGGCTAAGCTGTCCAAGGTCAGCCAGTGTCACAGGCCAGGCCAGGCCTTGCATAAGGCCCCACTGCTTCCCGGTAGTATTAATAAGTGCCGAGGTGTCTGACCGATTCGCTATGTGGTCCCATTCTTACTAGACTTCGAATGCAGACAGACATCTTAAATAAACGGTACCCTCCAAAAGTTAAATGAAAGGGGATGCCGAAGCATCTTCAGAGAAGTGCTAACTTCTTGGAATCTTAAGAAAAGTTCTGTAAGCAGACACCCTGTGTGTCTGTGCACTGCGCACCCCCATTCCACACCCTCCCCGCCCCCAACCTGAAGAGCAAGGCTGTCTCTGCTGGGGGCACTTCCTAGCAGCCCCCACCAGGAAACTCTGCAGCATGCGAGCGTCGGAAAATGAAGTGAGCGTCAGAAAATGAAGTAAGGTAATTGTGTGCCAATAAGCCTGAGGACTGTTTGTAGCAAAGACCAGGGTTTCTGATATTATAATTAAAATAAATGCATTACCTACTCCAGCACATGCAAGAGGTAATCAGCACCTCGCAACTCACTCTGGGAGCAAAGGGCTACCCCCACGGAAGGAGGACACAGTTGTTCATCACTCCTCACTTGCTGAGTGTCAGCACAAGGAAGCGGTGTCATCGTCCAGGGTAGGAGAGAGCCCTTTCCCAGCATCAACTCACTAGCCCTTCCTCACACCAGTCCAGGAGGAAGAGGAGGGACCCAGGGTCGCCACCAGAACCCACAGGAATCGACCAAGGCACAGGAAAGCCTCAAGTTTACATGAATTTGACAAAGAGACAGAAAAGAAATGAAAAGGCCCTTGTCTGCGGTGCACAGCGATTCTTTCTACTCCCACTATAGGCGGGAGTCACGAAGAACAGAGGAAATTCCAGGGTGAGCAGAACGTTCCACTTCCTCCCACTCCCAAATCCTGCAGGACTCTGTGGGTTTGGCCCAGGGGAATGCCGTCAGTAAGTGCAACTGAACACTCAAGGAGGCCTTGGCGGGCTTGTTTCTCTGGGGTTTGTTTTCTAGTGTTTGTTGGTGGTATTTGCAACTGAGTGTTGCGATTACAAATACCAAGCTGGCCCTGGCCGAGGTGAGGATGGCGGTGAATGCTCGTCCGAGCTGGGTGGAACTCAGCCACCCGGGCCGCGCGAGCAAGGACACCCGTGAGCTAGGACACCCACGAGCAGGGAGGAGAAGGGCAGAGTGGTCATGGGGAAGCCATCGCTCATGTTCTGCAAGAGGGCCATTTGGCTGCAGATGTCCCAGCAGATATTATAATATGGTGATAACACCTTTCTTGGTGGAATTTAAGTCTTTATTAAAAGCAGTGAATAAATCATGAGCTTATTGGAGAAGGCATTTGCCAATTAACAAGTAGCAGCTGTTTTTCTTTTTAAGGGCCCAACTGATTAAAATTGTATGCCTCATTTAAGCAAGAATCTCATGTACTTTACCTGGAGAAGAAAAAAAAAAAAAAAAGGCTGAGCATCCTTTATTCAAAGTACATGCTTTTGTGATTCATTAAAACACTCTCGAACCGAATGCAAATTATCAACCCACAGAGGCATCTTTCACTTGCTCTGGATAACGCGCACATTTCTAATTCTTTGTTTAGCATGATCTGCCTCCTTAAGAGAGTCTGCTTTGGATATTATAAATACAGCAATAGCACGGGGAGCCGCAGCCAGCCGGCAGAGCCAAGAGCCTGCCGCAGCCAGAGGAACAGAAAAGCTGGTTCTTACCCCACACTACAGCCCCCTGGGGCCGAGACAGCTTCCTGGCTGCAGGCGCTTATGCGAGCCCCTGGCAGCAAAACCATCAAGAAGCCCCAGCGCACCTGGTCAGCACCAGCGTGCTCTCATCCCCGAGGGAGGGCTTGTCCAATTACCCATGGAAGCCACGGGACAGAAAGGACAAACCCCTGGACCAGCTGTCCACGGCTGCCCCTCTGAAGCCAGCCCGGCAAGGAGGGGGGTCACACCTGCCCATGGGCACAGCCCTTGTCAGTGGATAGGCAGAGAGCAAGGACGGTGGTGTCTACCTTCCTAGAATTGCTCCAAATGGCACAGTGACGCCACGTAAACTCTGGCCAGAAGGTCTACAAGCCCCTGCCCTGGCTTTAATGTGTTACTAAGAGAATACCGGTGGACTCCTGAAGCCCCCCCCATTGGTTGGTTGCAGAACGTGATCACCCCCACCTGGCAGGTCCAGGCAGGCTCTCCCTGGCCGGTGGGAAACGGATCTATGTCCCAACAAACGTTGGGTGCAAGCCGAGAAGATGAGCGTTTCTCTTCGCACTCTAATTCTGCCTCTGGGCCTTAATCCACCACCGTCCATCCCTTTATTAAGAAATTTCCCCCACATGCTAGAGATGGCCGATTCATCACCCTCTCCCCTTCAGGGGCCCACAAAGTAGGTGGGAAGCAAAAAGGTAAGTAAGTGAGACACAAGTGGTGTCACTGGCGGGACAGTGGCGAGACACTGCTGTGTGGCGGGGGAGGTGGCAAAGCGTGCAGCACAGAAGGGGAGGCTGCATGCAGAGTCACCTCCTGGCCAAGCTCTGCAGTGGAGCAGACTCGGGGCTCCCTCGCCCGCTCCTCCCCCCGCCTCCCCCCCCAGCACACAGAGCCAGCTCACCTGCCGCTGGTCTGCCTCCTCTTTCCTCCCCCAGGAGCTAAATATCTTCCATATAAAAGCCAATGCTTTCAACGTTGCCAGATTTAAGGAACAAGCCCTCTTTCCTGACCCGCATCTCCGTAATTGACCATCGCATTTCAAAAATCTCCGAAATTGTATTTTTCCACGGTTAGCTGAGCATCATCTGGGAATGTGTACAGAGTCGCCACTCTCAGCATTAACTAAACTCTCAGTTTGCTAAACTAAGATCCAATCCCCTAATGCCATGTTTACAGCCAAAGGCATTATAGGCTCACTCAAAATCTGGATTATCTTTAGTCCACACAAAATTGTCATGAATAATAATGGAAAGCCATGAAGAGTATATGTGCATCTGCCAAATGCTATATTGAATAAAATTGAAAAATAACTTTATTCACAAAAGGAAGATTTCCTCTGTGCAACAAAAAAAAACTTGCCTGTGCGTGTCTTCAGTGGGTGGGCCACAAAGAACATTCCTGGCCGCTGTAATCTTTTCAACATTCCCATTCAAAGATGGCCCCTGGACATGGCATCTTTAAAATGTTTTAAAACACCAGTCTCAAAGTATCAGAGATCAAGGTTGAGTGGCCAGGGCACTGTAGCTGGCCTCTTTTGCCACCATCCCTGTGTGGGGCTCCCTCCCGTGGCTCTCCATGGACGGAGACAGCACTGTTCATTCGCCCTCACTCACAGCACCTCCAGGATCTAACTGGCCAGGCAAGACACTCACACCGAGGGCACCCAGAGTGGACACAGCACTGAATGCACACACAAGCAGGGGACACACTGGGGACACACAAGCAGGCAGCCCGTCTCGCCATGTGAGGATGCTCTTGCAGCCCACGCCCCTGTGGCCCATTCCCTAAGAAACGTGACTCCACCCCTTTGTGCAAAGTGTCTACTGGCAGGACAGTCCTGGCACAAAAACAGCTCTCCCGATTTCTGAAATCAGACTTCCCTTATGTTATGTTACCGCCGGGCCCCAACCAGCGAACGGCATCGTCAGGGTCCTTTTAAATGAATCGTCTCTGCTTCTGGCAAGGCCAGACAGCAGGCAGAATACTTTACCTCCAAGGTGGCTGTCATCTCCACTTATCTTTACATCGGCCGCGCAGAGCGGTGGCATACTCACTGGTGGTGGACACCGAGATGACCGGGCTGTACTCGTACTCTCCAGTGGGGCTGGTGACCTTCAGTCGAAATCGATACAGCGTCCTTGGTTCCAGACCTTCGACCACGTGCTTCGTTGCATATCCCCTAGACAGGAGGAGACACGTGCTGATAACCCCAGGGCATCTAACCCAGGCCACGTCCTGGGGGGAGCAGGGGGAAGTGATCTTTGAAAACCATCTATTTCCAGGGCAGATCTTTTCTGAACGTGAGAATGAAGGACACTCACCCATGGCACCTCTGTCCCTACCCTGGCCCACAGGGCCTAGCCCGGGGCTTGATACATAGCCGGCGTGCAACTTTGTACTCTGGAGAAATAATCGCATTAACGTATGGCATCTGTCCTCAAGGGACAAGTTTTCACATTCGGAAGATAAGACAGGCTGTCAAATTGTACGCAGGTCATTTTCAAGTGGGGCCTTTGAGTGGGTGGGTGAGGCAGTCTACGCAGCTGCGTACTTTCTGCGTTTGCCCCCTTGGAAGTTAGCCACCACGTAAGTCACTTCCCTGGAGACAGGGGCCACCTGGTAAGAGAGTCAGCGGAAGATGCCAGGCAACGAAGGGAGATATAGCAAAGCCCGGCCAGCCTCCCGCTGTCCCGGCCATCCCAGCTGAGGCACCAGTCGGTTCCTTCAGCCCCAGCACAGCTGCACCAGCCCAGACTACACGAGGCAGAGACAAGCCACCAAGGCCCTGCACGAGTTCTCGGGCAGCAGCAACACGAGATTGTTTTAGCTTCATGCCACTGCGTTAGGGGGTGGCTCGCTATGCAGCAGTCGATGACTGATATATCAGGCATAAACAAAAAAGAAACTAAGAAAGAAGAAGAAATTATAGAAAAGAAAAACATTGGAATCATGACACCAAGAAAGGCCAGGTGCAGTAGCTCACGCCTGTAATCCTAGCACTCTGGGAGGCCGATGCAGGAGGATCGCTCAAGGTCAGGAGTTCAAGACCAACCTGACCAAGAGTGAGACCCCATCTCTAATAAAAATAGAAAGAAATTATCTGGACAAGGACAACTAAAAACATATACAGAAAAAAATTAGCCGGTCATGGTGGTGCATTGCCCGTAGTCCCAGCTACTCAGGAGGCTAAGGCAGAAGGATTTCTTGAGCCCAGGAGTTTAAGGTTGCTGTGAGCTAGGCTGACGCCATGGCACCCTAGCCAGGGCAACAGAGTGAGACTCTATCTCAAATAAAAAAAAAAAAAAGAAAGAAAGAAAAGATACCAAGAAAGTAGACAAATGCTAAAAATAGATATAAATACATTTACCATAAAAGTGAGAGCTCTAAAGTGAAGATATTCAGAAAAACTGCACAGGCTAAAAGATAATTTTTTTTAGAAACTACAATATATCCACCTGGCACAAAGCAGCCTTATGCTACCTACCAATCTACCTACCAATCTACCTACCAAAGCAGGTAGATTTTATCGCTAAGCCTAGGTCCACGGATGCTTAGACATTTGAATCATAAAAACCGAGCCCTCAACAATTTGTGGCATCTGAAAAGGACTTCAGAAGTTCAATGAGAAGGTAATATCCCAGTCTCAATGGATTTCAGTGCAAGGTGTCAAAGACTTGACATAGTTTTGGACCAAAATAAAACCAGCAGTGCTCTCAATAAAATCCAATATTGCTAAATATCATAAGATCACTCTGAAGCAAAGAGCAACTTCGTAACCCCTGGAAAGGGAAAAATAAAACTGCTTTAGGAAACAGCTGTTACACTGAAGGCAGGCTGGACTCTCACAACGTCAGTGGAGATGGCCCCAAAGACAGTACCCAAGACACAGCAGAGCCCCGGGACGCAAGTGCCGTAGGGTGCTCCACGATGGCTGCGATGCAGATGTGGGGTGACGCACGGAAGCAGCTCATCAAACCTACGGAGAAGTGCGTCTTCACATCGCCTACATAGCAGCATAAGGAATAAAGAGGTCTTGGAACTATTTCCACAAGAGGAAAATATACAAACATTTAAAGCATGCCCTTGGTTTTGTTATCAACACTGGTCAATGAGCAAATATCTGATACAAGAGCTGAGCAAATACAAAACACAAGCAGCTACATTTTGCAAAGCCCCAGGGCTAGTCACCAGACCCCTCTTTTCTCTCTACGCTCCGTCCCTTCTCCCCAGAATCCCAACCCAGTTTCATGCTGATGACTCTGCAATCTGTCCCTGCAGCCCCGACCCTTTTCCTGGCCCGTCCTTTTCCAGCAGTCTCCTTGACGGCTCGACTTGGATGTCCGATGGTTCCAAACAGCTTCTGCTCCTCCCACGGTCCTCCCCATTATTCTGGTCGCTCAGGCCAGAGACCTAGGTGCCACCCACGGAAGACTGGACTATTGTCCCCAGATGCGTGCTGCCCCCCCAAGGCTGCTACTTCCCACCCTGCTAAGCTCAGACATGGCCACACATCTCTGCTTTGAGCAACAGAGTATGAGCAGAAGTGAAGTGTGTCATGCCGGTGGAAGCTTCAGGAAACAGCGTGCTGTGCTCTCTGCACAGTGGCCAGGCAGAGGCCGCTCCACCGGCCTGGGCTGCTGCAGGAAGACGATGCAGGATGGAGCCGTGGCTGACCCACAGCAGGTGCTTTGGAGGGGAAATTAACTGCGGCCGTCACGAGCCGCTGAGGTTTCGAAGCCGATGCCTCATGCAGCATAGCTTGGCCTGTGCTAGATGTTATACATCCCCCGACTGCCCTTCTGCTCACATCCCGCATCTGGCCCACCAGCAAGCTTGTAAAATCTCTTTAAAACATCCTGCATTCACCCATTTCTCACCGTTCTGTCATCTCCCACCCTAAATTATTGCAAGAGCTTCTTAAGTAAGTCCTCCCTGCTGCTTTGCTGCCTTGCCTTCCTACAGCCTGGCCGGCTCTGCAGCCAGAGGGATCCCCCTGAAACCCAAGCCAGACTGTGCCCCTGCTCAGCGCCACGGTCTCCAAGGGCTTGCCCCACCCCTCTCCGGGTAGCAGCCAAAGTTCCCCGACAACCCCCAAGACCCCAGGGGTAAACTCTCCTCCCTGTTTTCTCCACTCCTCGGTGTTCTAGAACATGCCAGCCACACTCCCACCTCAAGGCTCTCTTCACTTGCTATTACTCTGTCTGGAATGTTCTTCCTCCAGATATTTGCAAGGCTCCAGATATCCTAGGTGTGCTTTATATCTTTACACAGAAGTTGCCTTCTTGGTGAGGATTGTCCCCAACTCTACTTTAAACCCTCAACTTTCCTATGCTTTTTCTCTCCTTAGCACTTACCACCTTCTGACATGCTTTTTTACTTACATACCTTATCTATTGTTTGCCTGCCTCATCGTGAGGGAGGGATTTTTGTCTGTCTGTCCCCAGTACCCAGAACAGTGCCCGACACCCCGTGGGCACTCGATAGCACACGCTGACCGGAGGAGGGAAGTGCGTGGCCTGGGCACCAAGTAAGGGGGACCTCTCGGTGGAGGTCAAATCCAACCTGGGCAGAAGGAAGGATGGGGCCATGGGGGCAGTTTGTCTGAACATGGAAAACAGCTCAACACTTGCAGAAAAGCCAAGGCACAAAGGGCCGAAGTAGACCTGAGTGGAGGGTCTGTGCTCAGAAACAAGAGGCAGCAGGAAAGGCAGGTCATGGGCGAACTGGAGGGCACCAAACGTTAGTCTAAGGAGTTTGACCTTCATCTTTCAAGCAACGGAGACCCACCCAAGACAATCTGGCAAAAGGAAGATTAAAGGGAAAATTAACCCAACAAGATAGAATGAAGCGATAGAAGGCATGAAAGAGGGATGAGGCCAACTCATGCAGTAAATCCGCTGGGTGGGTTTGGGACCTGGGGTAGCATCAGGGAGCTGGGCAGGCGACGGAGCTCGCATCCTGTGGGTGACATGCCCCCGCCTACCAAGGGGATTCTGCAAAGGAAGAACTGACAAAGCTCAACAACCGACCGGCCACGAGAAGCAGTGGAGGAGAGCCCAAGTGCAAGGACGGGGCCACCGATTCCAGGTAGGACGACGACTGACAAGAACAGGAAGTTACGAGTCAGGATGAAGTTCTTAAACCCACAATCCCAACATCAGAGATTCTAGATAATCGCTTCTTTCGCGAAAGGCATTTGCTAGTTTCAATGATGATATCTAGAGAAAGCGAAATAACGAAGCCAAGGAGGTCAGGATTAACACAGCCTCACTCTGCCACCTAGCGTCAAGGTTGGGCTGTCTCGTTCTCCGAGGCCAGCTTGCAAGTGCGCCCTCTGGCCCGACTGCAACGCCAGCTGTCGGGAGAGAGTGACACAGACACCTCGGGCTGGAAGCCAGCGCACGTGGCCGCGGTTTGCCAGGCGACCGTGTCTACCTGGACGCCTGGCAAAGGGAAGGGGCCAAGAAGAAGTAAAGGAGTGCCGAGGACGGGCCCACCGCCTGTCCAGGCTCGGCCTGCGGCCCGAGGGGGCTGAGGGGAAGGAAAGACATCGTCTTCTTTCTCCACAGAAAAACTTGCCATGACTCACGCTTTCGGGTAGAAATTACCTTCAAAGAATAACACATGACGCAAATAAAATTTTTGAGTGGTCAGGCCAGGAATTATTTTCACATCGTAACTACATTTCAGATACTGCATTTTTGGGTACAGAGAGATTTCTCAAGCATCAAGGGATCTCACTGCTCAGGTAACAGCTGAAGCCCTCCTGTCTGTGTATAACCTGGCACCAGTACCCTTTGCACAATGCCACTGTGGGAAACGGCCAGGAAAGTGACAGAACTGTCGTGCATCTTGCCTGCAGAGGGGCCAGCACCCTGGCTGCGACAGTGCACGACAGTTTTCCGCGGTGTTACCGTAAGGGGGGAAACGGGAAAAGGTTCACAGGATCTGTTATGTCTTATGACTGGATAGGAATCTATAATTATCTCAAAATCAAAAGCTTAATTGAAAACCCTATTTGTGTCTCGTTCTGGGTATTCCTGAATCACAGCAATAGCCATTTTGCGAGTGGTAAATCTGTCAAAGGGAAGAAATCAGTCTGAGTTAATAGGAAGACTAAGGGAAAAAATGGCTTCTTGATTACTCCTGTTGCATTCATTTATTTGTGTGACAAATACTTTGAGGGCCTGCCATATGCCAGGCAGCACTGTCTACGAGCTAAGGGTAGAGTATTAAGCAAGCAGGAGTCTTACCTTTCGATGTTTAAATACTGGTGGGGAGGTAAAAAAAAATAAAATAAAAATGAACAAGTAGACAACTAAGATACTTCCAGCAGAGCAGAATCCTGTGAGCTATGAAACGCGGTTTGGAGACACAGGACACCCGGTGGAAGGACGGCTTGCTCAGAGGGCCTTTTGAGAAGGGGGTGTTTGACCCAAGACTTACAGGGGGGGATAAAGCAATCAGCCATATAAGAAAGAAAACCCATTTAAGGGAAAGGCAAAAGCAAGACCCTGACATGGGAACCCGCTTGGCTTGGTCGAGGCTGAGAGGGAGGGAACCAGTTTGGTGTAAGAGAGTTGACAATGGGACAGTGGTACAACATGAGACCAGACAGTTGGCCGGGGTAGACAACGTGGGGACCCATCCCACATCTGTGAACACAACCACCTGACGGGAACCTCAACTAATTTCAAACTCTTTTGCTTCTGTCTCTTCATTTTGGATTTTAAAAATATAGCATTAGAACCTTTCAGAAGTCAAAGAAGCTCTCAAAGGTATAGGTTTAATTTCAGAGTTACCACTAATGCTTATTTTCTAAAAATCATAATCCATAAAAGAGCATGAATGCAAATGATGCTGACTCATTCTTTAATTTCAAAATGTGGCTTCAAAAAGCAGTGGCTTTTTAGAAATCATTCTACTAATCAGGAAAGCAAAAGCAAAAGGGTAAGCAATTCAACATTGCACCTACGTATAAATGATACCGTAAGTGTGCATTTTGGGGTCTTCTTCTTCAACTGAGAACCTGAACCACTGCTCCTGAGGTCCTTGCCGTTTCGCTTTCCTTTCCAGATCCCAGTATAGTTCGATGCTGTGATGAGTCACTTTGCCCACAACAGGTGGATGAGGCTTTGAAGGTGTCATTTCTAAAAAAAAAAAAAAAAAAAAAAAAAAAGAATGATACACCCATTTCCATAAGGAAGGGAGAGCAGTGAGTGGTTTATAGCTGCTTAGTGATCAAATTGTTTTTCTGCGCATCACGCATACATGTATCTCCCTGTTGCTTGAAGAACGCCTGAAAAGCTGAAGAGATACAAAAGCCAGCTGATGCAGTGAGCTACCCCACATCCTTCAACAAGCAGACTGTACCACACCCCCGTCAGTATCTAACTTTACTTGCGGACCTTTCCAAAAAGGTTGGTTAATATATCAAATTATAATTAAATTGTCCTTTGAGCCGATGAAATTCAGTTTTTCTGCTACAATCCTTCGGTGAACTGGCTAATAAAGAAAGCCAAGAGACAAAGTCTCTATCTGGCCCAAATATTTGTAACATAGATGACAAAAGAGTTGACATCTCTTTTGTCTGTAAACAGCTGTTACAAACTAACTGAGAAAAAAGAAATCCAAAGGTTAATAACAAACCAGGCAAAATATAAGCAGTGCACAAAACAGCAAAAACAAATAGCTGACATAATAGACAAAAAGATGTTTGGATCCCTCGTGTTCACAGAAATTGATAGCAATGGGGTGTATCTTTGTATCTCATCAGCAACTTAAGGAGAGATATCATAACTACTGGAAGTGACAATGTAGGGAGAAGATAATCTCATGTGTTGGTTGTGGGGAAACATGAATTATGGCATTTTTAGCAAGCAACATGGCAGCATTCATTAAAATTAAAATTACACACACCCTTCTGCCCATCCATCCACCACTGATCATCTCTTCTGCAGAAATCAGAGCACCAGTACACACAAGGAGGTCACAACAATTTTTAGCAATTTATAACAACAACAACAAAAAATGACCTATTCACAATGGAATGGGCAAATGAATTATGATGCATCCATAACATGGAATATTATACAGCCTTTAATAAATTAGTTCCAGCCCAGATGCTGAGAAAGGATCTCTATGGGTATTGTTGAATGAGAAGTCAAGGTGCAGAGAACAACATAATAGAATCTCCCATTTTTGTAAAAGGTAACAAGGGGCACCAACATAGTGTGTACTAAGTTGTTCAGCATGCAGTCATCCTGTTTAATGTTAGCTCTGTCTCCCCGGCTACATTTCAAGTTTCTTAAGGGTTGGGTCCACGTCTCCTGCATCTCAGCACGTTTCAGGCCTTAAATATATCACTGATTCACTGTACTGGCGTTTCAAGAAAAAAAAGGATCATGTATTTCCCTTGAGCTGATGCCTCAAGTAGCTGACCGCCTACCCTCTGCAGACCTGGGGTCTTCCTGCAGCGCAGCCCCACGAGGAGACCCGGCTGCCCGGGTCCTGCCTGCCCCAGGCCAGCGTGGCATGCGACCACCAATGTATTTGGACTGAGATCCCAGAGATACGCTAGGGGGCAGCCTACAAGCTCATTTTTCCCAACTTTATTTTCCAAATATTTATAGAAAGCGTGATAGAAAACCTGGATTTTAATATCTACTCTGAAACAGAGTCAAAAAATACTTCAAAGTGTTTAATGATAATTAAACATATACGAAGTATCTAAATAAATGGTATATTTCTACAGTGCAACCCTAATGCAGCAGCTAAAAGGAACTAGTTCTACGTGCATCAATATAAATCTCAAAATGAGTATGTTAAAAACAGTTGTAAAAGGATATACTATATTAACTATACTGTTTGTGCAAACTTTTATAACACCAAAACACTATATTTTATTTATTTATGAATACATAGATATGTAGTAAAAGTTAAGAACGGTGATAGGAAGAATGTCTACCACTTCACAGATGCAAGGGAAGGGACGAGACATGAAGAGGGCAGGAGAGGTGTCTTATTGCTGTATTTCCAAGCTTTTGTTTCTTCAGGAAATGAACTTAGGAAGTACATGGCAAGACGTTAACATTTCATACCTATATGGTACATTGAGCACATTATTATTTGCAATATTGATATGTTTGCAATATTTTTTTAAAATAGCTATAAAAATCAATCATATATATTACTCCTTGGGGACTTCAGTTTTCTTAGAGGAACCAATTTCAATGTGTTAGCTACTAATTGATCCATGCAGGGAAGGGAACTAATGAGCCAGACACTGACCTTTTAGCATGAGTCATCTCATTCCATCCCAGCAGTTCTGGCTGCTGAACACGATGACTCCTCACATACTCACGTCCTCAGCTCATGACACCATTGTTGAGGAACTCATTTTCCCACAGCCCTCTAAAACCAAAGACCAGCATTGGTAGCCTGTTATGGATTACCCCAGAATAACCAGAAGCCAACAGCTACTTTCAATTCCAAAGACATCTGGCCTAGAGTCCCACTAGAAGTCAGAATAAGCAAGAAATTCTAAATTAATGTCAAATTGCACAAGGGACAAGCCAAATGGCTCTTAAAAAGATAACGTTCCCAGATATGCAAGAGTTCCTCACTCCTTGCTCTTGACTAGTCATCGGCACAGGCAGCACCGGGAGACCTCCGTCAGCCGGCTTGGCACCGGCCGCAGGCCCCACGGCCACCAGAGCAGCCACGGGCCCAGGTCCAGTGGCCAGCTCACTGCTATCACCACCCCTCCAGATCTGGTGCAGAGCCCAGAAAAGGTGTGGTGTTTGGAGAGTTGATTTATTATTACTCACTCATTTTTTTTGGAATGATCCAAGTACAACAGCACGATGGCCTCTCCGAGGCAGCGTTCGGTGCGAGTGCACACACGTGGCAGCAGATCAGCTGCTACTGAGCCACGCAACTGCGCGTCGCTTTACTCCCCCGGGAGCACCGGTGGCCCATGCGCCAGCCATGCCCGAGAGCCTACATTGTCCTTCCTTCGGTGCAAAACTTGCCAGGATATCCATCTTCACTTAGGCAAGAGCTGCTTTTTTTTTTTTTTTTTTTGAGACAGAGTCTCACTTTGTTGCCCAGGCTAGAGTGAGTGCCGTGGCGTCAGCCTCGCTCACAGCAACCTCAAACTCCTGGGCTCAGGCAATCCTCCTGCCTCAGCCTCCTGAGTAGCTGGGACTACAGGCATGCGTCACCATGCCCGGCTAATTTTTTCTATATATATATTAATTGGCCAATTAATTTATTTCTATTTTATAGTAGAGAAGGGGTCTCGCTCTTGCTTAGGCTGGTTTCGAACTCCTGACCTCGAGCAATCCGCCCTCCTCGGCCTCCCAGAGTGCTAGGATTACAGGCATGAGCCACCGCGCCTGGCCAAGAGTTGCTTTTTGCAGAAAGCTAGGAACATAGGACCTGGACGGTCAAGGACATAAATGAATGTCCTTCACATCAGGTTAGCGCTAATTGTTTTTAGGTTACCGAAGAATAAACAGTGGATAAGACCAAATTTGTTTTGCCTTCCTAGCCAGCCTTGAGTAACTTGGCAGGTGTGATTTAATTCTTATATTATACTCATGTAGTTTATTGCTTTTTCTTTTATAAAAAGTCTGGCTTTTCTGGTCATAACCTAATATACATGTTTCAGGAGCCTAATATAGACATACTACCAGGTCACTGGACACACAGTGCAAGCATCATTGTGACAAGGGAGCAGAGGCCTGGGGCAGCACTGAGCCCTGGTAAGAGCTGGCGGCAATGACAAGTCGCAGGCCCAGCTACTGAGATAATAGCGACAGCAACACACGTGTGACGCTTAAACCGTGTCAGGTAGCTAGTGTAGACGCTTTACGTGTGTTTTTTCAATTAGCCTTCACCAACTCCGTGTGGCGTAAGGATTTTCAGTAACTCCATTGTAAACCACCTGAGGCCCAGAGAGGCTGAGCAACTTGCCCGAGGTCACACGCGAGTAACCGGCAGAACCAGGACTGCAATGCAGACACAGCCTGGCTCAGGAGTCCCTAACGTCTGGCCCTGTGCCATACTGCCCCTTATAAGTAGAGACATAAAACATAGACCTAAGGGAGACAAATCTACCGCTCAGTTAGTTTTGTTCTCCAGGGCTCCGCAAACCATTCATTTGAAATCAGGTTTGAGCTATGGACACCAGCTTGAACCCCAAGGGAATTTTTAAGTGGCCAAGAAAACGAGACCCCAAATAAAAGGGAGACGGCGTGGGGACGGAGTAGGGGACGGCCTGCAGGACGAGGCAGAGGCGGCCCCCTCCCCGCCAAGCCAGCCGTGCAGGGGAGGACAGCCCAGGACGCCCGGGCAGCCACAAGGGGCCCACGTTCGCCGTCAGACGCCGAGAGCACGCGTGGGAAGCAGGCGGGCGCACCCTCGGGTTCAGAAGAGAAAGAATCGCACCTGCACCTGCGGGTAGGACGAGCAGGGAGACGGTTCCCAGGTGAGTCCGAAAAGGTGGTTTGCACGTGCCTAGGGCAGAGCGCGCACGTCGCATGGGGAATGTCCCTCTGCACCGAATTCACTGCCAAGATGCCAACAGGTCCCTCTATTTGTAAGCGTCACCGTCCCTCAGTTTCGCAGTAAAGCTGAAGTCGCGAGGAGAGGTAAGCGTACCTGCGACTGCAGCCCTGGCTACGCCACCCCCGGGATCGAATCCCACCGGCTGCCTGACGAGCCACGCACCTTTCCCAAGGGACCCAAAAATCAACGTTTTTGCGAACCACAAAAGCTAACTTTTTGTTATTAATTTAACAGGATATTTACATCTACATTTGTCATTGTCTTTTACCAGTACAGACACTCTTCTAGGAATTGTTTTTATATATTTCATAAGTTTCGTAAAATGTATACAACAAATATACATTCACTATTTACATGATTTTTTTATGAGAAAGTTTTAGAACTCTTTTTTGTTATAATATCAGATCCTTTCAAAAGGTACCTGTTTAAGTCTGATAATCAGTGTTCAAATTTAAGCAATCACATCATCTCATGTCACAAACTCAGGCTTAAAAAATTTAACTTTTCTAAGGATTACCAAGAAGAAAAACAAGACCTTACATTCCATGTCATGTAATTCCTTTAAAAAATTGGTAGGGCCATTCTATGGTGGCAAATTTTCCTATCTTAAAAGTTTCCCAAATAATGAAAAAGAAAAAAAAAAAAAAAAAAACTACAAGTAGTTCCTCAAAAGGACAACTATACGAGGATTTATGGATGTGTTATGTACCATAACAGGTTTTTGTAAGAAAGTTCTCATGCAAATCTGAGAAATAAAACAATTTTATGCCCCTGGTGCCATTCGCCAAGTAATAAATAATATGAATATAAAATAATGAAAGGCTTCATACACTGTCACCATTCATTCCCTGTGTTTACTCAGATAACATGAAACATGGCTCTCGAGTCCATCCAAAATCACATTACAACGCTATTACTTACAAATTACAGAAAACTATAACATTTAGGTAAACCACTATATGAGGACCTAGCATCCTGATTTTTTTTAAAAAAGATTGCAATAAGTATAATACAGCAGAAATGTGCCAATCCCAAAAGAGGAGAAACAAAAGATAAATTAGTAAAAGAAAACAATCAGATTAATTTTGGCATTCCTATGATACACAGGTGACCATATTTCAAAAGCCACAGAGTGAACTGGTGGTCATATTTCTGTGTTGGAATTGGCAATTGTGATTAGTATCCTGAAAAGTGGGAAATGAAGAAAAAAGCAAATATGAGCATATTCATCACATAAACATAGAACACCACAGCGCAGGATTGCAGTTCCCTGCCCTTCACAAAAACACCTGAAAATTTACTGAGGCGAGATTTCACTGACAGGGACATCTGCAGCCCGGCCTCCGGTGGCAGATGGTCCGTGATGAAGAGGACAGCACACCAGGGCAATGCTGTGTGAAGAACAGGGGTGGCCGTCACCTCAGAGCAGTTTGTCATGGCTTGAACATGTATTTATAGCAACCGTTAATCAAAAACATTCTAAATAAATATGTCATGGAGATCATAATCATTCCTACATTTGGGATTTTAAAAGTATCAAAAATGTTTGCCAGGAATACTGATTGAAGAAGTAGTTTTTAAACCAAATATCAAAATAGCCTCATAGTAAAGACAGTTTCTCCTTTCACTTAAAGATAGCTGAAATAAGTTTAATTCCAAACTACTACATTGCATAAAATCGGGTCCCTATAAAACTCTAATAAGATGAAAAGACCAAGCACAGAATCAGTTTAAAATTTTTAAAATAGTAACCACCAGTAAACAAATTAAGAAAATGTTCAAAGTTTCTAGACGTCAAAAAAGGGGTAAATTAAATAACTGCGAGGTATCATTTATAAAATTGGTTGAAAACGTGGAATGTTAATACTCAGTGCCATTGAAGACTGTGATAAAACTGATTTACTCACAGACTATGGACTGTACTGTACATTGTGCAATTCTTTACTAAAACAATTGGCCATATATTTTTATTTCAGAATATTACAGGGGCACAAACATTTTGGTTACATAAATTGCTTTTGTACTATTTGAGTCAAAGTTATAAGTGTGCCCATCACCCAGTGTTTATTGTACATGTTAGGTGTGAATTTACCCATCCCCTCTTCCCACCCCCACCTACTTACTTTCCAGTGAATGCTATTTCCATATGTCCACATAAGTGTTGGTGGATTAGTACCAATTTAAGGGTGAGTACATGTGGTGCTTGTTTTTCCATTCTTGTGATACTTCACTTAGAAGAATGGTTTCCAGTTCCACCCAAGGCTAATACAGTAGGTATTAAGAGTTCACCATTTTTTATGGCTAAGTAGTACTCCATGGTATACATATACCACATTTTATTAATCCACTCATGTCTTGAGGGGCACTTGGGTTGTTTCCACATCTTTGCAATTGTGAATTGTGCTGCTATAAACATTCAAGTGTGGGTGTCTTTTATATAGACTGTCTTTTTCTCCTTTGGGTAAATACCCAGCAAGTGGGATTGCTGGATCAAATGGTAGATCTACTTTTAGTTCTTTGAGGTATCTCTACCATTGGTTATATTTAACAACAATAATAAGATATCCCCACCTGGTGATCCCGCTCCTAGAAACACATCCAAAGAAAAAAATTCAGAAGTCAAAAAATAAATGTAGAAGCTAAAATGTTTATATTCTGTGTGTGCTTTTGCTTTCTATTATTTTAAAAGTTTCTGACACACAGAGTGAGTTGTACAGGGAATCCCTTTCAGCCAGGTTCGTCAGCAGGATCACGGCCAATCTCATCTCAACTATGCTTCTATCCCCACCTCCATCCCTCCTCCAACTTGGATTATCTAACAGCTAGATTTTAATGAAACTTCACTTTGTATCAGATAGTGTTCTAAGCTCTCTACATAAATTAATCTTGAACAGAATTTCCTCCCATTCTACAGACGAGAGTAGGCACACAGAGGTCACTCAATTCGCCAGGGAGGTCATGCAATAAACAGCAGAGCCAGCAGGACTCGAACCCAGGGAACGCGACTCCAGAGCCATGCTCTTAACCTTTCTATGTGCTGTCTACTCCATATGTTTAATACATACACACATACATAAACAACAAAATAAAAACCAAAGAGAATCACTTTAACACCATTGATAGCAAATAAAATGCAAACAATCTAAATGTTTAAGAATATGGAATTTGTTATATATGCTTTGGTACATGATTTAAATGCAAGAATATTTACTATAAGCATGGTAATGTGTTTGATATGCTAAGGGAATATGAAATTACATTAACACTGATTATAATGATATAAAATGTACAGATGCAAACAGAAGAACTGAAAAGAATTTAGAAAAAAAAGACAAAATAGTAGCATTGTGGCTGATTTTTTTGGTAAATTTTAATGTTATAGAATTGAATAAAAAATATATATATATACTTGGGCGTATTTACTTAATCTTAATGGAAAAAAGATTCAGCTAAGGCAAACTACCAGCCTAGATTCTTCCTTCCTGATTACATGAATATGACAGCAACAAGTCTGATAAAAATAAACCAAGAATAAGTCAATGTGGATGCTTCATAGCATGAGACGTTTCAATTACGCTCTGGCTCAGTTTATTGACCATCTGGAGTCAAGCAGATATTCTGCATCACATTTATTTCCAAGGAACAAGTTTACTTATACCCACTCATTCAGCACATTTATGGGATACCTTCTCTGTGCCCTGAGGGACAGGTGCAACAAAGATGGCCTGGGGGGAGGGCTGAGTGAGGAACAAGGAAGACCCCCCAAAACGAATACTAACCAGGGGCATGCAACCAGAAACAGGTGGTGGCAGGTATACAGGAAACCTACAGGAAGAAGGCCTTTGTTCAAACTGTGTACAATTAATTTACTTACATTCTGATCTGGGGGAAGGTGCCCTTAAAGTGAGGTGTGAAGGATCAGGGGACAAATCTAGCAGAGCCTACAGGCAAAGAATATGCCATCTATCCAGACCATTTTAGTATATTTGAAAGTCTTTCTTATATTTCTATCCCCAAGCCTTGTCCTTTAAAAGAAGATATAAAATACAAACTGCCCAAAAGGTGCTTCCCTAACTTTGCTAGTAAGCTCTTCAAGAGTAAAAATCAGTTCAGACATCAAAAACCAAACCAAACTACAGCAACAAAAACTCCCTAGAAGGATCAAGAAACTCTGCTTCCTCTCCTGGCTCTCCCACAGATTTTCCTCATCAGGAAAATGGGGATAAATAAGGGTCCCTGCCCTGCCTCCCTCTCCGATTTACTGCAAAGGAAAAATTACAGGACAAAATATTTTAAAAGTGATTTGATATGCATAAGGGGCTTCTCAAACACTTCCTATAAAGTAGCGGTAATGCTTAGATGCTCATCTCTTTCACACTTTTTGCTACATGGTAACTCTGCTTGGAATTCTATATGGGCAATAGGCAATAGGAAAAGTAAAAGTGTGTTTCCAACAGAATCCTTTTACTTAATTATAATAAATTCAATTTACTGTGAGCTCACTCTAAGCAAGGTCATTGTGCAGGACACTCGACCAACAGCATATCTGACCTCACAGATGACATGCTGTTCTCAATGTGTAGATGAGGAAGGAGGAGACCGAGGCTCAAAGAGGCTCAGCAGCTTGTTCAAGACCACAAAACTGGTAAGTGGGGAGCAGGGGCTTAGACCCGGATCTCTAACTCCCAAATCTGGGCCCTTCCCTCCATAGGCTGTGCCTGGTTTGGTGGCTCTAAGCTTTTCCATGCAAACAAACAATGAATCTGTAAAACGACAGTGTCTTTCACAATCAGATTAAGTTAAATTGCTGTACATAATTCTTTTGACACAGTATGTCTCTGAAGTTCAAAATATATAGTGAGAAATGGTAGGATATTTTAACAGTAGCAATAGGTAGGTGTTCAAAATGCATATAATTAGCATTGGTCCTTAAAAAAAAAAAAAAAAAAGTGTTACCAAAGGATATTGACCAAGCAGTTCAGCAGAGGAAGAATACCAAAATATACTCAACCTCACTGATAATCAGAACAATACAATCAAAACGAAGGCGTTTCATTTTCAAATTTATTAGAATTGAAACCTGCCTATATAGCAGTGGAGAAGAAGAGTAGGAACACTCCCAAACTGCCAGCAGAACATAAATTGGGAAATCTCTTGGGAGAACAGCACAGCAAGGCTAAGTCCAGGACATGCATCCTCTACCATCCAGCGATTCCACTCCTACTTACAGTCCCTTCCATGTGCAAAAACTGTTCATAGCAACTTCACATTTAGGAAAAATTGAAAACTACCTAAATTGTCAAAGATTGGATGAATTATGAATTAAACATTAGAATACTATTAATATATAGCAATTAATTAATTGGGTCCAAAGATATCTACATGCATAATTGAGGAGGGAGGTTGAATCACAAAAGAAATTGTAAAATGATATGTAGAGAATAATATAATACAATCTACATGAAGTTTGACTTTATAAAACCTGTATCAGAGAAGGAAATAGGGAAAGGAATGGGATAGCAGAAGATAATTTTATTGGCAATGTTTTGCTTCTTAAGCAGGGTGGTGGCATGTGAATCTTCATTTTATATCTGAGCTGTTTAATAAAAGAACAAGTACTGCACATATGGATATAATTCTATTTTCATATCTTACTCATCTCCCAAATGAATATCCAGCTAAATTGTACTCCAAGATTATCTTAAGATGTTATATAAAGGTGGTTTGTTTCAAATTCAGAAGTCCATGAGTACTATGTGTCTTTAACATCTTCTACGTGCCACTGATGCTTTAAGTCCAACTATTAATGTATTTGTCCCTTGATATCCATAAGAGATTGTGGTTCCAGGATTCCTGTGGATACCAAAACCCTAGAATGCTTGAATCCCTGATATAAAATGGTGTGGTGTTTGCATGTAACCCACACACATGCTCCCCCACACTCAATCAGCTCTACAGTACTTATAACACCTAATGTGCTGCAAATGCTATGTGTTACTGTGTTTTTGATTTATATTTTTTATTGTTGTATAGTTAATTTTCATTGCTTTTTTTTCTTCTTCTTCAATCTACAGTTGGTTGAATGCAACGAGTAGAACCCACAGACGTGAAGGGGCCAACTGCAGAGACCGGGCTCCTTGAGGACAGTGAGCCGAGGCTCATTTACCCTCGCTGCGCCCACACCACCCCCACAATCAGTATGTGTTTGATAAGGGGATCTGATATGATTCAAATATCCATGAGATTCTGTTTTATAATTCCTTAAAATATATTGCACTTAATTTAACCATGACAGATAAGGAAAGTCTTAACACACAATGTATCACTTATCACATTTTATTCTACAGTTGTCTGTGCTTATCTGCATTTAGACTGTATATTATTTACCAGTAGGTGTGAAAAAATAGATAGTAACGAAATTCATGCAATGAGAGGCTTCCAACACTCCTGTCGTGCGAGTTCCCATCTTTTAGCTCCCGTGTGTCATCCCATAGGCTGTGACACTTTGTCCCTGGACTCTGAGGTTTGTCAAGTTGCCTTCCATAGAGCCCTATTAAGACTCTTCATCCAGCTAGTAACAAGTCAATTATATTGCAATGACGCTCTTATTCACACAAACAAAATGGAATGATGCACACTGACACAGAAGTCTTTGAAACTCTACCATTTTTAGTACATGATGCAGCACTAAAGAGTGATTTGCGATTCCATCAGGGATCATCATCTTAAATTTCCCCCAAGGGCTGTTTTCTTTCTCTGTCCCCTATCCTGCCAATACCCTTTAGTCCAACCATTCTCTGTTCCTTTGTCTCATAATATTTTTTTAATATTACTATGTGGTAGGAGCTCTGCTAAACACTGAGAACAGAAAGGACAGGACAGTGAGTTTCAGCCCTCATCGAGTCTACAATCTTGTAGGAGATATACACATTAAACAGAGACACTGTCCCCCGCCCCGCAAAAAAACAGTTATCACAATTGTGATTATTTTAAATGGAAAAGACTGAGATGCTGAGAGACATTTGAGCTCACTCCTCAAAGATACAGCCCAGAAAGTACAACGAAGAACATTATAGCAAGAAAAGGAAGGAGCAGTTCCTTCCATTTATCTTGACAATAATGTGCTTTAAAAACTTGCCTGATGCAAATCTAAACCTAAAAATGAATCCAATCATTTTAACAGCAATATAGTACAATAATATTAATCTCTCTGGAGAAAAATCCAACCCTCATCATCAGCATACTGATAAATAGGAATCTTTTTTTTTTTTTTTTTTTTTTGAGACAGAGTCTCGCTTGTTGCCCAGGCTAGAGTGAGTGCCGTGGCGTCAGCCTAGCTCACAGCAACCTCAAACTCCTGGGCTCAAGCAATCCTTCTGTCTCAGCCTCCCAAGTAGCTGGGACTACAGGCATGCGCCACCATGCCCAGCTAATTATATATATATATTAGTTGGCCAATTAATTTCTTTCTATTTATAGTAGAGACGGGGTCTTGCTCTTGCTCAGGCTGGTTTCGAACTCCTGACCTCGAGCAATCCGCCCGCCTCGGCCTCCTAGAGTGCTAGGATTACAGGCTTGAGCCACCGCGCCCGGCCTAAATAGGAATCTTTAAGGACTGTAATCTATTAATGAAAAGATTACGATTTTCTGTTTGTACATCAATCCATAATATTTTCCCCACACTGTGGCGCTTCCAAATGAGGTTCCTTTATAATCTACAACCACATCCCTGCTTCTCCAACAGCTTTTTACAATGATATATAATCAAAAGAAAAGAATAAACAGAGGGTTGGATGAACTTACCATATAAAGACAAATTTTATACCATAAATCTCTCCAAACACCCTTATTCTAAATAGGTTGCCAGGGTATATGCAGAAAAATAAATTGTATTTTTGCAGCCAGAATAAAAAGAACCAAGATCATAAATTGGATATTAATTATAAATAATGGTCATTGTTCTTTGCATTTATCAGAATAATGTGTTTTGTAAGAAATCCCTTGCCTCTACTATGGGATTGTTTTCATGTTCATCTGATTCTTGGCTCCAAGCATGTCTTAACCACCAAGATTCATGTACAGACCCTTCTCATGCAAACAGTAACTAAAACCTGGTCAGTAAACAAAATTCAAAGGCAGCTACTATATCATAGTTGTCCTTCTAGAAACTCTCCCTCCTATATAAAAAACTGTTTGCAAATAGATTTACCTCCCTGTCTCTGTACTAGTTATAAATGTACTGCTTTGATCTCAGCTTGAATACAGATAAATCTTTTCAATCTTCCCTTTTCTACCCTTTCTAACCTCCTTCCTCAACCTCTCACTTTTCTCACACTTAGCACACACTTCAACCCTTTTATTAAATTTCCCAAAAATGTTTGGGATGTCTACTTGAAAGTATCTTTAAACCACCAATGTCTTTTCATTCACATTATCTTACTATAATATATAAACATACATCCCTTTCAAAATTCAAATGACAAAAAAGCCCTACAAATGAAAACTGGCTCATATAAGACATTTAGGCATAACTTCAATTAACAAGGAATGTAATTAACACTATGCAATCAGACAAGTTCTTAAGCTTAAGATTAAACAAAGATTGGCAAACACAAAGGTAGGCAGGCAACCATGCAGAGTCAGACAAGTTCTAAAAAGTATACTGTATTGTCTCAAAAACAAAACAAAAATAAGTATTGAGATATTGGAAACTTTAAAAAAATACTTCTCCAAAAATGGTGACACTATGGTTCTTTTCTGATATAAAAGTAATACCTACCTATTTTTTTAAAAATCAATACAGAAATATTGAAGCAGAAATAAAAGTTCTCTCATACCCACTTCCCTACCCACCAGCAATGGCTTGGTAAAAATTCAACAAGTTCTTTAGCATGGACACATAAAATTTTACAAAAACCCTTCATATTCTAGGTATTGTTTTACAGCTTGCCTTTTTCAATTAACAGGCTACTGGTAGATGTTTTTGCATGTTAGTACATATGACAAACTCAATTGTATAAAATAAACTGTTTTCTATATACAATTACATAACATGGCATGTCAACATAGAAAAAAAAAAAAGAATATATACAATTACAGGAACACTTCAATAAAAATTATGCATTTAACTTTAGTGATGCAAATATTTTTAGATCACATTTTTAAGGCAAATTCATAGAATTATGTCTTTTAATATCTATATGTTTAATTTTGATACATATTGCCAAAATGCCCTTTAAAAATAACATATGTCAATGTACCATTTGTGTGTGAGAGATCAATTTTGTCATACCTGGGCAAACAAAAATATTATCAACTCCCTGCTACTAGGTGTAAGGTAGGGATATATTCATGTGTGTACAAGACGACCTAGTCAAGAATGATCATTGTAGCATTGGTAATGAAAAATTGGAAGTATCTTTCTCCATGGAAGAACAGATAAACTGAGGTATATTTATATCTAACATACCATCCATTTTTTTTGTCTGTTAGATAGACTCTAAATAGCAGATACTGAGCTTATCTAGAACCATTGTGCTTCTTTAGCTCACAGTCAATATAACTATGGAAAATAATCTTGTGTTATTTATAAATATATACACTGAATAAATGTATATTTTCATAATTATCCTATCAGCAAATATATACTTAGAGCAAAGTGAATGTTAGGAGAAAATTCTTCACCGTCATAGGCAAAGATTTCTTATACAGTACACAAAACACATTAATCACAAGAGGAAATAATTTGATAAATTAAGTTTCAATAAATTAAAAACTTTTGATCTTTGAAAATCACCAAGAAAATAAAAGGGCAATCCACAGAGTAGGAAAAAATATTGATACATGATCACAAAAGCATGATACATGATCACAAAACACTTGTGTCCAGATTATGTTAAAAACACAACTCAATAAAATAGGAAGACACACAGCCCAATTTAAAGATAGGCAGAAAATTTAAAATATTTCACAAAAGATTGATAGATGGCCAATAAGGGTAACAATAAGATTATTAGTCATCAGGGAAATACTAGTTAAAATAACAAGATGCCTAGATGCCTAAAATTTTTAAAGGCTGAAAATACAAATGCTGGTGAATATGCAGAACAAGTGGAACTCTCATACACTGTGGGTGGAAATTTAAAATGGTACAGTCACTTTAGACAACTGGTAGTTTACTGTCTAATAAAGTTAAATGTAGACCTACTCAATAAACTAGCAACTCCACTAAGTATTTACCCAAAAATAAATGAAGCATGTCCATACAAACACTCGTACAGGAATTTTCAGAGTAGCTTTATTCAGGATCACCAAAACCTGAAAGCATACCAAATGCCAATCAGCAGATAAATGGATAAACAGTGTTATATCTATATAATGTTATTCAGCAATAAAAATGAACTATTGATGGATGCAATAGCATAAAGCTCAAAAAACGTTATGGAAAGCAATTGGAGGGTTCTCATTCCTCTGAGCAGAGGAATGACATGATCTGATTTAGGTTTTAACAGGACCCTCTGGCTGCCACAGCGAAAATAGACTGAAGTAGGGTAAGGGAGAGATCAGTAAGGAGGTAAATGCAAAAATCCAGATGGAAATTATGATAGAGCAAGAGTCGGAATCATGAAAAGTGATCAGATTCAATCATCAAAAGATATCAAGACTCTCTGAAAGACCCTGTACTATACAATTAGACTTGGACTGGGGCACACCCTTTGAGACATTACCAATCTCATTGAGGGTAAAAGAACCATCCAGGGACAGCCTACCCTTTTTTCCCCTCCAAATAAAAATTTAAAATATGAGGAGCAGGGCTCAGATCATCAGGAATCAGAAAGAACAGAAACCAGTGTCTCAATGTTCCAAAGCCATTGCAGGAACGTGCAGAAGACAGGAGTGGCAGGATCTACAGAGGCAGAGAACCCAGACCAAAGCAGCAGGGAGCAGGAGCCGTGAGGAGTCAGAGGTAGCCTGATCTGCACACAGAAGGAGGAATAAGGTTACCATGAGGCCAGTTTAATATAGCAGCCATGGTGTGGGGATAACTGAACTTGGAAAGCAGCAAGAAGTAGAAGCTGAGCCTGATACTCCTGCTCTGAACAAAAGTCTTCAGGGGATCCAAAATGGTCATGGGTCTAGTAAGCCCCTTGACTACCTCCAGAGGCAAATGCCCTCTGAAAGAAAGTCACCAATTTGGCCACATAGCTTAAGATTAAACAAAGATCGGCAAACACAAAGGTAGGCAGGCAACCATGCAGAGTCAGAGATGCAGACCCTCCAAGAATTGAAGTAGATGATTTAATTACAAATTGAATATACAACAACAACAAAGAATTACCAGAAATATTTGAGGGACAAAAAAGCAAATTGAAATTCTAAAATGAAAAAATACTTGAAATAAAAAAAATGGGTGAGTTAAATAGCAAATTAGGCAGAAATGAGAATTATGTATCTGAAGAACTTACCAAATTTGTCCAGAACAAAAATTGAAAATACAATAAGAAGAAAACAGAATAAGAAGATTTAGCATATGTTTATAATCAGAGAGCCAGAAAGGAAAAATAAAGGGAATAGAAGAGAGGTAATACTTAAAGGAAAATGTATATAACTAATCAAAAATATAAATATGACTTCACAATTCCAGCAAGTAAAACATATCCCAATTGGGATAAATAAAAAGGAAAACATGCCTAGACACAAAAATGAAATAGCAGATCCAAGGTAGTGACATGATTCCAAAAGCAACTAGAGAGAAAACACATTATCATCTGCAAAGGAATGTGAGAATGACAATAGAAATCTCAATGACGATGAGAATTGACAACGAGCAGAAAATGGTATAGTAATATCTTCAGAGAGAAGAGAAAATTAGGTGTCCATCTAAAACTTTATACTCAGCAAAAATTCCCTTCAGGAACAAGAATTAAACACATTTACCAATTTAAAAAATGAAGGCATTTTGTAAGTATTTGCAAAACATTATCTGGTGAAAGACTTGTATACAAAGAATTCCTTTTTTTTTTTTTTTTTTTTGGAGACAAAGTTTCACTCTGTTGCCTGGGCTAGAGAGTGCCATGGTGTCAGCCTAGCTCACAGCAACCTCAAACTCCTGGGGACTCAAGCAATCCTTCCGCCTCAGCCTCCTGAGTAGCTGGGACTAACAGGCACGCACCACCATGCCTGGCAAATTTTTCCTATATATTTTTAGTTGGCCAATTAATTTCTTTCTATTTTTAGTAGAGATGGGGTCTCGCTCTTGCTCAGGCTGGTTTTGAACCCCCGACCTTGAGCGATCCTCCTGCCTCGGCCTCCCAGAGTGCTAGGATTACAGGTGTGAGCCACCATGCCTGGCCCAAAGAATTCTTAAAACTCAAGAAAATAAACCACCCAATTAAGAAATTAAGACCTCAACAAAGAAAACATACAGATGGCAAATAAGCACATGGAAAGATCCTCAACATATTAGTGTGTCATTAGGGAATTGCTAATTAAAATAACATGACACCGCTATACACATTAGAATGACAAATTTAAAAGCCTGATAATACCAAATGCCAGCAAAGATTGGGAGCAACAAGAACACTCATTGCTAGTAGGAATGCCAAATGGTATAGCTACTTTGGAAGACAGTTTGGGAGATTCTTACAAAATTAAACATAGTCCTACCATAGGATCCAGCAATCATGAACCTAGGTAATTGCCCAGTTGATTTAAAACCTTGTACATGAATGTTTATAACACCTTTATTTATAATTGCCCCAAACTGGAAACAAGAGGTCCTTTGGTAGGTGAATGGAGAAACTGTGTTATATCCTTACAATGGGATATTTATTTTTCAGTGATAAAAAGAAAAGAGATCTCAAGCCACGAAAAGTCACAGAGGAAATAAAAATTCATATTGTTAAGTGAAAGAAGCTGATCTGAAGAAGATACATTTGTACAATCCCAACTATGTAACATTTTGGAAAAGGTAAGACTAGGGAAACAGTAAAAAGATCAGTGGTTACCAGGGGATTCAGGAGAGGAAAGAAGGGTTAAACAGGTGAAACGTGGGAGATTAGGGCACTAAGACTATTCGTTATGATACTGTAATGATGAATATGTGGCATTGTGTTTGTCAAAACCCATAAAACGTTACAGCACTAAGAGTGAAGTTTAATGTTGCAAAGTTTACAGAATTATTTAGGAAATTAGGGAAGCCCAAGATGGAATGCAAAATATGACAAAACAATCTAGCTGTGTTACAAATGTACAAAACAACCTCACTGAAGGGATGGGTAAAAAGTTTTACTCCAAGTAACTTTGGAAATAAGTATAGTCTCTAAGACTAAAAGCAAAAGAAACAGGGCATAAGCACTGTGTTCTAGTTAGTAACATGTTCCCCACAGAGGCACAGGCTAACAATTCTGAAACTGCTGCTGTGTATGTACACTGCAACTGAACAGTTAAGTAAATGAATGGCAGGTGTGGGAGCCAGGTCTCTCACTGATGGAGGAGTTCACACGTAAGCAAGACAAGGAGACTAGAAGATCCATCTGGTAATGAATGATAGTGGGAGACATCAGGGTGAAATCACATTTAGCTTAACTTACACATACAAATATTTATAGGTATATTTATATACATAGATCAGTAGACACTCAGATATTTCCTTGTTTTGTCAGATGAGAGGGCTTAAAAGCAGAGACATCCCAGTAACAATGAGCATCTCTAGCATCCAGATCTTGTTTTCTAACACCATTCTTCAGTTAAAGAAACCAGAACTCCCTGGAGAAATAGCTGACTCCAGACTGGGGTAGGAAGTAGTACAAAATGAGCCTGGAGCCTCACATAATGCTAAAAAGTAAGTTGATGCTTAAGGAAAAATGCCCACTACCTACCATGGTGCAGGTTTACCAAAGAGACAGAGGAGAAACTGAAAAAGCTTCCAATGGCCAAAACTGGAACATTTGAACAAATATTAGATTTTAATTGAAGGTATAAAAAAATTATGAGCCTATATTGATATAAACATGGGAGAAGAGACCAATTTGTACAAGGGAATTCCAAATAATTTATGTAATCTACCCTCAAGGATCTGCAGTGTAACTCCCTACTCCTTAAGTGTGAGCTGCACCCAGAGACTTCCTTCCAGAGAGTACAGGACAGAAAAGAAGGGGGTGAATTGTCACTTTGCAATGGAAAAACCTAAAGGAAAAAAAGCCACGTCAGCCAGTGATGGTGAACATCAACAGTGATAACCACGTGGATAGTATATACCCTTAATTTGATGTCATGAAAATGGCACCTTTGCCTCTGTGGTCTTACTCCCCCCAAACCTGTAAAATAAATCCATGAGAAAAACAGAAAAATTCCATTCGACAGGCATTTACAAAATGCCTGACCAGCACACTTCTTAGAATTATCAAAGTTATCAAAAACAGGAAGAAACTGTCATAGCCAGGAAGAACTTAAGGGGACAGGACAACTAAATCTAATGTGGTATTCTGGAGGGATCATGAAATAGGAAAAGAGTATCAGGTTAAAACTAAGGAAATCTGAATAAATTATGGACTTTGGTTAATAACAATGTATCTCTATTGATTCATTATTTGTAACAAATGTAACATATTCATGGAAGATGTTAATAATAGGGTAAACTGGGTGTAGGTTATATGGGAACCCTAAGAACTATATTTTCATTTGTTTATAAAACTAAAAACTATTATTAAACTAAATTTGATTTTTTAAAAATCACCAACATGCAAAGCAGCAGAAAATATGCCCAATAATGAGGAGGAAAAAAAGTCAAGAGAAATAAACCCAGAAATGCCATCGATGATAAAAATTAGTAAACAAATACTAATATATTATCATACTGCAGGTATGCTGAGTGTGTTCAAGAAGAAAAACATGAAGGAGCAAGGGAAGATGGTGGGCTAGAGGTAGACCATGCGTGCCACTCTCAAGAAGAGGATCGAAAGTCACAGACAGATGGCTACCTACTGATGGCTCTTCTTGGAAAGAACATTGCAGAGCTCCAGAGAAGCAACAGGGGTTGGGGGGGGGGCATTCAGAGTGAAGGAGAAGGTGTCCAGGCTATTCATTTGGCAAGATCAAAGGGATCTGTGGGGAGACATACATGGTGGGGCAGGGCAGGAGGAGAGAGCCCTGGGGCTCTACACGCTCACCCTGCAGGCACTGCAGCCCTGGCTGTGGGGGGCTCCCTCCAGCACTGCAGACCTCTAGACTGATCAGGGTGCTGCTTGGAGTCTATGCAGGGACACTGCATCGGAGAGCAGGTACAGCAGGGATGGGGTGGCTGCCGATCCTGGGGTTCTGCAGCTGACACCATCCTGAGCTCTCAGGTGCACAGCACCAGGTCTGCACAGGACTTTGCAGCAGCAGCCTTTGTGACACCCCTGCTGGGCTGGGGAGGGAGCAGACAGAGCAGAGCTCCCCAGTGCTATGCCTGTGACTGGGACCTGAGCACCTCACCCGGCCCAGAACAAGATATGAGCAGAGGTACCACCTCAGGCACCACCTGGGGAGCCTTGGGCAACTGCCTCAGCAGGACCCAGGCAGGGTGAGAACCCCAGCAGTCTGGCAGCCCTAACCTGTCTCCTCGGTCTCTGGGCCACTGAAACTGTCCCCCACCCATGCAGCTCTGCATCTGCAGTCCCCCTGCTGCTGGAACAGCCTCCCCCCACCCCACCTGAGCAGTTCTGCCTCCATGGTCCCCAGTTCCAGCTGAGGCTCTAGCTCAGGCCTGGGATACTGCCCCCGAGATTCCAACATTGTGTCTGGACCCATCTCCACCACTGCCACTGAGCTATGGACCACCCCTAAGGTCCAACACTTCATCAAGGGACTCCTAGCCTCCAGCCACCATTACACATGGACCTGGTTTGAGCAAACACCCACAGCTCAGATACCCACCACTACTGCCTAGATGACCTCACCCAGCTGCCACTGATACCTCCATGAGGAGACCCCACAGTGCCAGCCTCCATGGAGAGGGTCTCACCCAGCCCTCAACTTGAACTTCCAATAACAATCTGGGAAACAACCCACCACCCCACACAAAGATCCTTCAGCACTGGATTGAACTGTTACAATCAGAGTTATGGGACAAAACAGAACTGCTGTACTATAGGCTCTCAGTGCACCTGCCCCTCCCCTGCCAGGTCAACATTCCGGAGTAGGACACTAAAGCAACACCTGTGGAACACCCCTTTTCCCACTAAGTAGGAGAGTTCCCAGGAAAAGGGAACAGGGTACTCTGCAAACCTATCAGCCCTGAGCTAAGAGAAGAGGATTCAAACAACAAGAAATCAGCAAAAGAACTCTGGCAACATGGAAAAAAAAGTTTGATATTGCCAAAGGATCACAATGGAGCTATAGTAGGGGACTCCAACCAAAAGGAAATTGTCAAAATGACAAAAATGGAATTCAGAATATGGATGGCAAATGAGATGAACAGAATTGAAGAAAAAACTGAAAGCCAACAAAAAGAAGCCAAAATCTATTTCAAGAAATCAATGAGGGGGTGGAGCAAGATGGCGGATGAATAACACCGCCAGACAGAGTGTCTCTGCAGAAAAGACAGATTCTAGCAGAAATTAGAGGAAAGAAGCAAGAAGACGAGCATACAGCGGACGAGGACCGGAAGGAGGGGTACCTGAGACCCCGGGAGACTCCACGGGAGGAGGCTGCGGAGAAGAACTGGAGGCTGAGACCACTGGAGCAGCCCGGAGATCAGCGGCAAGGGTAGGTGGATTTGCTGTTTCCCCTCCTCTGCATTTGGGACTGCTGGTGGGCTCCCCAGCAGGTGGAGAGACCTGCGGACATCAGCCCAGAGACGGCCGCCGCCAGCCAGCAGTGAGCCTGTAGCAGACGTGGCACCAGGTTCCCAACTTCCTCCAGGCACCTCCGTGTGCACAGACCCGAGCCGCGTGGCAGGCGCCATATTGCCTCCTCCTCCCCTCTGCCGACCCTACCCGCGGCTGCCCGGAGAGACAATACAGCCACCAGCCAGAGGCACCTCCAGGGAACGGGACCTTCCCTTTTGGGACCCTACAGCTGACTCAGGGGAACTCAGACTGTGAGCTCCCTACCCGCCCGCCCTCCCAGGTGCTGCTGGCACCGTGTTCCCAGGAGAACGGTGCCGACTCAGAGGCTGAGTGACATAGACCCAGCTTGGGCTCCCTGTGGGTGAGTTGGGACCGGAAATCCTCTCCCTGGTGGGGATACAGTTTGAACTCTGGGACCCAGAGGTCGGACCTGCAGACCAGATCCCCTGCACCGAGGGCTAGCATTGCCCGGGGCACAGAAGGGTTATACGTGAACAGCCTACTGAGGTGTGTGCGCCTCCAGGGGTGGATCGGTGTCCTAGAGGGCAACCCTCCTCCCAGGAGGAGGCCGTGCGCCCAACCCAGGTGGCGTCCCTGTGCAGGGAACCTCCCCGCCGGCATCACAGTCTGGGGAGGCCTGGTGGCTTGTGGTCTGGCCTGCTGGCAGAGGCCCAGGAGTAGCTGCGGAGTTGGGGAGGGTGGAAAGAAGCGAGGCCCGCTCCAGACTGCGGGTCTCAGACAGCCCCACCCCCACACCCAGACTTTCTGGCTGAGCAAGACCATTCCAGCCCCACCCTGACAGCTTTCCCTGGAAGCAGAGAACAGAACTTTGAGCCCTGCTAACGGCCTGAGGGCAGGCTTACCCAACCCAGCTCCACCCAGAACAAGAGCTGATAACAGGACACAAAATCAACAGCATAGCCTGTTCCTCCAAGCAAATGCCACCTACTGACAGGGACGGCATCTTGCACAGCCTTTCCACGGCACCCACTGACTCAATATAGAGGGAGTGGTCCAATTTCACCCACAGACACCACCTAACACCTCAGAAACTAAACAAGGTGTGTGAATACCCAAACAATAACGTAAGGAAAGAAACAACAACTGATTGACATGGGAAGAAATCAGCGAAAGAATTCAGGAAATATGAAGAACCAAACGGAAAACATACCCCAAAGAGGAGCACCAGCCCCCTAGAAACGGACACCAACCAAAATCAGGCAACCAATATGACAGAAGAGGAATTTCCTATGTGGATCATAAGAACACTCACCCAGCTGCAACAACAACTCAATAACCAACACAAAGAAACCACAAAAAGCTTCCAGGATATGGAAAAAGAAATAGACACAATGAAGAAAATTTAACCGAACTCCTGGAAATGAAGAATCAATTCAAGGAACTACAAAATACAGTGGAAAGTCTCAAGAACAGGGTAGATCAAACAGGAGAAAGAATCTCAGAGCTTGAAGATAACACCCTCCAATTAAATAAATCAGTCACAGAAATAGAGCAGAGAAACAAGAGAAAAGAGCAAAGCCTACAAGAGCTGTGGGATTATGTGAAGAAACCTAATGTGAGGGTCATAGGCTTACCAGAAGGGGAAGAAGACAACACCCAAGGGTTGGACAAGCTGTTTGAAGATATAATAGAGGAAAATTTCCCAGGCCTTGCTCAAAATCTTGATATACAAGTTCAAGAAGCTCAGAGGACCCCTGGGAGATTCAATGCAAACAGGAAGACGTCATGACATGCAGTCATCAGACTGACCAAAGTATCAACCACAGAGGCCCTTCTAAGAGCTCTAAGACAAAAGAAGCAAGTAACATACAAGGGAAAGCCAATTCGAATAACATCAGACTTCTCTAATGAGACTTTACAAGCAAGGAGACACTGGGGCCCCATTCTCACTCTTTTGAAACAAAACAATGCCCAGCCTAGAATATTATTCCCTGCAAAACTAAGCTTCGTATATGAAGGAGAAATAAAAACATTCTCAGACAAGCAAAAAGGCTCAGAGAATTCAACAAGACAAGACCAGCCCTACAAGAAGTACTTAAAACAGCGTTACACACGGAACATCATCATAATAACCCACGAATATAAAAACAACCAAAACCCAAAGATATTAAAGGCCAGATATTACAATGGCTCAAGACAGAAATCATAGCAACAACATCCAACCCAACAGAATGATCAGTAATCTACCTTACCTATCAGTTCTCTCAATAAATGTGAATGGCTTAAACTCTCCACTCAAGAGACATAGGCTGGCTGAATGGATAAGAAAATACAGGCCAGGTATATGCTGTCTTCAGGAAACACATCTAACCTGCAAGGATGCATATAGACTAAAAATAAAAGGGTGGAGATCAATATTCCAAGCAAATAGAAGCCAAAAGAAGGCTGGTGTGGCAGTTCTAATTTCAGACGATTTAGTTTTTAAACTAACAAAAGTAGTGAAAGACAAAGAAGGTCATTATATAATGGTGAAGGGCACAGTTCAACAAGAAGAGATAACAATTTTAAATATATATGCACCCAAATTAGGTGTACCCAGATTCATAAAGCAAACCTTACTGGAGCTAAGCAAATGGATTAATAGCAACTCCATAATCGCCGGAGATTTCAACACCCCACTGACGGCATGAGACAGATCTTCCAAACAGAAAATTAAAAAAGAAATAATAGACTTAGGCCGGGCGCGGTGGCTCACGCCTGTAATCCTAGCTCTTGGGAGGCCGAGGCGGGCCGGATTGCTCAAGGTCAGGAGTTCAAAACCAGCCTGAGCAAGAGCGAGACCCCGTCTCTACTATAAATAGAAAGAAATTAATTGGTCAACTGATATATATATAAAAAATTAGCCGGGCATGGTGGCGCATGCCTGTAGTCCCAGCTACTCTGGAGGCTGAGGCAGAAGGATCGCTCAAGCCCAGGAGTTTGAGGTTGCTGTGAGCTAGGCTGACGCCACGGCACTCACTCTAGCCTGGACAACAAACCGAGACTCTGTCTCAAAAAAAAAAAAAAAAAAAAAAAGAAATAATAGACTTAAACAAAACTCTAGAACAATTGGGTCTGATGGACATTTACAGAACATTCTACCCAAAATCCACTGAATATACATTCTTCTCATCAGCTCACAGGACATTCTCTAAGATTGACCATATCCTAGGACACAAAGTAAATCTCAACAAATTTAAAAAAATAGAAATCATACCATGTACCTTCTCAGATCACAGTGGAATAAAAGTAGAAATCAACCCTAACAGAAACTCACATTTCTACACAAAAACATGGAAATTAAACAACCTCCTACTAAATGATTACTTCATAAATGAAGAAATCAAGACGGAAATAAAAAAATTCTATGAAGAAAACAACAATGGAGAGACAAGTTATCAACTCCTCTGGGACACAGCTAAAGCAGTTCTGAGAGGAAAGTTTATCTCCATAAATGCCTATAACCAAAAGACAAGAAGATCACAAATAGACAATCTAATGAAACGACTCAAAGAGCTGGAAAAAGAAGAACAGACCAACCCCAAACCCAGCAGAAGAAGTGAAATCAACAAGATCAAATCAGAACTAAATGAAATTGAAAACAGGGAAGCTATTCAGGAGATTAATAAAACAAAAGTTGGTTCTTTGAAAAAATAAACAAAATTGACACACCATTGGCTAAGCTAACGAAAAGCAGAAAAGAGAAATCTCTAATAAGCTCCATCAGGAATAAAAAAGGAGATATCACAACTGATCCCAAAGAGATACAAGATTCAATTTATGAATACTACAAAAATCTTTATGCACACAAACTGGAAAATGTGGAGGAAATGGACAAATTTCTAGAAACACACAGCCTCCCTAGGCTCAACCAGGAAGAAATAGATTCCCTGAACAGACCAATCTCAACTGCTGAAATAGAAACAGCAATTAAAAATCTCCCTAAAAAGAAAAGTCCCAGTCCAGATGGCTTCACACCTGAATTTTACCACACTTACAAAGAAGAACTAGTACCTATCTTGCAGAAACTATTCCACAACATTGAGAAGAACGGAAACCTCCCCGACACCTTTTATGAAGCGAATATTACTCTGATACCAAAACCAGGAAAGGATGCAACAAAAAAAGAAAACTACAGACCAATATCCCTAATGAATATAGATGCAAAAATTTTCAACAAAATCTTAGCTAACTGAATCCAGACGCTTATCAAAAAAATAATCCACCACGACCAAGTGGGCTTCATCCCAGGGATGCAGGGATGGTTCAACATACGTAAATCTATAAATGCAATTCACCACATAAACATAAGCAAAAACAAAAACCACATGATTCTTTCAATAGATGCAGAAAAAGCTTTTGACAAAATTCAACACCCTTTCATGATACGAACACTTAAGAAAATAGGCATAGAAGGGACATACCTAAAAATGATACAAGCCATATATGACAGACCCATAGCCAACATCATACTGAATGGGGAAAAATTGAAATCATTCCCACTTAGAACTGGAACCAGACAAGGCTGCCCACTATCTCCACTTCTGTTCAACATAGTGCTGGAAGTCTTGGCTACAGCAATCAGACAGGAAAATGGAATCAAAAGTATCCAAATAGGGGCAGAAGAGATCAAACTTTCACTGTTTGCTGATGATATGATATTGTATCTAGAAAACCCCAAAGATTCAACCAAGAAACTCCTGGAACTGATCAATGAATTTAGTAAAGTCTCAGGATGCAAAATCAATACACAGAAATCAGAGGCATTCATATACGCCAACAACAATCTAATTGAGAACCAAATCAAAGACTCAATTCCCTTCACAATAGCAACAAAGAAATTAAAGTACCTAGGAATATACTTAACCAAGGAGGTAAAAGACCTCTACAGGGAGAACTATGAAACACTGAGGAAGGAAATAGCAGAGGATGTAAACAGATGGAAATCCATACCATGCTCGTGGATCGGTAGACTCAATATCATCAAAATGTCTATACTACCCAAACTGATCTACAGATTCAATGCAATACCTATTAAAATCCCATCAGCATTCTTCACAGATAGAAAAAATAATTTTACGCTTCATATGGAACCAAAGAAGACCCCGAATATCAAGAGCAATTCTAGGCAACAAAAACAAAATGGGAGGCATTAATATGCCAGATATCAAACTATACTACAAAGCTGTAGTAATTAAAACAATATGTTATTGGCACAAAAATAGGAATATTGACCAGTGGAACAGATGTGAGAATCCTGATATAAAACCATCCTCATATAGCCATCTAATCTTTGACAAAGCAGACAAAAACATACGCTGGGGAAAAGAATCCCTTTTCAATAAATGGTGCTGGGAAAACTGGATAGCCACCTGTAGAAGGCTAAAACAGGACCCACACCTTTCACCTCTCACAAAAACCAACTCACACTGGATAACAAACTTAAACCTAAGGTATGAAACTATTAGAACTCTAGAGGAAAAAGTTGGAAACACTCTCCTAGACATCGGCCTGGGCAAAAAGTTCATGAAGAAGTCCCCAAAGGCAATCACAGCAGCAACAAAAATAAATAAATGGGACATGATCAAACTACAAAGCTTCTGCACAGCCAAAGAAATAGTCATGAAAGTAAACAGACAACCTACAGAATGGGAGAAAATTTTTGCATCCTATGCATCCGATAAGGGACTGATAACTAGAATAAACTTACAACTCATGAAAATCAGGAAGAAAAAAATCAAATAACCCCATTAAAAAGTGGGCAAAGGACTTGAACAGAAACTTTTCTAAAGAAGACAGAAGAATGGCCAACAAACATATGAAAAAATGCTCAACATCTCTAATCATCAGGGAAATGCAAATCAAAACCACAATGAGATATCACTTCACCCCAGTGAGAATGGCCTTTATCAAAAAATCTCCAAACAATAAATGCTGGCGTGGTTGCAGAGAGAGAGGAACACTCCTACACTGCTGGTGGGACTGCAAACTAGTTCAACCTCTGTGGAAAGCAATATGGAGATACCTTAAAGCCATACAAGTAAATCTACCATTTGATCCAGCAATCCCATTGCCGGGCATCTACCCAAATGATCCAATGACACTCTACAAAAAAGACACCTGCACTCGAATGTTTATAGCAGCACAATTCATAATTGCAAGGCTGTGGAAACAGCCCAAGTGCCCATCAATCCAAGAATGGATTAATAAAATGTGGTATATGTATACCATGGAGTACTATTCAGCTCTAGGAAACAACAGTGATATAGCACATCTTATATTTTCCTGGTGAGAGCTGGAACCCATACTACTAAGTGAAGTATCCCAAGAATGGAAAAACAAGCATCAGATATATTCTCCAGCAAACTGGTATTAACTGAGTAGCACCTAAGTGGACACATAGGTACTACAGTAATAGGGTATTGGGCAGGTGGGAGGGGGGAGGGGGGCGGGTATATACATACATAATGAGTGAGATGTGCACTATCTGGGCGATGGTCATGATGGAGACTCAGACTTTTGGGGGGAGGGGGAGAAATGGGCATTTATTGAAACCTTAAAATCTGTACCCCCATAATATGTCGAAATAAAAAAAAAAAAAGAAATCAATGAAAAAAAAATGAAAAAGTCACTAAAGATGTAGGCAATTTAAAAAAGGACATTAACTTAAAAAAATGAAAGTCATTTAGGGAATTTCAAAACAGCAGAAATCTTCAACAACAGGCTAAACCAAGCAAAAGAAAGAACCTCAGAGCTTGAAGATAGGCTCTAAAGCTAACCCAGGCATTCAAAGATGCAGAAAAGAGAATAAAGAGGACTGTATAATCACTTAGAGAAATATGTGACTACACAAAGCGACCTAATATACAAATTATAGGTATCCCTGAGGAGAAGCATGGAAAAATCTATTCAAGGGAATTAAGGAAAACTTCCCTGGTATCACCAGAGATTCAGACATCCAGATATAAGACAGCCATTGAACACCAGGAAGATTTGTAGCAAATAGGACATTTTCAGGACACACAGCAATCAACCTGTGCAAAGTCAAAATAAAGGAAAAAATTCTATAAGCAGCAGGATGAAAGCAACAACCAACCTACAAAGGAAAACCCATCAGGCTAACTGAAGACTTCTCAGCAGAGACCTTATAAGCCAGGAAGGATTGGGGCCTCATCTTCAGTCTTCTTAAACAGAGCTGTCAGCCTAGAATTTTGTATCCT
The DNA here is from genome assembly GCF_040939455.1 of Microcebus murinus. NCBI lineage: Eukaryota > Metazoa > Chordata > Mammalia > Primates > Cheirogaleidae > Microcebus > Microcebus murinus. The sequence continues at coordinate 5,652,618 of NC_134117.1, forward strand.
ACAAAACTAAGTTTCATAACTGACATAGAAATAAAGACTTTTCCAGACAAGCAAACACAGAATTTGTCACAACAGACCTGCCCTGCAAGAAATATTCAGAACTGTATTACACATGAATCGGCACAATAGATACCCACCAGTGCAAGACCATCCAAAAGCTAAAGCTGACAGCTCATATAAAACAATATCACAAGGGGAAAACAAAGCAATAAGGTACTACCCAACATAAGGAAAAGAACAACATCCCACATATCAATATTATCACTCAACATTAACAGTCTGAATGCTCCACTCAAAAGACATAGGCTGGCTGAATGGATAAAAAAAAAAAAAAAAAAAAAAGTGTCTACTGTCTCCAGGAAACACATCTAACTCACAAGGACTCACACAGACTCAAGGTGAATGGATGAAAAAAATATTCCATGCAAACAGAAACCAAAAGAGAGCAGGTGTAGCCATTCTCATATCAGATAAAATTGACTTTAAATCAACAACAGTAAAGATAGACAAAGATGGCCATTATATTAGGGTAAAGAGAGCAATTCAACAAGACCGTGGTGGCCGGGTGTGGTGGCTCACGCCTATAATCCTAGCACTCTGGGAGGCCAAGGCAGGAGGATCACTCAAGGTCAGGAGTTCAAAACAAGCCTGAGCAAGAGTGAGACCCCATCTCTACTAAAAATAAAGAAATTACCTTGCCAACTAAAAATATATAGAAAAAATTAGCTGAGCATGGTGGTGCATGCCTGTAGTTCCAGCTACTCGGGAGGCTGAAGCAGTAGGATTGCTTGAGACCAGGACTTGGTGGTTGCTGTGAGCTAGGCTGATGCCATGGCACTCTAGCCTGGACAACAGAGTGAGACTCTGTCTCAAAAAAAGAAAAAAAACAAGACAACATATCATAAATATATATGCATCTAACACGGGAGCCCCCAGACTCATAAAGGAAATTCTATTAGATTTCCTAAGATATAAGAGATAAATAGTAGCATTGTAATTGCTAGTGACTTCAACACCCTAGTGACAGAACTGGACAGATCATCAAATCAGAAAATAAAGAAACACTGTAATAAAATGGGACTCTAGAATAGACATTTACAGAAAATTCTACCCAAAAACTAATGAATTTACATTCTTCTCATTAGCACTTGGGACAGTCTCCAAGATTGATCATATCTTAGGCCATAAAGCATGTCTCGACAAATTTAAAAAAAAAACTGAAATCATACCATGTATCTTCTCAGACCATAGTGGAATAAAATGAAAAATCAGTTCTAAGAGAAACACTCAAATCTACATGAAGTCATTGAAATTGAACAACCTGCTGCTGAACAATTGGGTCAATGATGAAATTCAGATGGAAGTCAAAAGATTCCTCAAACCAGACTACTAAGGGGACATAAACTATCAAAAATCTATGGGATTCAGCAAAAGCAGTCCTAAGGGAAAATTCATGGCCTTAAATGCCTAAATCAAAAAGACAGATGACAAATTAACGACCTAATGTCACACCTCAGGAAACTAGAAAAAGAAGAACCAAACCCAAAGCCAGCAGAAGAAAAGAAATAAAGCTCAGAACAGAATTAAATGAAATGGGATCCAAAAAATATGATCAATGAAACAAAAAGTTGGTTCTTTGAAAAGATAAACAAAGTCAATAGACCTCTTGCTAGATTAACCAGGAATAGGAAAGAAGGGACTCAAATAAGTTCAATCAGAAATGGAAAAGGAGATATTAAAACTGATACCACAGAAATACAAAATTTCCTCCATGAATACTACATAAACCTCTATGTACATAAACTAAAAAACAGAGGAAATGGACAAATTCCTGGAAACACACATTCCAAGACTCAATCAGGAAGACATAGAACTCCTGAACAGACCAATAATAAGCAGCAATACTGAGGCAGTAATAAACTACTTCCACCAAAAAAGGCCCAGACCAGATGGATTCACAGCCAAATTCTACCCAGACCTACAGAGAGGAGCTGGTACCCATCCTACAGAAATTATTCCATAACATCAAGAAGGAGATCCTCCCTAACTCATTCTATGAAACCAGTATCACCTTAATGCCAAATCCAGGAAGGGACAACAAAAAAAGAAAACTATAGACCAATATCCCTTATGAACATAGATGCAAAAATCCTCAGCAAAATACTAGCAAACCAAATTCAACAGCACATTAAAAAAAAATCCACCATGACGAAGTGGACTTCATCCCAGGGATGCAAGAATGGTTCAACTTATGTAAACCAATGTGATTCTCACATACACAAACAAAAACAAAGATTATATGGTCATCTCAATAGATGCAGAAAAAGCATTGAACAAAATCCAGCACCCTTTCATAAAAAACCTCAACAAGCTAGGCATAAGAAGGACCATCTCTCAAAATTACAAAAGCCATATATGACAAACCCACAGCCAATATCATACTGATTGGAGAAAAGTTAAAAGCATTACCCCTAAGAACTGGAACAAGGCAAGGGTGTCCACTGTCACCATTTTCATTTAACACAGTAGTGGAAGTACTAGCCAGAGCAATCAGGCAAAAGAAAGAAATAATGGGTGTTCCAAATCAGGAAAGAGGAAGTCAAATTATTGCTTTTTGCTGACAAAAAAAAGCAATAATTTTGATTGTTTTTGATCTTGTATCTAGAGGAGATATCCACTGCACATTAACAAGCCTATACTACCCAGGAGCCACCCTTACAAAAGTTTACAATAAGTTCATGTTTCTCCTTAACTGTTTATCAAAGCAGTCTTTGGCTGGGCACAGTGGCTCACGCGCTTTGGGAGGCTGAGGCAGGAAGGAACTCCCGAGGCAGCCCAGGAGTTCAAGGCTGCCGTGAGCTAGGCTAGTGCCGACTAGCACTCCAACTTGATCGGACGTGGGAAAGCAATACAAATAACAAATATCCATGCTCATATGTAACAAAAAATCTGCTTGCTCCTTCCCTTTTTTTATACCAGCGTAACTTGTATCACATTTGGAGACTGAACATTAGAGCTTACAGACAAGACCGACGAGAGGTATCTGCAATGAATCATTTTCTGTACAATCTTTTTAAAAGGCTTTGATATTTTTGCTTTTCTAAAGTTCACAATAAACAACGCTTTGAATCTCCTTTCAAATATATTCAGTCCTCATCTTGGCTGTGGCCCCCTCCACCCCAAAGAAAGGTACCATAGAAGTATTGGCGTCAGCTCTAAGAGCAGATACTCTGAGTAAAATATATGCATTCTTGCTAGGTAGAACGGGGAAACCTTCTAGCCAAACTGTGACAAAGCAAAATTCTTTATCTCAATCTCCATTTTTCTCCTGAGTCTAACTTTCAAATGTGAATAAATGGGAATGTGGGCTTACACAGCACCTCTGCTACATACAGGATACTTGCTCATAGTTCATTTCACTAGGCAGCTTTCAAACCCTTAAATTCTTTTCATTTTCCTTGAGCATGACATATTCTCCCCCATTCTTTAGAACATATGTTCTTTTGTAGTTGGATGAAACTTGGTTTGTTTTGGAGCTAAATAATCATTTGAGATGAAACATACTGTAACTGAGTCCTTTTGAAAACTTCATTGAAACAAAGTGCATCAAATTTGATCATTACAATGTTTCACAGAAATTCTTGGGTCAAACAAAGCAATTGACACAAAAAACAGCAAAGATATTTCTGCTAATGTTATAATTTTAGGCAGTTCTTTTTAAACTATCTTTCACTCTTAGTTCAGTAAATGCTCCTTTCATTCATTTTCCTTTATTTTTAAGTTAAAAATTCATTTTGCCCAGTACAGGAAAAAAATTAATGATTGACATTTTTCTGGGATTTCAAATAGATCTCTTTAATTGCATTTAAAAATTCCTGATTCTATAAGAATTTTCTGATCTTCACCACAATAACAAAGCCATCATCACAATACTAATATTTAATTGAGCATTGACGAAGGGCTAGATACCATGCTAAGTGCTCTAGATCTGCTATCTCACCCAACGCCCCCCTGCAATCGGAGGAGGAAGGCAGAATCACAGCCCTGTTAGAGAGACTCACACAAAGGCCTCCCAGCTGGCAGTGGCAGAGCCAGGACGAGAACCCGAGTCTGTCTGGCATCAGAGTTCTGAGCCCCAAAGCTATGCTGAGATGGAGAGGTACAACTGAGTGGCCGAGAGGCATTCCAGCCCTGCTAGCCTCGTGGGTCCTGGATCTCCGAGAAACTTCAGAACGTTCAAAGCTGCTCATTTTCCAGAGGCCGAAATCCAGGTTGTTACCCTACAAATGTTTTTTCCTTGCATTCGAGCTCATTCTCCAAACATATCAACCTGTAGGATCCTAGTACATGAGATGTAGAAACAGAGCTGATCTGGTGAGAAAGTGAGGTCTGAAGCACCGTGCACACCGCCTCCCTGATCCCCAGAGGTCACCCTGAGGCGACTCTGATCTCCTCAGGTAGCCTGGAGAGCAAAGCATGAAAATCACCAGCTGGTCCTCCAGACTCGATTAGTACCCTGCGTCTGGGGGCCAGAGGGCCTGATGCAGAACCACCAGATGGCACAACCAGAGGCCAGTCTCAGCGAGCTCCCTCCCAGAACAGGTGCGCCCCAGTGGTATGGCCAAGTGGTTCTCAAAGTGGGGTTCCTGGCTCACCACTGGGAATGTGTTAGAAATGCAAATTCTCAGTTCTGAGCCCAGACCTACTGAATCAAATGTATAGCTAGGGCCAAACATTTCATACGTTAAAAACTCTTGAGGTCATTCTAGTGCAAGCTCAGGTCTGAGAACCACTAACAAAGAGAGAGAGGCTAACCAGTGCCCAAAGACTGGCGGCTTTGAAGAAAAGAGCCCAGAATTTTCTGCTTATTTTCCAGAGGCCGGAATCCAGGTTGTTACCCTACAAATGTTTTCTCCCCTGCATTCGAGCTCATTCTCCAAACATATCAACCTGTAGGATCCTAGTAGTACATGAGATGTAGAAGCAGAGCTGATCGGGTGCACAGATCTGTTACATTTCTGCAGAGATAGAGCCGCCCATCAAGCAGCCCCCTACTGAGCTGCCACCCCCAACTTTTATGAGTCCACTCCATCAGGTACTCAGTGTGTGTGTGTGTGTGTGTGTGTGTGTGTGTACTCCTATGGGACACCATAGCAACAGGGTCTCAGGGAGCTTGAGGGAGCTAAACAACACACAGTGCGCCATTCAGTGGGTGAGATGCGAGCTGAGGCACACAAACAAGGAGGGTGGTCAGCTGTGTCTCAGACACCGAGGGACGTTTTCGCCAAGATGACACGTGAGCTGCTGGAGAAGGTGAATAGGACATTTCCAAGGACAGAAGGAGCGCTCTGGCGTCCAGACTTCCCTCTGGCTCCCGTACACACCAGGGTGATCCTGGTTTGGGTCGGAGCTCGGTAAAGAACATCTTTGAAATTTTTTTTTAAACAGATTTACTGACAAATAATTCGCACCCTGTAACATTCACTGATTTAAAGTATACAGTTCAGTGGTTGCGGTGCATTTAGAAAGTTGAGCAACCATTTCAAAACTTTTTTTTAATAGAAGTCTTGGAGTTTGTGGTGGGGCTCTCCAGCAAGAAAGGGCAGCTCTGAGCACACGTAGCGGCCAGTGCGCCCGCCCACCTGCCTAGATGCACACAGAAGACTCCAGAAAACGCTCTCGGCTGTGAGACCTTTTAAATGCATAAATTATCAGCCACAGTTTGGACCCAAAGAGAAAAGGACAAAGTCTGCCCCAAAGTTCTGATACTCTTGATAGGAAACCTTACCCTCAATAAGCGATAGGTTATGACTGAGGATGGAGGGGACAGGAGGTCCAGCTACACCTGGGACAGGACTCTGTTCCCCAAAAGAGCTTCTCCTCTTACAGAAAACAGGTCTCCCTGCCCCTCCCCCAGAGCCGAGGCTGAGCTAAGGGGCTTTGCCCACGTAGGGCACGGCACTCGGGCGGACTCAGCACATTCCCGCAGCTGGCAGGGGAAGCGTGAGGGAAAGCACTCCCACGGCCCAGCGACGGGGCACACGACATGCTCCCATCAGGGACCATGGAAACAGTGCAGGCCCCATAAAGACTGCTGAGCCGCACCTATGTTTACCACATACATGGGATCTGGGAGGTCCCTAAGCCGTGCTACAGTTAGACCCAGAGGGATATTTACTAAAATGCTAATGAAGCCTAATCTTTGGGGTCTTTCCCTTGTATAGGGGCCTTCCCAGGACAGAAGGGGTCCTAGCAATGTGTTCACATGGTCAAATACTCTTTGTGAAACTTGCAAGTGATGTTTGCACTCCAGGTATGAGTTAAAGGCGCTCTTCCTGTTCCAACTTCCCCTCTGTCCACTTCTCCTGTGTCTCGTGGTGTTGAAGGTACCGTCATTCCTGGGATCTGACTACAGGAAAGTTGACTTGAAAATACATTTGGGTTTGGTTTAACTTGGTATCTATCTATCTATCTATATACGGGGTGTACGCTGTTTGCAGTCACTTCTGTGTGTATTGAGGTATTGCTAGGCCTCACTCTGTAGCGGTCACTTCCAGCAATGTCCCCCCAACCTGCTGACCCCACACGGCCCCAACACTGGGTATCAGGTGAGAGGTCATGCTGCCATACAAATGTGCCCTTCAGTGGAGGAGAAACAAGGTTTTAAATGTGTACACCAGACACCAGTTTGTGGGAAATTCTCCTAAATATCAAATTTTTTTAAATTCTAAGTAGGGGAGTCGTTTCTCATTGATACCTAGTTAAAATAGAAGTTTTCACCTGTCAGAAAGATACTTCATAAATAGTGTGTAGAATTATAAACACAACGTACATTTTTGGCACCAAATCACATGAAATCAAATTTGTCCAAATTCCTGTGTTTGGTTTGGAAGAAAAAATTGCCTGAGTTTATAGGACACAGAGTAGTATTATACAAATAGTATACCTGAGGATTGTAAGATTTATGCATTCCTTGTACACACCTTAACTTATCTGATACATCTTGTCCTCACAAAGTCTGACAGTTCCACATAAAACAGCATGCAAAATTGCCAACAATACAGCAAAGGAGCCTGAAGAAACAAATGTTCCAGTGAAATGCTCCTACACATATCCCATCAATAATTCAGTATTCATAGTACAAGAATATTTTGATTACACAATTATGGGGCTCAGTCGAACACAATGGTGGCAGTTTTGAAATGCATTTGAATTGCTCTCGTGTATGCCTTGATTTCAGATAAATCTCTTTTCTACAATTATTGATCATTACAAAATTTAAACTCAATGGTAAGTATGTATCCTACTTGAAGCTAAAAAAGGAAATTGAAAGAATGAAGATTGGCAGGAGCTTCAAAATGTCAAAAACTCTCCTATAAAACAACGAAAACTAAAAACTGTGATGACTGAAATGGTATGCAGAACCATTTCAAGAAGAATCGTGATAGCTGAGAAAATATTGACAATAACGATGACAACAGAAGAAATAAGGCTGTGAGAATCGGAATACTCCCAAACAGAACCTTCCAAACAGAAAGCACAATTTCTACCGTCAGTGCAGCCTCATCCCAATGGCTACAGCGACTTCCCCGAGTACTGGCCCAGATGAGCAATTCCCAGCAACACTGTCAATGTAAATTTTTCTGCCTCCAAAATCATGATCCCGATTTACAGAGAATCAAACAGAACATGTAAAAGATTTGTTAAAATGCTTCTCAAGCAGGCATTTTAAAACAAACTTACATATAAACAAACTGTTTTAAGATCCTGGCTAGCCTATTCTAAGTGAAGAATGTATATTATTGGTTTATTTGTTGTTGTTATTAAATATTTTTAACAAGACACACATTACACCAGGACAGTTTGCAGACTGGATTGAAAAGTATTGAGAGCTCTCAAAAAAATCAGAAGACATCACAACACAAAGAGGCTATGTCTGCTTGGATTAAATATAAATGAATTAAAAATGTATTAATACCTCACCATTGCCTTGAAGGACAAGAAGGAGCATGCATTATTAAAGTACTAAAAAGAGTAGCAGAGGGTATTAAATTGTAAAGTGAAAAGGGTTTACCCATCAGAGGTCACAATGAAAAGTGATGCTCTTCACAAAACAGAATTTCAGGGAATCAGACTAATTTGCTAGATTTGGTCAATTTTCACATGAGTGCCTGGAAAACTATGAAGATGAAAGAAAAAATGTGGTTTATCCAAAACAGTTCATGGAGAATTAATCAAAGGGAAAACACGTACAAAATGAAATGGGAAATCAGATAAGTAAATAAACACCAAATACTACTATTGCTACAATTCTACAATAGCGAATTGCTTCGTGTATGCCATTATTGTATGCTGTAAAATATAAAGCCCATTTGTTACACAGAGGTCTTCCTTATTATGCTGACTCAGGTAGACTGGAATCTCCTGTTTTCAGGAAAAACTAGTCTGTTTGGGATCTATCTGCTTCCTTAAAGTTTGTTTGATTACACGGCACTTAGCACGAGTAACTCCATTTTGGTTTGGTCTGCATGAGGGGAGAAGGTCGTGGGAAGGTCAGAGTCCTTCCTGCCGTTTCTCAAATTCGTTCAGCTTAAAATAGCCAATATGTCAAGGTGCCATATTTTGGGGCAGCATGTCCACAACCCTATCACATATTTGTCCTTTTATGACTGGCTTACTTCACTTGGCATAATGTCTTCATCCATGTTGCAGCATGTGCCAGAATGTCCTTCCTTTTTAGGGGTGAATATTATCCTGCTGTTTTTATATGCCACATTGTTTATTCATCTGTGGTTAGACACCTGGATTGCTTCCACTTTTTGGCTATTATGAATGATGCAAACAGCAAGTATTTTAACTACAGATTTTTATGCCAAATATACACAATCAAAAGACTTTATCTTAGGGCCACTTGGATTGTGTCCCTAATTCATGACAGAGGTTCATTTTAAAATGCCTTTTTCATAAACTTATGTGAGATTACTGAAGCACCTACTTTTTATAGAAGGGAATCCTATTTAAGAGCTCTCATTACTTTTTCGTACTACACAAAGGAGCAAAATACGTCAAATAACTAAACTATGAAGAAAGAAACAGACTGCTAATCTCAAACAGTTATTACAAATTGTCAAGTTAATACACAGAGCAATCTGCAATTTGAAAATGCCAATCAAGCACAAATATAGGGAAAAATCTGTGCTTCGGGGGATATGTTTATACATTTCTTAGGTCACGCCATTTCAGGTTTTCTAGTCTGGCCTTTCACCTGTTTTACAATACATTAAGCTGAAAACGACTAATGACAATGCAAATGATTCTTGTCCATAAACATACAAATCAGTCTGTCTCATAGAGGGCTAATGCTCCCCCACATAGTAAAGCCATTTATGCATCATTTGCAAGTTTATTTCAATATTCTGATTTATAGATGTATCTGTTCTTTGGATTCCCTCTTGAAATGATTGTAATTTCTCATTGCTTACTTCATTAATAAGTTAAATACTTAACACAATCATTTTATATCTGAGTCATAATTTTACTCATTTAGGGAAGTTATCCTTTAACAAAGGTAACATTCATAGTGAGTTAATTCCATGCTTCTCCAAGTGTGGCCTGCGGAACAGCAGCTTGGCCACACCCTGGAACACTTTTGTCAGGAATGCAGAACGCTGGTTCCCATCTCAGCTGTACTACATTTTAGCAGGATCTCTTTCACAGGCGCATTAAAAAAATGAGAGCCATTCCAGGTTAACTACACGTCACTGACTGACCTCAAGGTATAGGAGAACCGGATCTACCAGTCGCTCCCGATCTCCCTGGGTTTTGCCAAACTTGGCTTTCTGCCTTCCTGGCTTCCTCCCAGATTTCTGAGCTCACTGCCAGC